>NW_009260759.1:202250-205041 GCF_000687185.1 Egretta garzetta
GGCGGCTCCTTGGGGATGCTCCGCATCCCTCCCGCTCCAGCCTGGGCTCCAACAGCTCCGGACCCTTTTGCAAAGCCCTTCCTGCCCTGGGAGCTGTTTGTTTCAGCCGTGACCTCCTGCTGCAGCTTGAATTCATTTGGGGTTTCATGCCGGGACCTCCGCCAAGAGTTACAGTAAACAACTCCCCTCCCCGGCACTCTCCGATGCTCACACATGATTCAGGGGGCAGGCAGCCAGGCGAGCAGCTCCTCCTCTTCCCCTCACCCGAAGAAGGCCCCATGACAGCTCCTGGGGGGTCTGCCCCTTTCCCCAACCCAGCCCGGGTCCTGCTGGTTCAACAGAGGACCCCTGTAAGCCACCAGCGCCAGGGCCCATGGCCACGCAGGGGCTTGGGACCGGGATGCACCGGGTGAGACCGGGATGCACGGGCTGAGACCAGGATGCACGGGCTGAGACCGGGATGCTCCGCTGGTCCCGTGCAGCCTCAGGGGGCCGAATCCATCATCCTTCCCTCCTCACCCGTATGGCCAGGAGCGAGGCCGAGTGCCGGGACAGGGAGAAGCGAGCTGGGAGCACTCACCCAGGGAAGAGGCGGAAGATTTCTGGGACAGGCTCCTCTCCCGGCTGCCAACATTTTTGCGAATTATTTTTAGGTCGCAAGAACGTTCGCACGGGAAGGCCGGCGCTGGTGGCAAGCTCGTCTTCAGCCGAGTGCCGGGGCTGGCAGGGGCTCCCCAGCCACCATGTCACCAGCAGCAGCGCGGCGGGACCGGGGCAGCGCTCGCAGGGCAAACGGCTTTGCGAATGATCCTGCCCTTAAAACACGGCAAAACTCAGCCTCTTTGCAAAGACGTCCCTCTCCTTCCCGCTTCTGCTGAATAAAGCATTAATCGCCAAGCTTATCGGCTCAGCCCAAACGGCTCGGGATGTATTTGGGGGGTGAAGCAAGGCAGCATCAGCCCCTCTCTCCTGCACAGGGTGGGGGGGGGGAGGCCGTGGGGCTCGCTTGCTGTATCGCCCCCCCCACCTTGCAGTCACGCAGAAGCACCCAGGCCGTCACAGCACCCTGGCACCAAATTGTTTTTCTGGGTCACCTGGTGCAGCTGGGTCACCGGGAGGCAAACGCCCCGCTACGCCGCCGCCCATTGCCCAAACCGCTCCGCACCTGGGCAGGTAGCAGCCGCTGCAGCTCCACCCTTCCTCCGCGGAAAAGGGAGATTGCAACACAGCGAGAGGAGCTTCGGCACGGAGTCTCTCCCCGGCGCTCGCCCTGGGAAAGCCTTCGGCGGTGCGAGCATGAATGCAAGCTCTGTGCTCAACAACCCGGCACGGGTTACCAGCATTTTCCAGGCTGCCGGCACGGCAGAGCACAGGGAAAACAGCCGAAGCACTCCAAGGGCCCACGCGCTCGCCGGCGAGGTGGGGAGAGACACGGAGCAAGCGTGTGAAGGGCGAGGGGCTCCCCACTTTGCAAAGAGCCAAAGCACCTCTGGGGACACGGAGCAAGCGAGGGGCTCCCCACTTTGCAAACAGCCAAAGCACCTCCTGGGGCTCCCCACTTTGCAAAGAGCCAAAGCACCTCTGGGGACACGGAGCAAGCGAGGGGCTCCCCACTTTGCAAACAGCCAAAGCACCTCCTGGGGCTCCCCACTTTGCAAAGAGCCAAAGCACCTCTGGGGACACGGAGCAAGCGAGGGGCTCCCCACTTTGCAAACAGCCAAAGCACCTCCTGGGGCTCCCCACTTTGCAAAGAGCCAAAGCACCTCTGGGGACACGGAGCAAGCGAGGGGCTCCCCACTTTGCAAACAGCCAAAGCACCTCCTGGGGCTCCCCACTTTGCAAAGAGCCAAAGCACCTCTGGGGACACGGAGCAAGCGAGGGGCTCCCCACTTTGCAAACAGCCAAAGCACCTCCTGGGGCTCCCCACTTTGCAAAGAGCCAAAGCACCTCTGGGGACACGGAGCAAGCGAGGGGCTCCCCACTTTGCAAACAGCCAAAGCACCTCCTGGGGCTCCCCACTTTGCAAAGAGCCAAAGCACCTCTGGGGACACGGAGCAAGCGAGGGGCTCCCCACTTTGCAAACAGCCAAAGCACCTCCTGGGGCTCCCCACTTTGCAAAGAGCCAAAGCACCTCTGGGGACACGGAGCAAGCGAGGGGCTCCCCACTTTGCAAACAGCCAAAGCACCTCCTGGGGCTCCCCACTTTGCAAAGAGCCAAAGCACCTCTGGGGACACGGAGCAAGCGAGGGGCTCCCCACTTTGCAAACAGCCAAAGCACCTCCTGGGGCTCCCCACTTTGCAAAGAGCCAAAGCACCTCTGGGGACACGGAGCAAGCGAGGGGCTCCCCACTTTGCAAACAGCCAAAGCACCTCCTGGGGCTCCCCACTTTGCAAAGAGCCAAAGCACCTCTGGGGACACGGAGCAAGCGAGGGGCTCCCCACTTTGCAAACAGCCAAAGCACCTCCTGGGGCTCCCCACTTTGCAAAGAGCCAAAGCACCTCTGGGGACACGGAGCAAGCGAGGGGCTCCCCACTTTGCAAACAGCCAAAGCACCTCCTGGGGCTCCCCACTTTGCAAAGAGCCAAAGCACCTCTGGGGACACGGAGCAAGCGAGGGGCTCCCCACTTTGCAAACAGCCAAAGCGCCTCCCGGACTCCTGCTAAGCTTTTGGCCAGGATGAAATCGGGTGGCAGTGAAGTTTCCCAGGCTGGCGGCAGTGATTCCGTGCTTCTGTTGCTCGCTGCCCAAAGGGGAACTCACTGGTCACGCTGCTGCTCTCAGACACCCACC
>NW_009260759.1:205346-210014 GCF_000687185.1 Egretta garzetta
AGGGGCCGCCGCAGTATAAAACCCGGGGGTTTTTGTTTTTTTTTTTTTTTTTTTTTTTTTTTAAAAAAAAAACCCATTTCCCATCTTCTGTTGATTAGCTGTGAAAGGTTCAGAGTTCAGCCGGGTTGAAGAATGCGTGTGATTAAAAACATTCCTCTCTAATAAAAGGAAAAGGTCTTCTCCAGAGCCACGCACAAGTAACAAAAATTAGCTGGAGGGAATTTGTTCAAATTAAAAACACTTAAAAGAAGAAACCACACACACAAAAAAAAAGACAATGTTGAAATAACATTAAGATCACAAAGCCAGAAATCGAGAAATAGGAAATCCTGGAGTTGGGGTACCTTGCGTAACCTCGCCCTGGCCCCTGGGGCATAGGCACCGAGATGCTGGGTTTAATTCTGGGAGCAAACGCTATGCTCCCCTCAAAGAGAAGCACCAGTCACCCCAGTATCTCTGCCCAGCTCCACCAGGAGCGGGGACATGGGCACTGCCATCAGGTCTCGGGGTGGGGGGGGGATAGTGGGAACCCCGAGCTGGTGCTTCCACGCGCCCCTCTGCTCCCCCTACCTCCATCTGCTCGCGCGGCCCCGGGGGGCTTCCTCGCAGGACCCCAGGAAATCTGAACCTTTGGGGCATTTTCCTCCTTCCTCGCCTTGCCGGGGAAGGCAGCTCCGGGGAAGGCCCTGCGCCACCGTAGCTGTCCCCGAGCAGAGAGGCCGTACGCAGCGTCCCGCGTGAGCCATAAGAGAACAGATGATGCTCAGGGAAGATGTAATGTTTGGAGCGGTGGGTTGCCAAGTTCTGATAACTCTTTATGGAGTGTATTAACTGGGAGCTTCGAGAGCTTTATGAATTGGCCAGATGCGGGTGGATCCCTCTCCTCCCTACCAGCCATCAAATTCCTGCTCCAAAACAAGAGGAGGCTGATGCTTCCCTACGAAAAATCCCTGAGAGAGTTTTTCCAAGAGGGTAAAACCGTCTTTTTCTACCCTGACTCTTGCAAACTTCCTCCCGCAGAAAGTTTCCAGAAAATATTTGAGACGGACGACGATTAAAAGTTTGGCAAAGCCGCACGTGCATCACAAACCCCCTTCCGCCACCCAAGTCAGGGACTGGGATTAAAAGCAAACACACCTGAAAGCCCCCAGCCTACATGCATACACCTGGGAGCGAGGCACGTGATGGAGCTATTGCAAGCCCATAAATCAGAAAAAACCCTGCCGGAGCCTGCAAACAAGCTCCACATCAAGGCTCGGGAAGCGGATCAGGGCAAGAGACTTCCCCTGATTACTCTCGCCGGTTATTTGCGGCTCGTGACCCTTTGAGTCAGACATTTAATAGCCCTCCCTGGAATTTTCTCCCCACAAATGTGCGTAGTTACGTTTTGAAACTCATGACTCGGGGATCCAAAAACCTCACGGTGCTCTAAGGCTGGCCTGAGCTACAAGGACACGGAGCAAAAAGCTTTGTACCTGGATCTGCCGCCCGGATCAACCCACACCTTGGTATCGGTGTTCCCATGGGACCACCTCCCACAGCATCCATAGAGCGCAGAAGGACTCCGCTGCCGAAGGAAGAGGTATAGTGAACCCTACAGGACTAAATAAAACATTCATGGAAGCTGTCCAGCTGCATCCGCAGTGGGAACACGGGTGCCTGTGCTCTCCCCAAACAAGGAGCCCCCTCCTCGCTGGCCCAGGTCTGCGTGCGGTCCCTGGGCTGGCCTCACCGACACGGTCGGTGGGGCGAGCGGATCCACCCAGGGTGTCTTTAGGTGCCCATTTCAAAGAAGCTTTTCCATGTGCTCTCAAATCCGCATCAGCTTGGCCTCAAAAGTGTTTTGCCTGCAAGGGCGAAGCTGGTCAAGAGGATGCCAAGGTACCCCTGCACCACGCCAGATCGCCCCAAAGCCCCGAACCTTAAGACCGGACCAGAATTTCACCATGGGCGATACTTAAACCCCCAACCAACTGCTTCATGCTCACATGCAGCTCCCAGAGGAGATGGAACTACTTGCAAACATACCGGGGGGGGGGGGGAGTGTGCTGACCTCCCTGGATGCTGCCCCTCTCCCAGGGCTGAGTCCTTAAAGCCTTCAAAGCACCCAACCGTGAACGTGCAGAGGCAAAACCTGCACAGCAGAACCTGGCGATAGATTTTGAGTCTCAATTTGACATCGTTCGGTCACAGGGACACCCGGGTACTAAGCTGGGCACAGGCAGGATTGCAGCCGCCGTGCTGCCTGCCTGTGCTGCGATTCAGACTCACACGTGGCTGCGTAAGGCATCCCCGTCCCTGCCAGCCGTTCTTCGGTCGTGCCCTGATACGTGGCACCACCAGCCATGCCTAGGGTATACATGCGCTTGTGCATGCCTAAAGCAAATAAATAAATAAATAGTGGTTTTACCAGTTTCTTTGCGGGGGGATCAGGTCCCCGCACCACACAGTTTGAGCGTGGGCAGCACGAGGTGGGACCAAAGAGCTCATCTCCGCAGGCGGGACATGGGACCGGAGGGCCAGCAAGTGGGCTCCAACCCCGCCACGGCTCTGGCACGGCTGGAAACCTCTGGCAATCATTTCCTGCCAGCAGTTGCATCCTCCCACCCCCACCGGTCATAAACCCCATCCCAAATAGCAGCGCCCAGGGCCCTGGGGGAGGATGCTGTGCGGAGGAGTGCAAGGTATCCCCAGGAAACCTTGGAAAAACCGCCGTTTCCTCCGAAACAGAGGGAAATTCATAACCAAAGGGCTCTGTTGAAGGAAAGCCAAGGTTGCCTGGCGGCGCCTTATGCTCCCCAGAATAGCGTAGGCAGCTTCAGCTCGTGGAAACTCCTGAGATTTGGGCAAAGTCCTCCCCTCCCAGAAGGGCAACATCCCCCATAGCACAGCCCATCCCGTTGGATTCCTTCCCCTCCGACCATCTTCACCTGGTTGGATGGGGTCTGCTGCTACTCCCTGCTCGAGAGCCACCAGTGGCGGGGTCGGCGTAGCTCCGTGCACCGTGCTATCCCGAGCCGCACGACGGAGGGGCAGCGCCGGTCCTCCCGGTCCTCCCCCGAAGCCTTTCTCCGCAGCAGGCTGACGCCGAGCTCCACCGCTCCTCCTGCCCCACCAGCCCTGCAAACGCACCCCGCAGAGGGCTGCTATGCATCTTCACTGTCCATGCCCTCCTCTCCTTGCTGACACAGCTATGGAGCAGCCAGAGAAGGGGTGAGGGTTTGCGGTGGGCTCCCGAAAGCTTAAATACTACCAAAGCCCACAGGCAAAGATGAATGTGGATGGTAGGTGGTGAAACACTGGAACAGGTTGCCCAGAGGGGTGGTGGAGGCCCCATCCCTGGAAACATTCAAGACCAGGTTGGACGGGGCTCTGAGCAGCCTGATCTAGTTAGCGGTGTCCCTGCTCCTGCAGGGGGGTTGGACTAGATGACCTCTAGGGGACCCTTCCAACCCAAAACATTCTATGATTCTATGATGATTCTATGATCTCCAGGCAAGCACGTACCCCGCTCTGCCTGAACTGGGACAGCCTGGTGGTGTCTAACAGCCCCATTTTCTCCCTGGACCGGGCTTCTGGCGCAAGGCAACAACCCAGTCTAGAGCCTCAGCATCACCTCCCTGCCTACAGCCAACACCGGTCTTTGAAGAGAGGCTTTGGCACCGGTCCTGGCACGATAAGCTCCTCCGGGTCTCTGCTCTCCAAGCAGGTCGATGCCAAGAGAGGCAGAGCCGCACAGCAGCCCCGCGGACGCGGCCAAGCCCTCCCGGGAAGCCGAGCAAGCACCCTCTCGGCGCAGGACGCCTCTCGTCTTCCCGCGCCAGGTTTGATTACATCAGCGCAAGAGGATGCGGCCTCCGTGCCAAGGGAAGCAAGAGGAGAGATCAAACGATTACCCGAACCTCTCCTCAATCCCCGGCAGTTTGCATAAGCCCAGGAGAGCGTTCCCAACCGGTTTGGACAGCACACGGATGAGCTCGTCAGCACCTCTGCCCTGCACCACGCTGCTGCCCTGCACCACGCTGCTGCCCGCAGCCCGTCCAGGGGCTGCTGCAGGGGGGGTCCTTGCTGCTGTCACCCCCCCCCTGCACGCACAAAACCGCTGTTGGGAGCATCCCAGCACAGCACGGAGCGACACCTCCACCCACTCGGCTCGAACCCACAACCTGCTCTGCCTCGCGCCACCTCCGAAGGGTCACCACGCACGGGGGCTGCTGGTCACCAGCGCTACGGCTCAGCTTGCATATTTTTTTTTTTTTTTTTTTTTAATTGCTGCGTGCAACACAGCGAGAGCCCAGTTTGACTCCTAAAGCCCCCAGGGAAGAGCTCAGGGCTCCGAAGTGGTGCCTTGCTTGATCTGGAAGTGCTGAGACAAAAAAGCCTGGGCTCCCACAATACCCACTGGCAGTGAGCGACTCCTCGAGGGGACCTGCCCATTAATTGGAGCCTCTTCGCGTGCTGCAGAGAAGGAAATCCCTTTGGCAAACGCTGGCTGAAGTCCAAGGCTGGGCTGGAAGGCAGATTCAGTCATGAAAAGAAAATTTAAAAAAAAGAAAAAACAAGAACCCAAACCCTCAGCCCCAGTACAAATGCAAAGAGGAGGAGAACAAGGAGCTGGGAGAAACAGCAGCAGCCTCAGCTCTGTGGGAATAAGATGCATCCCAGGGA
>NW_009260759.1:210049-215421 GCF_000687185.1 Egretta garzetta
AACCAGCAAGAGCACATCTGGAATTCACCCCCAGCCTTGCTCCAGGGCTGACCATCAGATTCCTTGAGCAAGGAGCCTTTCAGACAGAGCTGGGGAGACCCAGCTTTGCCCCGTGAGGCCAGGGGGCAGCACGTGGTGGTCCCCGACCGCTGCCCGCCCCGTCTCAGTGTCCCCTTGAGCCAGCGCCTGAGATTACCAGCACGCAGAGCGGAGACTCGGGTTTTTAGGGCGAGAGCTATTTATGTCAGAGGAAGGAAGCCGCAACATTTTCAGTTTCCTGCACAAACACACTTCTGGTATCCTTCGCTGGGGGGCTGTCTGGCCCTGCCTCCCACACCTGGGTGCTCACGAAGGGGCTAGGAAAGCACGGCCTTTGGTTCAAATTTGGCATCTGTGGAGCTGGGCAAGGTGCAAGCATCAACTCCTTAATGCAGAGGAGGCTGAAAGGTGCCTGGATCCAATCAGCCCCTTCTGCCACACCATGGGGACACCAGTGACAGCCGCCCTGGGGGGGGGGGAAATCTGGGCTTAGCACTGGTGCACGCAAGCAGCTGGGAGAGATGCTGGGAAGCGATCCACAATGCTGACACTGGAGAACGCCACCTGGGTTGGAAAAGCTACAAGAAACGGTGTGGCCAAGTTCTCAGGCAGGATTGCTGGGTCTCCGCGAGAGCTGGGGGTGAAGGAATGCGAAGGAGGACCTGGTGTCCTACACGCAGCCAGAGCCTGCCTGGGAAAAAGCAGGAGCAAACAGCATTTGGGCAGGAAGGAACCTCGGGGGGAGACGCAGGCTGCAGAACGCGAGTGCCCAAGGTGGCCAAAGCGCCCGGCAGGGACGGAGGGCGAGGGTGCGGTGGGGTGTGCGCGCTCCTCGTGTAGCAACGCTGCCCATGGTGTTTAGCCCAGAAAGCAGAATTAAAATCCTGCCACTGAGCTGCTCAAGCATGAGGGAAGAAGAAAATAAAAAAAAAAAAAAAGGAAAAAAAAAAAAAAAAAAAAAAGGAAAATAAATAAACCGACCAACCCCCCGTGAGCCCAGCGCCGCAGCGTGAACCTCAGACAGCGAGGAATCCGTGCACGCGTTGGGATTTGAGCCCTTGGCACTTCTCGAGATCAGACCTGGTGTCGAGGCAGCAAAATCACAAACCCATCCAGGACCCTACAGCTCCGCGAACAACCACACAAGCAACGGCGCCCGGAGCTGAACTGGACCCAGCTCCGGATGAAAGGATGCTCAGGGGTGCATCTCATACCAGCTCGTCCCTGTAAGACCTCCGTAAGGTCTGCACGGGCTATTGCCCACCCGCGTGGCACCCTCCCCTAGAGATGTCATCGTACTCCTGCGACTCCTCGGAGGTCGATGCGCCCGTAGAGCCGAGCCCCGCGAGGCGGGCTGGGCCGATGGCATCGGGCGAGCGGCGCAGCGGCCGCGGCAAAGGGCGGCGGGGAGCTCTCAGATCTTTTCTCCCAGCGGTTGCAAAGCCAGGCGCGGCCACGCACCACACCCTTGCAGTTCTCACGGGCAAGTACGAACCTTGGCAAAGCCCTCGGCTTGCTGGCAGCCAGCCCCATCAGACTCATTAAATGCAATTAAGCCAGAGTGGGGATTTCCCCCCACACACACCCCGCTCACCCTGCTTTGGGGGATATTGCTTTTAGACAAAATAAACAGGGAAGCTTTGCGTGGGCTCGGGCAGGTGCTGGCACCCCAGGCCCCATGCAGGAGCAGGTGGAAACGCAGAGGTCGGGGAAGCAAACAGCGGAGGGGATGGTCCACGATGCTCCTGCTCCAGCTCCCTTTGCCGTGGCAGCTCCTCCAGCATCATTTCTAAGCTGGTTTGCAGAAGAATTGCTGTCCTGCTGCAGGCTCCATGCTCGCAGCCTCCCTGCGACCACAAAACCACGGAGGAGGAAGGAGGCAACTGAACTGCACATCTCCTCCTCCTCCTCCCATGCAACCTCTCCTCCTCCCTCGCGTACCCCACAAGGTGGCCAACACCAACACAAGCAACGGGACACGCGTGGCCAAAATGCCAGGAAGGCTTAAACCGCCAAGGACACCCGGGCGAGGTTGTTACCCCGACCCCCCGGGGACAAACAGTACTTGCACAAGCCTGCAGATCGGTCACATTTTTTGCTAATGCAAAGAGCTGGCTCCGCCAGCCGGCCAAGTAATTGCTCCATTGCCCTGGCACTGCCGGACACCTCCTGTCAGCAGTGAGATCCGGGAGCTCCCGGTATTCCTGGCAGGTTACTCGGGCTGGCCCTGACCCTGGGCTTTGTCAGAAATGTTCGGCGGCTCCAAAGCAGGCTATGGAGGACGTCCCTGAGAACGGCGCATGACGGGTACCGCGCACGGCGGATGCTGTTCGAGGATGGAACAGCCGTGCTGCAGCCCGATCCGCTTTGGCACAAGCAGAAACAAAAAAAAGCCCAAAGGGATCCTTAAAGCTTTCTGCTCCCCTACGGAAAAATCAGCAGCGCTGCTAAGTCCTGGGGCTGTCCCAGGACAGACTCAACGCCAGCACACGTGAGATTTGAATTTGGACTCTTCTGGCTGTCCCGGGGTGATCCCAGTTGAGCTGGGATCCAGGTCAGTAAGAGATGGGCTTTTCCCAGTTTGGCTGCTACCGGGAAGCAACAGTCACCCCAGTAAAACTGGTAAAACTCCGCCATACAGGCAAGCCCTCAGAGATGCGTCACGGGCGATTCCTCCTCCTCTCAACACTGGGAGAGGTGTGGCTGTGCTCTGACCAAGACCTTTGCTTCAAAATGTTTGGGGTTCACTGGTGCTAAAGGGATTTAGCCAGAGCAAATTAAGATCATTTCCCATCTTAATTAATTCTGCTTTCACTTCCTGGCACGTGGGAGCCCGGCCTCCTCCGGCACAGCGAGGAGCCTTGATTTTGCACGGTCGCAGCAGTTGGAGCCGTGCAAAAACCCAGAAAGGATTCTGCAGCATTTCTTTGGCATCATCAGAGCCCTGTGCACAAGGTGAAGAACTAAAACCATCCCCCAAAATGCCAGAACCCCCTTTCACAGCCGTATTTCTCTACCACAAAGCAAGAGGTGGCCTTCTCCATTCCCTTTCCCCACCGCACGCTTCTTCCAACGCTTTCAGCAGCACCTGGAACCATCCCCGCCGAGGGGCCAGGGATCATCCTCCCCCCCCTGCAGCCCCACCACAATTCCTCCACGCACACGTCCTCACCACCACACGGCGCTCGGGGTGGTTATAACATTAGGATCCCGCTTTGCCTTCCCAAAATACCTTTCCGTTGAGCGCCAGCAACCTCACGACAGCCTCACCCCACCATGGGGAATAAGGGATGCGGAGACAGCAGCATCTCCCCCGGCACTGCTGAGCACCACGAGCCCGGCCACGGCTGTGTGTCCACTAAAAGCCACCTTGCAGAAGCATCTCGTCTGCTGGAGCTCCGAGCCCCTGCCTGAGCCCGCTGGCTGCCAGCGGGGCGACGGGATGAGATGCATCCCCACCGCCAAGCCTGTGCAGAGGAGGGGAGACCTCGGGGACGTCTCAGGCCAAGATGCATCACCCCCTTGACCTGGGCGGAGCGGGACGGTGCTTCGAATAGCAGTAATTGTGCCTCTTGCACAACTGCCGGCGAGAAAAAAATCCTCTCCCCTCCCCTCCCCACCCACCCCACATCCCTTTGAGGCAAAAAGGAAGAAGGCTGGAAACATCCTTCCTCTCCTCCGGACAATGCGATGGAAATAGCAAGGGAGGAGCGGCGGCAGAAGCAGCCTCGGCTCCACAAGGATGCGGTGCCTGGCCAGCAGCAAGGAGCTGCGTGCGGCTCCCGGCTTCCTGCCATTGTCCCAGCCGGGGGCCGAGCCCCGCGCAGCTGCACACCCAGTACGGCAAAACCAAAATTACCTCTTTGCCCCAAAGGACCAGCCCCGAGATGCAAACCTGCTGCCCCGGCCAGGAGGGGTGGCCACGGGCACAGCCTCCACCTTCACCCGAGCCCCCCAGGCACAGCGGCCAGGTCTTGGATTTAATCCGAAATCCACTGGCAGCCAGCGGCGATCGCTGTGCACGGTCCTGCAGAGGGGTTGGAAACCAGAGCCTTTGCAACAGGCGGGAACACCGCGCTGAAATCCACTCCTGAGACTGGTGGGATTTTCCACTGCAGGGAAAAAAAAACCCCAAAAAACAAAGCCAGCAGAAGACACTTTCCCTGGACCCAGCCCGGAGGGGTGAAACAAAGCCCCCAGGGAGCAAGTTCCACCCTAAATTCCTATTTTCTTCTCCAAATGGGAGGTGTGCGTGTTCGGGCTCCTCCAGCACTCACGTCAGCAGCCGGAAAACCCTGCGAGGACCAACGCAAGCCCGTCTGGCCGGAGGACGGCTGCTGACGGCAGCTCGAGCAGCTGAGGGTGGCAGAAGGACCTGGCCAGGGCAGAACCACTCAGAATTATGAATCAGTCCCCAAAGTTGGGATTGCACCTCAAGTCGGTGCCAGTTTTGTTATTCACCTCCTGTTCTGGAAGGCTTTTGCAGGTTATCGCTTGCAAGCCCTTTTTCACGATCAAGGTGGTGACAGAAACCTTTTCTTAAAAAAAAAAAAAAAAAAAAAAAATGTCTAACTGCTCTCAGCCTCACTAAATACGCCATTTCAGAATCAGGACTGGCACCACCCAAACAAGCATCACAGAGTCAGCAACCAAGCCAGAGCCACAAACCCTTCAGCGCACCCCACCGCCTCCGCAGCCTTGGAGGGCCACACAGCAAGGAGTGAAACAGGAGGAAGAGGACGGCCGATGCCACATGTCCCTGCTCCTTCCCACCGCTGCCCGGCCCTCTGACCCTGACGCACGGGCTCCGCTGAGCCCACCGGAGCAGGGAGACAAGCCCTGGGCAGACTTGGCTTCTCTTTACCTGCCAAACCCCGGGGCCGGGCGCTTTTAAAGCCCAGGCTGCTCGCTGAGCTGCTGGCGTCGCTCCCGAAGCCCGGCCGCGCAGGCAGCACGACGAGCTCTGCTCCCTGAAGGTTCCCGAGTGCATTTTTTGCCCCGTTGATGTGTTAAAAATAGAAAAATAGAAAATAGAAAGCATCGGCATTACTGTCCTGCAAGCAAATATAGAAGGACTACACGCTCGCCGTTAAAAACCTATGCAACAGAGACTTACTCCAATACAGACCCATAGCAAAGCTCTATTTTTGGAGCAAATAATTCAGGACGTTAGCGCAACATCCTTCAGAGTATTTGTTATATTGACGCACTGCGGCATTACACAGCGGTGCTAAACTTGCCTTCCCCTTCCTTTCCTCGCTTCCCTGGGTTTTGGGTTTGGTTTTTTGGGTTTTTTCCAGGCTTTTTCCCATCTGCCGCAGGCCGCCTGCCTG
>NW_009260759.1:215488-215773 GCF_000687185.1 Egretta garzetta
CTCGCAGATGGGAAAGCGAGCGTGATCCAATTTGGGAGTGGTCTTGTCACCGTCCTCACTTTAACACTTTCCAGCTCCAGATGAAGCACGGCGGCAGGAAAGCAGGGAACGGCATCCCCACGGCACGGGGAGAGGGGTTCCGCAGAGCGGGGAGCTGGGGGCAGCCGGACTCTCCGTCCCAGCGCCAGTTCCCAACAGGTAAAAGCAGTTTGCACGCACCTTTTGCAAGAGCAGAATGCTTCCCCCTAAAACGAAAAGCCAAGAGTGACCTTGGTGGCAGGAGAC
>NW_009260759.1:215786-216467 GCF_000687185.1 Egretta garzetta
TCCCCCCCTTCCCTCCTCCCGTCCGTCATCTCTGCTGACTCCGGAGGGAGGGGGGGCCTCAGCCTGAACCTCATTCTTGGAAAGGGAAGATTTCTACGCAAGCTCGGCCTGTCCATGAGTGTTTATGCTAACGCACTGGACCGCTCCCACCCAGCTGGGACCGGGCTCTAGATCCAATTTCATTTCTCAGGAAATCACACGGGAGATGAGAGGAATGTGTCGGGTCACTTCCAGCTCCAGGCGGGAACCCTGGCTTCTGCAAAAGCAGCCCTAGGAGAGAAAAAGAACCATTGGCAAGGGCATGTCTGTCCTTCCAGCGGCTCCCTGGAGAGGTGCCTGAGGTGGAGAGGCACCACCAGGACCCACCATCCAACACCATGGAGGCCACCGTGCTCCAGACTCGGCAGCCGGAGCGCTCACCCATCGGCACCCAGACGCTGACCGGTGGCGTGCAGCACCGCAGGCGTTGCTTAAGGGATCCCTCAACTCCCAAACAAAACAGCCTCCGGCTTCCAGCCTTCATCTACCTCCCCTGGGGACAGGAGCACCCCATGGGAAGGCCTGGAAGGAGGCTGGGGTTGAGAGGTGACACCATCATCCCCAACGCAGGGCAAGCATCTCCCACTCAGTGCCGCTAAGGCTGTAAATACACTCCTGCAGACGCAGCGAATAGACCAAGCA
>NW_009260759.1:216508-225803 GCF_000687185.1 Egretta garzetta
CCCCCCCCCCCCCCGCCGTCCCGGAGCTGCCCGTTGCCCCTTCGCCATCCCATGCCGGGAGCCGGCGGGCCAGCCTGCCGGGGCTGTTCTCTCCTCATTTAACATCGTGCACATCTCGGCTGGCACCTCAGCGCAAAGGCAGTGCCAGATTTCTCTCTGCTGAGCCAATGCACTTGGAAATGCATGACGACTTCAGCAGTTTAATTGGAAACACAGCCTGGGTGTTGCAATCCCAGGAATGACTCCAATTTCAGGAACAAATGTTTTCATCTCTGACTGGGAGCAGTCACCCAAGTGGAAGGATGCATTTTTGTTGCCGTAGCTCACCCCTCCCCTGGAGCGCGGGCGGGGGGGAAGAGTGCTGCATCTCACCCCGACGGGGCCGCTGCGCCGGCGCTTGCGTCACCGGGGAGCCGCTGCTGCAAGGATTCCTTACGCTCCCAGCCGGCACCGGAGAGGGACAGCCCAAGGTTTTCCTACGCCCATCTCCTTTTGTAGCACTGCGTCATTCCTGACGGGGTCCGCGGCCTCCTCTGCCAACAGCAAGAGGTGGGAGAACAGGAGGGGACATGGGGGTCCCCTGCTGCAAGCCATCAGATCCCCAGGGATGGCCATGGGGCCAGCGGAGCCGGCACGGCAGCTCTAGAGGTCAGCAGCTAGCTCTTCCGCGAGGTCCCACTGCAAATCCACACACATCACGACAGCAACGTTTCCAGCTCTTGCACAGGTGGTTTCCCAAAAGGCAACAACCCCTACCCAACGCCCCAGGAGGACCAGCTCCACTGCTCCCTCCACCAAGGCTGGACAAGTTTTGGGCCCCTCACTACAAGAAAGATGTTGCGTTGCTGGAGCATGTCCAGAGGAGAGCAACCAAGCTGGTGAGGGGTCTGGGACACAAGTCATACGAGGAGCGGCTGAGGGAACTGGGGTTATTTAGTCTGGAGAAAAGGAGGCTGAGGGGAGACCTGATCGCCCTCTACAACTGCCTGACAGGAGGCTGTAGGGAGGGGGGGGTCGGCCTCTGCTCCCTGGGAACAGATGATAGGACGAGGGGGAATGGTTTGAAGCTGCGCCAGGGCAGGTTTAGGTTGGACATTAGGAAAAACTTCTTCACCGAAAGGGTTGTCAGGCTCTGGAATGGGCTGCCCAGGGAGGTGGTAGAGTCCTCCTCCCTGGAGGTATTTAAAAGAAGGATGGATGAGGTGCTGAGGGCCAGGGTTTAGTGCTGGGAGGGCAGGGGTAGGTTAAAGGTTGGACTCGATGATCTTAAAGGTCTTTTCCAACCAAAGTGATTCTACGATTCTATGATTCTAAGATGTCCTCTCACTGTGTGATTCTTATGTCTTCCATACTCACACATGGAAGCCCTCACCCCAAGGAGTCCCAAACTTTGCTTCTGCTGAAGGCCATGGGCTTCGAGAGCTCGATTCAATTTCTGTGTCCACACTATCTGGAGGCGACTCTTTTGCTCTGCATCCAACGGGTGGTGACAGCCCAAACCACCAGGCCACACACACCTCAGCAGTGCTGGAGGAGACGCTGGTGGCCAGCTCAACCCAGTTCCCCCCTGGCAAGTCCAGCAGCTTGAGGAAGAGGGGACCTATTCCCACAGCAAAGCTCCTGGCTGACCTTGCCAGAGGCTGAAGATAAAATCCCCCAAGACCATTCACTCCATCTAGCGGCAAGCCATTCCCATGCTTCCATATTATTCCCCCCTACCCCCCCAGCAACAACTCTCCCCTTTCCAGGAGTTTCAACATCAGTTACCGTGTCCTTGCTCAGCCGCGTTTGCTGCCAACCTCCCATGCTCTCTTAGGTGGTCCCTCTGCAGCCACCACAACTCCTGATGCTCTCCCTTTGCTGCCAAAACCAAAAAGCTCTTCCAGGGCTCGGCAGCTGTGCAGCGGCTTCCCCGCTCCCGAAGCTGGAGGT
Source organism: Egretta garzetta (assembly GCF_000687185.1). Classification (NCBI taxonomy): domain Eukaryota; kingdom Metazoa; phylum Chordata; class Aves; order Pelecaniformes; family Ardeidae; genus Egretta; species Egretta garzetta. Next base: position 218,441 of record NW_009260759.1, read on the forward strand.
GATAAGGGAAGGAGAAAAGCTGGTCTATCCACCCTCAGAGCCCTGGCAGGGACATCTGCTCCGATACCCTGCTGCCAGGGCTCCTGCAACCCAAGAAAAACTGTGTGGGCTGGGGAAAGGGCATGTGGCTGCTGCTGGAGAAAAAAAAAAAAAAAAATAACAACAAAAAAATGGCAAGCTGGGAGCCCAGGGCCAGGCTTAGGGAGCAGCCGGCTCGCTCAGCTCCGGCCAGCCTGCACATGTGGGTCAGCAAGCACCCAAAAGGGAAGTCGGGACTGGCTCCGGAGGTGCTGCGGCCGCTTTTACCGATCCTCGTCTCTGCTGCAGACAGCCATGGAGCAACGCCTGGGTAAATTCCTGATTTGGCAGAGCTGCAGGAGGAGGCTCTCCGACAGCGAGCGGCGGGGATCTGGAGCTAACAGCAAGCAAGCAAACCCCTGCCTTGCCCAGCCTAGAGAGAGGCCGTGATTTCAGCTAGATAAAAAGGAGTTTAATCTTCCCAGATAAATCAGCTCCTGCAGGCCTTGTTTCTGCCAGCTTCACCTCCTCTCCCAGCTGTTTGGCCTCCTCTTTCAGCAAAGCCCTGCCAGAGCTGGAGCCTGCTCCAGGAGTTCTTTTTTTTTTTTTTTTTCTGGACGAAAGCCACAATTCCCAGCCAGACCTTTGCCTTGTGATTTCTATTCCCTGCCATAAAGTTCCTAAACCCTTTTCTTACCCGGTGAAATTTCTAAGACACGGAGGAGCTGCAAACACCGCCTCGCACTAAGCCACCACCGTCCCCTGCTCACGTCCGTACGTGCCCTGCGGTGCCGCTTGCTGCTCTCACCCCGGTCTCCCGCTTCCCACATCAGCCACCATCCGGCCACGGCAGTTCCAGCGCGCTCCTTCAATCGAGACTCTTGAAGGCAACATGTTGAATGGCTTCCTAAAACACCAACCTGCTGGAAACTATTCACCCGTGACCAAATCCTCGCCTCAAAGTCATAGCCCTTCTGCCATTAATTTAGATTTTCTGATCATAGAATCATTTAGGTTGGAAAAGACCTTTAAGATCATCAAGTCCAACTGATAAAACGACCAGGTTTTGTAACGAGAAGCCGCTTACGAAGCTTTGGTCATCCCAGAGCCCGCTGTGAGATCTTTATTTGGGGGATCCCTATCTCTCCAACCAGGAGACCTGTACGCTCTGTATACCAGAAAAGCAACCAGCAGCACGTAACTGGGAACCTCTCTGCACTGGGTTATCAGTATCAGACTGGTCGGTAGGTCTCTCTGCACTGGTATCAGACTGGTCGGTAGGTGGGTGAGCTCTGGCAAAGTCTCATCTCTCATTCCTGGGCCAGGGATGTGCAAGAGCTGCTGCAAGGAGATGAACATGGAAGCCACATGTACAGGGGGGGAAAGCCACGGGGTTTTGCAAGGATCTCCTCCGGCGGGCAGCACTGCTGGGAGGCCTCCCCCAGCAAGCCAGGAGATAAGACAGCAGAAGGGAGGACATGCAGATTTGTGCAGATACAGCACACACCCGAGCTCAAACCAGGCCTAGCCCACAAATCCTTCTGCAAGTTTCCCTGTCCCACCTCCAGATGTGCCAGCACCCCATCCTACACCCTGCACCCCTCCCAGGCTTCTCAGACACACCCTCCACCTTCTTCGCTCGCTTGGCACGTTGTCCCAGACACGTCCGCGTGGTGTGAAACGGCCTCTCCATGCCAGCATCCCGACATCTCCAGCAGGGAAGCAGCCAAGTGCTATCACTTGTTCCCATCGCCGTCACAGGCTATCATCCCGTCTGGGCTCCTGCAGAAGGGAGAGCGAACCTCCACCCAACCAGCACAGTTACTCATGAGTAAGCTAGACCCAACAAGACATCCAACCCAACCCTGACAGCAAGGTCCCACCAAGGGGCGGGAAGGGGGGAAAAAAATCCTCCCAGTTCCTTGATCTCGACAGATCTTTCAAGGGTTCGTCATCGTCACTGTTACAAATCCACACCTCAAAACACAAACAGAAAAAGGCAGCCAATAAAACTGCCGGGAACTGCAAACAAGCCTTGTAGATCTTTGGCCAGGGAAGAAGCAGACTCCAGACATTTCCCCCGGGGACTCCCTTCTGCTGTGATTTGACACGAGAAGAAATCAGATGTGGCATCGCGAGGATTGTTCGCCTAAGATGGACGGGGCCAACGCAGAAACCGCAAGCTAACCTCTGCCTCCAACACATCATTGTTTTGGTCCATCAGCCAAAGGAGCTGATGCCTCGAGTCTCCTTTGCCAAGATAACCAGCCTGAGCTTCTTCATAATCTCTCCCTGCGAGGCAGATCCTACAATTTTGTAGTTTTGAGTCTTTTCCATTGAGTCACTGCCCTTTCTGAAGCAGACAGGCACGGTGCTGGCCGCAGCATTAAGACCACTCAAGAGTCATGAGCTCCAGAGGCAATGACATCTCCTTACTCCTACCTGAAGCTTCTTGGCATCATTCAAGGAACACAGACTCGGTGGAGCCTTCAACCCCGTTCGGTTATTTTTGAGGGCTCAGAGCAACAGCCACCATGGTGTTGCCCGAGCAGGACCCAGCATCGTCGCCCTCCTGACAGCTCAGTTCCTGCTCACAGATATGGATGCTGTTGATCCATGATAAATAAACCTCTCCTAGCAAAACCAGCAAGAAGTACATCCAGTCCCGTGCGAGTAGGGAGACAGAAGGCAAAGGCTGCCCAGGAGAGACAGGCTGCAGGCACATCTTTACTGCTCGGTTGCATCCACCCCGGGAGCACTTCACAGCTACAGACCACCAAGACAGTGCTCCGAGCCGTTCAAGTCTGAAGTATATCCTCTCCAGGCAGAGCGTGAACATCCCCCCGTAGCGTTTACAAAGATAACGGGAAGCGCAGAGCTGATGCTGTGCGCCCCAGCTCTCTGCGAGGCTCCTACCTGTCACCGCAGGGCCGCTCAGGTCGCTGCTCGCCCCCGAATTGGGGGGTGCATTGCAGCGAGCTCTCTCAGTGACAGATGAAACACAGAACCACCACCACCCGCTGCTTGGTTACAACCCAATACTATTTATTTTAAGCAGAGTAAGCACATGGTGCGACCAAAGCATGTCTCAAGAGCCCCCCCGGTTAGCATGGCGAGCTGGGGGGGGCAGAAACGGCCCCTGCGGGATATGCTGGGGGGTATAGAATCATCGAATGTTTGGGGTTGGAAGGGACCCCTAGAGGTCACCCAGCCCAACCCCCCTGCAGGAGCAGGGACACCTTGAACCAGACCAGGTTGCTCACAGCCCCGTCCAACCTGGCCTGGAATGGCCCCAGGGATGGGGCCTCCACCCCCTCTCTGGGCAACCCCTGCCAGGGTTTCACCACCCTCACTGGAAAGAATTTCTTCCTTATATCTAGTCTAAACCTCCCCTGTTTTAGTTTAAAGCCATCACCCCTTATCCTGACATAGCTGGCCCTACTAAAAAGATTTTCCCCCCCTTTCCTATGGGCCCCCTTTAGGTACTGAAAGGCTGCAATCAGCTCTGCCCTGAGCTTTCTCTTCTCCAGGCTGAACACCCCCAACTCTCCCAGCCTGGTCTCATAGCAGAGGGGCTCCAGCCCTCGGATCATTTTAGTAGCCCTCCTCTGGCCCCGCTCCAACAGCTCCATGTCCTTCTTGTGCTGAGGGCTCCAGAGCTGGACGCAGGGCTCCAGGGGAGGTCTCCCCAGAGCAGAGCAGAGGGGCAGAGAGTACCTGCAGGCAGCAGGGCTGACCATCACCAGACCTCCCCAGCCCTCCCAATCTCATCTGGGATATACACGACGGTGCCCTAACAGCTTCCCAGTCAGTCCTGAAAACTAAAACTCTGGAGCCTGACTTCAGGGTGAGATCCAAATCCACCAGCTACAGCTGTGATTCATCTGCCGGCGTCGACATTTCAGCGCAGATGTCTGAGCCGGCTGCAGAGACACCAGCAACCAGCCCATCGTGGACATCCTAAAACAGTGCCGTTTGTCTGTCCCAGCAGCTCTTCTGCCTGCCCGCAGTGCAGCAATATGTGCTTCGGGCTCGGATGTAAATGCCATCACTGCCAACACCTAAAACTCAGGGATTTAAACCCAGCCCACACGCTGCTCCGAAGAAGCAAGCGGCAGCTCTGCCGGCACCACGGATCTGCTCTCCCCCGAATCCAAGGGAAGCCCAGACGACCGGTTCAGCTCCTTTCACAGGTCCCCAAAACGCGTGTTGAAATCCCCCCCGAAGCGTTCCCGAGGCCGTGCCAGCGACTGTTTCATTTGTGCCAACAAACTTCTTTCACAACTTCGCCGAGACACGAGGAGTTTAACAAAAAAACCCTTCCTGCAGTTTAAAGGAATTTTTTAAGGCTCCATGGAGGCTACCTGAGAGCTCCTGGAAAACTGAATTCGTATCCTGAAGGTGACAGCATCCTCCAGGCAGGCAAAACCCTGGGGTGTAACAGCACTTTGGGGGCTGAGCAGAAAGATGCTGTGAGCACCTTTGAAAGCTGCGGCCAACCCAACCCGTAGATGACACCAAATTCCTCCTTGTTCTCTCTCCCTGAGCATCCCCAGATTTTGGGGCGCCGCAGAGCCCTACATGTGATTTTCTAGCACAAAAAAATCCGGTGCTGATCCGGCAAGCGCCGAAGACCCACCTGGCCCTGCTGTGCCACCCGGGAGCACGGGCACAAGCCGCGCGGCCGGCTGTTTGTAGGTGCTCTGTGTCCGTACAGGTAGACGATGTGGATGTTTGCCTTCCTGGGTGTTTATCTCCACGCCGTGTCTGCACACAAACTTATCTCCGAGGGGAGGGGTGTGTTGCTCCTGCACACCGCTGTTATCTCGAGGGATGTGGGCCTTCCTCCGAGGCCGAACGTCGCGTGGGTGAGCTTATCCGCAAGGCCCCGCGGCTTGGTACCCGCACCGGTCTCGGCTGCCGGCAGTGGTGCTGGGGCCTGCAGGAGCGCTCCTGCTCCTCTCCATCCCTCCTGTCCTCTCCCTAGCTCAGCCCCAGCCGCCTTTTTACCACCCAAAGCAGGTGGCACTGGAAAATGCAGCAGCTCTTATAAGGAGGGGAAGGGAGGGAGACGTGGGAAGGGCAGAGCAGGGAGGAAGGAGGGATGGTGGGGTCTTAACGGTGGAACAGCTGATCCCATCTGGATGCGTTTGTGGTCTTCCCCAATTCTCAGGAAGAGCCCCATTTCTACATAAATGCCTCAGCTCTTCACCACCTCACCCCAGCCCTCTCAGTTCATGGAGGGGACAATTAACTCAGCCATTCCTAACGTTCATCTAACGTGGTCAAGCCCCCCCCAGAGAAACCTCCCAGCACATCCTCACCACTGGAGCTCTCCAGGCCCAGAGGGGTCTGTCCACTGCAGTCCAAGGCCATCACCTCTCCTGGGAAGGGATGAACTTGCTCTCACATCACCGCAGGATCATTTGGAGACTCGGTCTCCTGCATGTGCGCTGGCACTGCTTGGCTTCACAGCGTCCAGCCCTACCACCCATTCTTTGCAGTCCCTCTGGCACTTCCCAACCATTCCACAACTTTGCAGAACACCCAGAGCAAGCTGGAGCAGCGGCTCCTGCAGCACCACGGGGTGTCGGGGAGGGGGGGGAGGATGGCTCCGAGCCTCCCAGACAACGTTCTCGGTGGTGCCCCGGGACATTTGCTTTTTTCACAACACCAGGATATTGAGTCACGGTCAGCCTCCCCGTAGCCTGCGTTCGCCCATGCAATCGCCCAGCTGCTGGGGTGCGCGTTGGTGTTCGTCTTACCCAAAACACGGCTCCGTCTCCAGGCCCCCCCCCGCGCACAATCGACCCCCTTCCCGGGCTCAGCGGCTCTGAACCTGCCAAAACTCCTCTCCTGGCAGAGCTCCCAAGTGAACACAGCTTGGGGTATTCATTGCCTCAGATCTACCCGGTCTCCTCTAATTTGCCCTTGGCCTCTTAGCCCACAAGTTCAGGTGTCACGGGCTGTGGGAAACCTCAGCTTTGGAAATGCTGCATTTACAGTGATGAAAGTTGGGAGACATTCGTCGTCCAAAGTTGGTTTTAAGGGGGTGAGGTGGATTAGCCAGCCTGGTTTAGGAACTGACCCTTGATGCGGATGGCGGTGGCCAAGGGCCGGCGTTGCAGCCTACATGAGCTGTAACCCTACCTCCCTTCCTCTCCCTCCCCCACAGCCCCGGTCCCTTTGCTCACACGGTTCCTGCAATTCCTGGCCCTTGGCTTCGATGTGTTGTACAGCTTCCGCCACCATCTGGGCTCCATTTAGGGGAGCTGATGTTTTTCACAGGGCTGTAATCTAAACTTTGGTATTGAGTTTACATCTTGCATACCAGCGTCTCACCACTGAGCCTGGCCACGCAGAAGGGGCGTCTCGGCTGCCAGGCTCTGTCCTACCGCAGGAGGATGCGGCATGTCAGCGGCTCCAGATACCTGGGAATTGCACTGCCATGAACGCGAAATACAGACAGAAACAGGGATCCATATGCGCAAACCCCCTATAGATCCAGTGAGGCACTGACCCTGCCAGTAGGCGTGAGCTGGGAGATCCCAGCAAGCTGGGAATCAGCTTCCCCTGGGAACCCGGGGAGGCTGCAGATGGGAGCTGAAGCCCTAAACCAGCGTTATCCAGGCTCCATCTCCAGCAGCAGGAAATCCTCCTGATTTTTGGCCTTAAACCCTACCCTTATCTCCATGCAGACACTGCAGAGGTTGCTCTTTGGTGGGGGGCTTCTTTTGTGGAGGCAGGGAACGGACACCAGCCCTTGGGAGCAGACAAGCACCCAGGCCTGCTGCTGCTCTTCTTGACCCAGACCGAGCAGATACAGCCAAGCTCTACCAGCAGCAACCCCAGAGAGCCCACAGGCTCCTGCCTGAGCCCCGGCAAGCCATGCCTGTGGAGCAAGCAAAGAAGATGAGACACAAAGGGATGGTCCATCCCCACCACCACCTCCGACCAGCTGGCCGAGTCCAGCTTCGAGCTTGCCCTTTTTACGCAGACATGTTTGTCCTCTCTGGCTGCAAACAAACAACCCAGCGCATGGCTCCCAACCTCTTCTGAAGGCAAGTTTGATTGCAAATTTGGCCAAGGTTTGAAAAACCACAAGCGTCCCCCAGTTACGTGTCACATCAGATCGTGCTACGTCCGTCGTCTTAGAGCAAACCACACATCACCCACCTCTGCACTGGCAGATGGGGGCTGGACATCCCCGTGCTACTGCCACCTCCTTAACACCCTTCAGGAGGTCTCCCCTCCCATACCATAAGCTCCTCAGCTCCATCCTGGAGTACTGTGTCCAGTTCTGGGCTCCCCAGTTCAAGAAAGATGAGGAACTCCTGGAGAGAGT
>NW_009260759.1:225864-231051 GCF_000687185.1 Egretta garzetta
ATGGGCACAACCTGAAGCAGAAGAGGTTCCAGGTGAACAGGAGGAAGAACTTGTTGACTTGGAGGGTGCCCGAGCCCTGGCCCAGGCTGCCCAGGGGGGCTGTGGAGTCTCCTTCTCTGGAGATATTCAACCCCCACCTGGACGCTGTCCTGTGCCCCCTGCTCTGGGTGAGCCTGCTTGAGCAGGGGGGTGGCACTGGGTGAGCTCCGGAGGGCCCTGCCAACCCTTGCCATTCTGTGATCCCTACAGCCCTGGGCAGACAGCAGGGGTCCAAGGCTCGTGCTGAGCTCCTGTGGGTCCCAGGTCTCACTTGCCAAGGCAGCTGGACCCATGCACCATCTCTAAGGGCTGGAGCTTATGGAGGAGGAGAGCAGATATCCCTTTTATGTTATCTCCGCTGGCCAACTGGGAAACCAAGTTTTGCAAGGGCTATTCTGGCTGGAGAAGAAGAGAGGTACAGACTTGGGAAAGCCCGGGGAGCTGGAGATGGGAGTGTAGGAAGCAGAGCAAGGGCAGGGCCACACAGTGGTTTCTGCGTTGCCTGGCCCATCGCTGCTTGCGTTCAAAGCACAGCGCAGATGCAATCAGACCAAGCAGGCCACAAGCTGCTGTGCTGTTTAGAGAAGGAAGTGGTCTCAGCTGGGCCAGGGCCCGGAGCCAGGGGTGTTTCAGCAGCACCACTGAGTTTGTAGGCACCTGCTCTCACAGCAGCCTCCGCTGCAAGAGGTGAGACGCGCTGGATGTTTCAGGCAGCAAGAGCTACGCTCCCAGGAGGTGTCCTAGGAGGACGCCTAGCCAGACTGGGCTACGACTAGACGGCTCTCCACCCTCTTAGGCTCCTGCTCCAGCAAATATTAAGCGGACACCAAAATGCACAAGGAGGCTCTAGCACGGAGCTGCCCAGAGCTCTCCTCTCCCAGACTGGTGCCCTATTACCGTCTCGCATCTCATATTTACCTACTCCCCACGAACCGATCACAGAGTCGACCAGCCAGGCTGCGACAGGGCGACGGACCCACTGCACAGTTCTGCAAGGCTCCTGACCCAGCTGCAGGCAGGCAGGGCCACCAGCAAGCAGGCGACCCCCGGCCGCTGTCCCAACACGAGACATTGGAGCAGCAAGCAAATGGGGGCAGCACTCAGGGGCCCCCCACCATGGAAGTGCACACAGGAGAAAAGTTAAAAACCAAAAAAAACGCAGGCAAGGTGCTGTATTTGCACAGGGACTGGCACGACATCTCCTCTACGAGACACCGGCCCGGCTCTCCAGCCCCCGCAGTTATTTATGAACTGCAAGGGCTTGCAGCCGCAGCACCGCCCTCCTGCCAACACACTTGGCCAACGGGCACAACAATTTTTGCAAGAGTGCTGCTAGCAGGTCCTAGGCTGTAAGGCTGGTCTGACATCCAGAGGAGCGGCTCTGCTATCCCGCCGGGCGGCCAAGATGGCTCGATCCCAGCAATCCACCGAGGCTCGGCCAAAACCAAAAAATAATGTTTTCATACTTTGACTTTTCAGGCAGGATTTAGTCATTTGTGGACACGAGGGCTTGGCAGGACTGGGCTGCCTCCCCTTACCTACTCCAGTAAGGAGCTGTTTATGCCGGCAGAGCCTTGGAGATGGAAGGAGAGAGAAGACTTGTGGTTTAATCCAGGTGAATTAATCCTGCTCCCTTTACAGAGCATCCAGCTGATGAGGAAGGAGGGATTCAGCATCCGTGCATGCCCGGTGCATCCAGTGCACGGACCCACCGCACGAGACAAGGCGTCGTGACACAACCAACCTCCAACGGCTCCGCGACGAGCCGCTCGCTCGGACAAATCCAGCAGGGACTTTCGCCCCATCTACCTAAGGGCTAAAAAATGAGTTATAGGCAGAAAAGCCAAACCCTCTCTGAGTACACTCGCGGTAAAGAGGCAGAGTGGCTGTGACCTGGTCTGTTGTACTAGAAAAGCAGGTTCCAGCCCTGGCTTTGTAAGGGTTGTACAAACCCTGTTTGCTTACCCCTGCGCTGGGGCGCTCCGAGTCTGCCCGACGCGGGCAGGGAGAGCCGAAGTGAAGCGGTAGTTGATAGAGGCTGGTGGTGGCCAGCTGGGGGTACCCCTCAGAAACCCCCCGTGCAACAGATCCATGGGTTTGGCCCCAAACTGCCCCAGCCCAGGCCTGATGGGTGGGTCACAGGGCCAGCCTAATGCACAGGAAACTCTTGGAAAGGCTGAAAAAATTCCATTTTAAAAAGAAACTGCATTGGCTGAGGAGCCCATGCTGCTCTGTCCCCTTCACCCTGGCTTTCCCTTCTCTGGCACCATGTGCTCGGTGCCACCTTTGTGCTCTCCTCCTCCACACTGCGGCTCTTCAGGCTCAGAGCAAGACCCCCCTGCACCTCAGGAGCCAGTCTTGGCATTCGCAAGAGCAAGGTTTGCCTCCCTACCTCCCTTTGAAGACCCCTCTCCCACCAAGTCCCTGGGTCCAGCCATCCATAGTCTCACTCCCATGCTGGAAACCTGTTAGCATGGAAGAAGAACCTCCTGCCGATGGCTGAGCTTGATGTGCCACCTCCACGCCAGATGAAGATACTGAGAATAGCCAAGCTTACCATGCATAGCATGGCTGTCCCATCTCAGCATCCTGCAAACCCCCTTCAAAATTCCATATTTAAGGTGGAAGGGGTCTCTGGATTATTCTTGCCAACCCAAGGTACGTTGCCCTGCATCTCTCCACTCTACTCGAGCTCCCAGACCAGGTCACAAGCACCACCAGGTGCCTCCAAGCTCCAGAGAAGAAAGGGATGGAGTATATCCATCAGGGTTTGCAGGAAAGAGCTCACGTGGAACTAAGGAAACAGCTTCTGCCATGACACCACCTTATTCTGCCACCACTGTTATGATCACCTCTTTGGTTCCTCACCCAGGACCTTACCTTAGTCGTAAAATCACCTTCCAAGCATCCCAAGAGCCTTGGCCATCACTGCCTCAGAGCAAGCCCAGCTCCAGGGAGCGCTAGGGAAGACACCACCAAGGCAGGAGAACACCTTGCAGACAGCCCATGATCCTCTGTACACCTCAACACACTCTGCTGGGGCTACAAGGCCAGCTCGGAGCAGCCAGGACAACCTGCAGATCTTCTATAGAGGAGCCAAAGTGCCAAGAGCCCTTGCACGCAGGAGCCAAGGTCTGCTTTAATCCCCTAATTCTTCTTATCAAGTCACCAGTAAGGTTTGCAACTGCTACCATGCAAAGGGCAGAGCCATCTTCACCTTCCAAGGCCTAGCCTACTGGAGAGGATGGGCTTCTGCCTCGCAAATATGTCCTCAACGCCTTGCGGGACTGAAGCCACCAAGCCACCACATCCCTCTCTCGGTGTCAACACACGGCCTCGGGCACGGGATGAGACAAACTGGGAAGGCAGGTTACGAACGCACCAAGGAAGCTCCACCAACGCCTCCAGTTTGCAAGAGCGCGGCGGCTCCCAGCATGGCAACAGGCAAATGGTTTATCCAGCCACAGAGCCAGACCTCCCCGCAGCATCTGCGGAGGGTGCAGAGATGGGCAGGCTCCGCAGCACATATTCTCTGAAGAATTTAAAAAAAAAAAAAAAAAAAGGGAAATTGCAAGAAGCTACGAGGAGTTTGCCACCACGGCATCACGTGTCTAAGCCCTGCTTCTTCTTCTGATGAGCTCTTGACGACCAGAGGATGCGAGCTGGGAGAAGGACTAGGCTGTAGGAGGGCAGGCAAGGCTCGCCACATGCCGGCACTTCCTCCGAACCACCAAAGAACGTCAGATATGTTGGCAAGACCTCTGTTACAGTTAGACAGGGTGCCTCTGTCTGCAGAGAAAGGGGATAAACCAAGTCTAATCTAGAGTGCCAGAAGATGGGGACAGCAGGAGGAGGAGGGAAGGGGAGAAAACACTGTCCTGTTCATCTCAGCAAAATACTGGTGCAAGTCCCCACCTCAGCATCAGATTAAAACTTTTCAGGCACGAGCCCAAGGCTTATCTGCTGCTCCCCTCCCTTCTCCCACATTTCTGTTATTAAACCAACTAACGCTACTTATCTACAAATCCTGCCTCTTAAACCAGCAAAGCCACGCCACGGTTCCTGCAGCGCTGACACTCTGCGTCCCTTTGCTTGAGTGAAGAGCCCAAGGGGATGCCAGCAGCTTGCTCCCCACCAACCGTGCACTGCCCGCCTTCAAAGCTCATCCACGGCGCGGGGTCCCACCACGGCGCGGGGTCCCACCACGGCGCGGGGTCCCACCACAATGACGCTAGGCAGCCAGCGTCTGCATTTTCGCACAGTGGTCAAACCACTCCAAGCATTCTGGAGGCTGAATTTCCGCAGGAGCCTATAGCAAAGCCGGCGTGGAGCAAGTCTTCAAGGCAAGGAAGTTATTCCAGGGCTGTGCTTCGTAACCAGGCATGGGATAAAAGCTGGGAGAGGCATGCAGAATTCACCAAGGCAGCACAGGGATCAGCAGCATAAACCCATTAAGCCTGGGCAGGAGAAGTTCTTCACGGAGGACCCTCCATGCCCTCTGGGTGGACTCCACACAGCAGTTGTACAGCTGTCCCAAATTTGAAAGACAGATAAGGCTCAAGTGATTCATGCAGTGTAAACCTTTATTTGTTCTTGCTTACCCAGGAGGAACCGGCAGCTGTTAACGCTAAACTGGGCCAGCTCCCAAGCGCGGACAAATGCCTACAAAAATGGGTTTAAGGAGGAACTGATTGGTTAAAAAGCAATCCTAGAAGAGGGAGTTAGAAAGAGGGAGCGCAGCGCAGGAGGAAGAGGAAGCCAGAGAGCACCTAAAAATACATTTTAAAAAAAGCAGACAGGCACAGGCTAAAGGCCTCGTCGGCACGTGACCGTTACCCGCAGCAGGATGCAAACTCGGTACACAACACTCACTCCCCAGCAACCCCATGTACAGAGCCTCAACCACCTCGCCACACACAGCAAAAGCCACGGCCAGCACCTCTCGCCCCCAAGACGGGCTTGTTTCTCCTGTGCCCGTGGATCCCTCAGGTGCAGGAGGCTGCTCCTGCCCCTGCCCTAACCCTAGCACGCTGCGCCTGAGCCACCCCTGGGTGGAAATCCATCTAAGCCCAGCAGAGCCGGCATCAGACAGCTTCAACGATAGTTTGAAAGAGAGAAAGGAATTTAAATGAAGTCTGGAAAACAAGA
>NW_009260759.1:231083-232790 GCF_000687185.1 Egretta garzetta
TGAAGGGCTAGCAAGGGGTTCCTCTACATCCATCTAAGCAGCGCCTTCATCAGATCCGAGCAAGAGTGAGTGGGTAAATGGGATTTCCCAATCAAACAGCCAGAAATGGCTGAGCAGATAACGATGAGCCTGTCCTGCGTTTGCTGGTACAACTGGGACTGACGCCATCTGCTCGTCTCCTGCGGCTACAAGCTGGGGACCCTGCATACGGGCGATCGAAACCACAAAGTCCTTAACCTGTCCCAGCAGTGGCTGTGTCCACCAGACACGGATCAGAGCTTCCGTTCAGGCCCGTGCGTGAGCCATTCTCCATGTGCCGCGCAGAAGGACGCTCCCGTGTCCACCTTTAGCCAGCCCACCCGACTACTCAGGATTCACAGCCAGGCAAGGAAGGAAAAAAAAAAAAAAACCCCAGGGATGGGAAAGGCACTTACAGGACGGGCTGAACATCACCAGCGCAGCAGATATCTTCAGCCTCGGCGTAAGACTCTGAGAACATCCAGCTAGTTCCACTCCCGGGAAGCCACCGCTCCGCATCCCACGTTCACTTCTGCTTCACTCCTGCCACGCATGCACATATCTGGTCATTGGTGCAGCAGTAAAGACGCTTCTGATAAGGCTGCTCGTAGATGGGTCAGATGCAATAAAGCCACTTAGCAGACTCTCGTCTACTGAGTCATCCCGTCTCCTGAGCCCTCTGCCTCCTCCGGAGTTACGTACCAGCTCCGGCACCTCTTATTTTGGACTCACGTACATTTGGCCCTCTGGTTGAGCATGCAAGCCTGAGGCTGCTGGGTAGGGCTCTGCCCAAGCCGTCCCTTTGGAGCTGCCATGAAATGCAAACGGAATTTCTTCGTGGCATAAGTTTGCTCGTCTTTACCCTACGCTCCTTGAACTCATGACTACTGAGTAACACGGCTTGCTCAGCTAACCAGCGAGCTAAGAATAGAGACCTTGAAGTGAAACCTACTGGGATTGGCAGCTATTTTGAGCACACTCAGCCGGCGGGGCAGCGTGACATAAGAGGATCTAAAGAGGAAACTCTGCACAACAACTCTCACCTCACCAAGAAAGATTTGGGTAAGAGAAGGTAGAGCCACCGCGCGTGCTTTTGAGGCAAAACAAATGCTGTGACGAATCCCCAAGGCCACCTCCACACCGCTGGGCCAGCTCATGCCTCAAAACCCAAGACACGGCGTCTGTGTTTGTAGCGGCGTGACACCAAGCGGGTCATCCACAGTGCCCTGAGCATCCCCAACCAGCTGAGCCCAACAAGAACTGCACAGCCGGACCCCACCGGGCACCAGCGCAGCCGTGGCCATTGCTTCTCCCTGCCTGGGATCTGGCAAACCCCCGGCCAACAGCCTCCCCGTGCTGCCCGCACCGCCGCCGCGCAGCCCACATCGAGCCGAGCGTGTTGCCGCAGGTTCAGCCTGCCCAGGCACCTCCGTGGTGCAGGGCTGCCAGAGATCCTGCTGCGACCAGGCGCTCGCACACAGCCCAGCCGAGCCTCAAAGGGAGCGGACATGACCAAAGCAACCAGAGAGAGCACCCACAAACCCCAAACCTTGTCTTTGCTTTCTAACCTCAAGCAGACCCTTGCAGCTCTTCAGCATCGCGCACGCTTAGAAGAAAGGGTTGCAATCGCGCCCAGTCGCCAGATGTTTTTAGGAGAGGTCTGGTCTCGGTTAGCAACCAACGTTAAGA
>NW_009260759.1:232820-237196 GCF_000687185.1 Egretta garzetta
ATTTGATTTCAACCCTTAGATACTGGGAAAACAAACATACGAGCTACAGGTTCTGGAAATCAAACTCGCCACCTGAAACCGGTCCCTGCAGCAGCTCTCTGCTAGTTGGGAGCACATCCACCTCGTCAGCACGTGCAGCTGAATGTTCACGATGCCTGTATATTCTGCCAGCTTACTCAAAACCTAAAAATAAATTTTCTACTGTTTTTTGGACAGGGAGAAGTCCTAAGCAGGGACTGACAGTCGACAGTGCCACATAACTGAATTTCCCAAACACACCAGCTTACTCTGTTATAAAAACATCCTCCAAAACTTACCCAGGGCATCCAAGGGAACACGGCACCTCCAATTCCAGTTGTCCTGCTGACAGCAACTGCTTATTAAGGCCTCTGTCAAACCGCCTGTATTAAACCACTGTTTCAAAGGGGCTGAGCGCTCTGAATAAAGATCACCGGCCACAGATCTTCTGCACCCCGCAGTTCCAGAGCCAGCGCCGCTGTCCTCTCTGCCCGCCCCGCGCCAGCAGGTGACAACCACGTGGCTGCAGGGACCCAGACAAAACCCAGCCAGCCTGGCATGGTGGCAGGGGCTGTTCCCCAGCGTGGGGAACCCCTCTTCTGGGCCACTGTCACCTCCGGCTGGTGGTACCTCTGTTCTGCAACTGCGCTGTGGGGACAGACGTGCCACCAGCAAGGGCAGGGAGGATCCAGCCTGGCTCATCCCCGGCGCAGAGGAGAGCAGCAAGGCCACGAAGCGGGGGCTGATCACAGGCACACAAGGAGTGCCCGGTAGTTTCATCAGGCTTCAGCGCATCCCTGAGCCATGGAGAGCTGAGTCTGCTCTCAGGCTTGGTCTCTGTGGAAGCAATTCTCAAGGCACACTGCAAGTCTGCTCATCAGCCCCTCCACCCCCTCACTTGGGGACCCCTCCACCGCTGCAGCGAGGTGTTGGCGCAGTCTTGGAAGAAGGAAAAGGAGGCAGGCATGATCCTGAGCTCAGCAGACGTCAGGAGATGAGCCCCAAGAGAAGCAGAGGCTCCTGCATCCAGGTGCTCTGTAGTGTCTGCAGAAATAGTCAACCCTCCAGCCTCGGCATCCCTGGGACAGCAAGGAGCCACGTGCCGGCCCCTGCCTCAGCCCTGGGACAAGGACAGAGACACCAGAGGAACAAGGGTGAGCCCACACGGATGACAAAAAAGGACACGGCAAAACCAGTGAGTGAGCAAGGCAAGGGAAGCGGGAGAATGGTGCTTCTCCTCTGCCCTGGGCTGTCAAGGGGAGGGAGGGAGCAGGGACACACTCCCACCTCCGAGACAGCCGCTCTGCTGGGAATATTCCCACCCCACAGCCACTAGAAGGTAATACTGGAAAACAGGCACTTTTCACCGGCCTCTGAAGTGTTGCTGAAGGCAGTTAGATGAAGGAAAGAGTCTGCGGCAGGAACAGGAGAAACTATTTTCACTTGGTAGTTGCACCCCCAGGCTATGTATGAAAACATTCAGAGCATCAAGCTCTAAGTGCCTCAAACCCGGAGGATTTACATAAGCCTTGAAGTTTAAGATACGCATAAAGGAAGAAATTTGGAGGGCAATCCTCACTTTGTCTTGAGTGATAGCTAGGAAATTACGTTCTCCACATTTTCTGTGCTGCCCAAGGCTCTTACGCAACAGCAGCTGTTGAAAAAGCAGCCTCAGCTTCAACGCTGTTTTCCCCTCCCTTGCGTAAGAGATTCTCCTTCCATGAAGGCTCAAGAACATCCCCCGGTGAACCACTCCCAGCGCTGTGATCTGACTCCTCCTGGCAGCATCGGGGAGTCCACTCCCGCTTCCAACCTCTGTGGAGCTGAACTCCAAGGACCTGCAGGACTGGAGGATGCTCCCGAGGCTCCTTGGACACGCCACTCTCCAAGAAGCAAACGACCCAAGTGACAGGCTGATATCCTGCCAGCTACCATGAGAACACGAACGGGATCAGGACACCTTCCCGTTTTATTTCTATAAATGCCTACCCCACTCCTTGCGGAGGGGGAGTTGCAGGAGAACGGGGTGTACTGAAGTAAAAGGGAAGGTGGAGAAAGGGAAGAGAAGAGGCAAAGCAGGAGAGGAAGGTGGGAGAGCCGATAGACGAGAAGTCCAGGATCACCTAACGTGATCCAGTAAATCAGTACAGGCAAGAGCAACTTTGTCAGGAAGCCCAAATGCCCTGGGAAACCCTACCTGCTTATTTCATGCCTTGTAACCGAGTCATTTCTAAACCAAGCAAAGGTTTGGGTCTTGGGTTTGAGGTATTACTTCAGGATAGCTACAGTAAACCAGCACAGCTTTTTTGATCCCAAGTTACACACTGCGATCCCAAGTTACACATTGGGATGCACAAACAGCCCAGAAGAGCAATGGGCTAACGGTGCCGAAAGCCAGGAGCCACGTACGGCCAGCAGCGACTCCCGCTCCTTCCCGCCTGCTGGGTAAACGCTGGGAGGGTGCTCCAGGCTGGCACCACTGACGGGGACCCCCTGAAAATGTAAAAAATTTCTCCATCGAGAGAAATGAGCTTCTTCTGGAGGCCAGTGGGAGATATTCCAGCTCTTCACCCAACTATTCTATCTCCAGCCTCTCATTCCCTACCTTCAGCACCCACCTTTCCGGCACAGAGCCTCCGTCCCCCTGCAGCGCACGCCGTCATTTACTGCGGCACAGAGAGGCCACAGGGTGAGCGTGACCACGTGCCAGACCAGCAGCAGTGTTTGTTTTGCACTGATGTGAGCAGTATTTTGATCCAACTGTGCAATGCAACCCTGTGGAAGAGCTAATTCTCCTGCTGGCACACGTTCCCAGCTCCTGGATACAAACACCTCACGGGATGAAGCCCAACGTGGCCACCTGTGAGTAAGCGGTGCGGTTTGTTGCTGTGCTGAGGTGCAAAAAGCAAACCAGCCAGGCACCGAGCGGGACTCCATCCGTAGAGGTACCTTCATAACGCTTGCAGTGACAGCAGAGAGCACCATCCACCACACTTAGCCTTGAACATGGACGGACTTTTGGGAGGAGGGAAGACGAACAGATAGACGTGATGGATGTGCTAAGGTGGTGAAGCGTAACAGAGAGCTGCTATCTTGCTCCAGCCCCTCCTTGGGGTCAGGACCTCCATGGAGATCCTCGCTTTAGGACATTCCCTCCCTGCTGAAGACCTCTCTGGGTGACAGCGTAGCACTGAGTCAAGGCTCTTTCCTCAGCATCCTCGGATATTGCCCAACAGGGACCACGGCGACACGGACATACGGCACTCATACCGACTCCACCACCTCATCGACTGGCTCACGGGTACTTCTCCATCATGCTGAGCGTTCACCGCCTGCAGCCCCGCTCTGCCAAGGGCTGATGCGCCTTGGCACCGATTCCTCCGCCAAGGTGAGTCTGGGAAATTTCCAAAGTCGGTTCAACAAGCGCTTGGGCTCCGTTTGCTATTTATAGTTTGGCAACTGGGACG
The DNA here is from genome assembly GCF_000687185.1 of Egretta garzetta. Taxonomy (NCBI): domain Eukaryota; kingdom Metazoa; phylum Chordata; class Aves; order Pelecaniformes; family Ardeidae; genus Egretta; species Egretta garzetta. The sequence continues at coordinate 236,306 of NW_009260759.1, forward strand.
ATGCCACCCAAGCATACCAGCTTCGCTTGCTCTGGCTAAACTCAAACCCAAACAACTGAGTCCTGCACAACACAGGGCAGCCTCGGAGCTGCCTAAATTCAGCACGCATTCATTCAGTGTTAGCAACTGCTGCTATATCTGGAAGACAGTTTCAAGGGAAGACGGAGCTCTCCAAGGCAGAGAAAGAAAACAAACCCTCTGCCTACATGCTGCAGGATAGCACTGCTCTCCTAAATTTCTCTGGCTCAGCTTAACAAGACCCAAGTTTCTCTGCTAAAAAGTGAACGTTAACAGCATCAGCGATGCCCTCTGCACTCTACCAGCCCCTCCACGCCTCCTGAATTCCGTACGTGCCCTTCAAAGCTTCATGACACCACCACATCATACGGCGAATGTACCAACTCAGACCTTCTCCGAGTGACAAAACTGGCCCTAAGACACTCTAGGCACGGCTCTGCTCTTCAGGGGAGGCAACTCAGCAGAGCGGCCCGTATATGTCCAAAGAGGTGGGAGAGGGGTGAGCAGAAACAAACCACACACGGTAAGGCACCAGCCGAGGCAGGAAAACGTTACAGCCATTCCGTGAGGCTGCGAGGCTGCAAGCGGCAGGGGGTTTCTGCAATATTTTTAGGGCTGAGTGGCAGATGAGAGCCCAGCCGTGCCAGCCAGAGGCCGAATGGCGCAGGGCGCTCAAAGCCTCGGTCACAGAGGGCTGCTCAAGTCTGACACGAGCCCACCCAGCTGCAGCCTGACCGTCCAAACTCAGCAAGGCCAGGACACGCTTCTCTGGCCGCCTGTCAGCTCCCCCATTTTACCGACGACAAGAAAGTCAGCGAAGAAGCTGCTAATAAGAAGCTGGCAAAGCCTGACATGGGGAAGGATGCATTCCTG
>NW_009260759.1:237238-240228 GCF_000687185.1 Egretta garzetta
CAGCAGCATCGGGACGGACTGACTCACCAACCCATCCTGCACTGTCCCGTCCCTCTGTAGCAGAGAGCAGCTACGGGGCTGGACGGAGATCAAAAGGTAATAAATCAGATCAGAAGAACTAAGGCCTTGATGTTTGAAGCAGAGATCGAAGAGGAGATTCGCGCACCTCCCTTGTGAGAGTCAGGCGACGGGGCAGAGGAGCTGCCTTGTTTCGGAGCATTGCCAAGACACTTGTTTGGTTTTCTCCCTCCCCAAGGTCCCAGCTGTTAAATACACGATGGCAGGATCTCCTAGGCTCTCCTAAAACACCGGTATGCCATTGCATCCCACTGTTTGGACAGGAAAAAGCCTGAAAATGAGAGCCACAGACTCCAAATACATGACATGTCCTTACTCCTAATGTTTTAGACTGGATCTAAGGAAGAAATTCTTCACAATGAGGGTGGTGAAACCCTGGCAGGGGTTGCCCAGAGAGGGGGTGGAGGCCCCATCCCTGGGAACATCCCAGGCCAGGTTGGACGGGGCTGTGAGCAACCTGGTCTGGTTCAAGGTGTCCCTGCTCCTGCGGGGGGGTTGGGCTGGGTGACCTCTAGGGGTCCCTTCCCACCCAAACCATTCTATGATTCTATGATTTTCAAACCTTATTTTTCTTTCAACAGTTCCTAAACAGTTCGGGTTTTGCAGCACTGGCTTTCAGCTTCCCAAAAGTCGTTCCTATCCCAGTGCCCCATGGTGGGAGGACGGTTTGGCTTAAGCCATGGATCCCAAAGCCATCATCACAGCCACCCCCATCGCTAGAGCCACCTGCCTCAGAAGACCTGAAGCGACCAGCCTCCCTTCCCAGCACCAGATCTAACCAGGGTCTTCACCCCGATCCGCTGCCCAGCAAAGTGTGAATGCAGAAACCATGGCCAGGGCTGTGACACGCACGCTCCAGCCACCGCAGCCCTGAATTCTCCATCTCTGCCAAGAGGCACAGCGCAAACCCAGGCCCCCACAATCTCACGAGGCCACGAAGTTTAGCACGTTGCTAGTCCAGATAGAACAGTGTCGCACCGAAATGCTTCTACCAGAACCGCACTGGACGTCACGCAGCACAAACCCAAAGCCCGAGCCTCTCCCTGCCCTGGGGAGGTTCCTGTCCAAGCCCCAGCAGGATGCGACGAAGCTGTTTAATAAACTACAGGAAAAGACAGAGCCACACACACTCGCGCAGCACCTCCGCCTTCCTGCTGTCCCAGGACGAGATAACGTGCCTGCAAAGGCCGGCCCTAGCACTGTGAGTTGGCCTTTCCCAAACGACACGGCCAAAAGGTTTAGGACCTTGTTCAGGACAGGTCTAACCCCATCACCATCCTCCTGCTGAGCTTCCAGCCTCGCTGCAAGCACTTTTGCTGCCATTTTCACGCTCCCACTTCCTGCTCACATCAGGCAGCCGAGTAGGAAGTGCTGAAATCCTCCGATCCTCGCTACAAACCAGGAAGCGCTGGAGCTCTCCTGAGAAAGGCTGTGATTTCCAGGCTGCAAACGCTCTGCAAACATCTGGTCAGAGGTATCGCATCCGGACCCTCAGAGAGCGGGGCCCACCCTCCCCGAGCATGCTGCTTTGGCCGTCTGCTGGAACAAACACGGGGCAGAAACCACTTACAGATCATCCAGGCAGGCAAAAACTGCTGCACAGTCCAAATCCTCCAGCCGTTTGCTTCCCTTCCTCTCCCACGACAAGCGACACCTCGTCTCTCCTGCGCACCCGCCACCGAGCCAAGTCCAGGCTGGGCACACATCTCAACACCGCCTCTGCAGGAGCCTCCCGACGCCCCATTACTCAGCAGAGCCTCGTAACATGCCCAAACCCCGGATAATACCTTTACCATGGAAAAAGGTGTGGGAAGAGCTGCTTTTTGGGAGCCTGGGGATTGCCAGCAAAGGGCAAAGCTTGGACGACTCGCAGATCTGTGGGCTGCATTGGCTCGTTCGCTCTGTCTCCAGACAGATCCGGGCTACTCTGGGTTATCGACAGCTCTTTTCCCAGCGCAGCTCCCTTCTCAGCAAGCGAGAGAGAGATGCCGGTTCAGGAAATACACCCAAGGAGGATGCAGCCCAGCAGAGCTGTTAGTGCTGTCGCTCCTCTCCCCTTAAAGCCTTGCTTCCTGCAAACGCCAGCTGGCCTTCAGAAGGGAAAGGCGACAGGATTAGAACAAAAGCGGTCCAGCAAAGAACAGGCTCGCGTTTGCTATATCTAAATACACGCTGTCGAAGGCAGCAACAGGTCTGCGGACCTCATTCGACCCAATGAGTCAGGGACTCATGAGCCTGAAGTCTCTCCCTCGGCTCTGGCAGCTTGTCTGAGCTTACACCCACAGCCAGACGCACGCATTCACATGGGACACCAGCTCCTCCTGGGGTGGATCAGCTGCTCCCGAAGCCACCGTGATGCTCCCCCCCAGGCACTAGCCCAGGCCCTCCGCTGCGGCCGGGGCCATCTGCATGCCGGGCTCTCAGATGCTCCCTTGCCCGACCCCCGGGCGGTGCTGCGGGGCTCCAACGCCCCCGGGAGCGAGCCCCTCCTGACCCTCCATCCTGCTCCCTACAGCGCAGGGGGTTTGTCCATCCCGGTGCAACACAGGGCACAGATTGAGGGCACCCCCTCAGAGGAGCCCACCAGCCCCTGGAGGGCTTTGGGGAGCAGGGGGCGCAAGGCCAGGGGCAAGCAGAGCCCTTCAGGGGGCTTGGCCAGGGCTGCCCCAGGGGGGAAGCATCTGGGGCCAGGGCTGCCCCAGGGGAGGCCCCTCCGGCATGGGGAGGGGGGAGACCTCTTAACCCCCCCCGGGGTGAGGGCACCCGGTCCGGGGGAGGCCTCCAACGCCCCCCGGGGTGAGGGGTCCCGGCCCGGGGAGGCCTCCAACGCCCCCCGGGGTGGGGGTCCCGGCCCGGGGGAGGCCTCCAACGCCCCCCGGGGGGGGGGCACCCGGACCGGGGGGGGGCTGCAA
>NW_009260759.1:242145-247263 GCF_000687185.1 Egretta garzetta
TGCGGATGCTCCATGGTACCCAGCCACTGTGTGTTCCCACGGCCACCCAGGCACCCACAGCCTTCCCGGCGCTGCCTGACGCACCCACCCATGGGGCGTGCAGCATCGCACAGCACAGCAAACTGATGCAGGGCAAACAGAAAAGCAGCACCCATAGCACAAAACCCAGCTGTGCAGAGCCCCAGCGACAGCTTGGTGGGATGGAAAACCCACCACCAAAATGCCTAAAAGCGTTTGCCAATGGTGGCTTTAACTGCTGGGGCTGCTGCCCTCGGAGGGTGGCTCCGTCCGAGCTGTGTTTTGCTTGGACACGTGGTGCCATCCTTGGTTTGCTGCTTGCTTCAAAAGGAGGCTATTTCAGCTCTATCTTAACATCTTATTTTTTTTAACAGCATAAAAAAGCCAGGCAGTAAGGTGCTTTTAGTGTTAATTTAACCTCGGCGGGGTTCCGCGGCTCCTCCCCACCAACCCTACCGTGTTGGCTCCTACCAAACCAATCCCACCGAGCTCAGCGAGCCACAAGAGAAGCTTCGCTACCGCTTATAAATCCCAGATACAGCAAATGTGAGGGTCAGGTTGGTTGCATGCAGGAACTTAAGAAACGCCTCTTGCAGCAAGAGCTCTTCAGTAAGAAGCTCTGCCGTTGCTGCAGCTTTTTATCTTCCTTCCCAAACCCGCCGGCTCGGGCAGGACGCTGCCCTGTGCTAGAGCCAGGTACGATTCACAGATGCATTTAGAGAGGAAAACGAGGAATTGCAGGTCTAAAATCTCTTGCAGCTGGACCCAGAGCCCAGGCTTATCCAGTTAATTACATTTTGGAAAAGACTCTTCCGAGGCAGATTTACTTACAAAGTCAGAAACCCAGCGGAGTCCGCGGCGAGAGCTGTATGGCAGCGCTGGGGACACAGAGCCGAAAGCACGGGGCTGCCTTGGGCAGATTGGTGCCGTTTCCTGCCCGTTTCCTTGGGACTCGGTCACCAATGACAAGTCCTTTCAAGTGGTCACATCGTTGGGATTTGATGCATCCGGCTGGTAAAAATAAGGGTGGCTCCAGAGAGATATGGGATGTGCAAGCAGGAAGGATCCATGAAGCTCGCCAGCCTTTTCTACTGCTATTTATATTAGTCCTGAGCGTATTCTCCTTGAAAATTAAGTACTATTAATCCAGAATATTACACGGATCCCTGTCTGACTTACATCTCAGGAGCACAGCAGCTCTTTAACTTACGCTGAGCCAAACATTTCTTTTCAGAGCAGTGTTTCCAGGTGGTCTAAAATCCATGTGAATATTTAGGTCGTCTTTCAAACACCCAGCACGCAGCATCCCGGGTTTTCGACACTGCGGTCAGGCTTTAACTCCCATCCCTACGTCCCGTTGGGACTGAGTGATGTTTTCTTTTTAAAGTCCTACAGCCACCCACACCAAGCAGCACCCTCCCCACCACCAGGGTGGTAATGGCTCTGCCCCGCTCAGGCTGGCCATCTCCAAGGATGAAGACCTTCCACCTCGCTGCAAAACAGCTCCCCTTCTCCAGCCTGTACCAGCTGACTGCAAACCACCCCGGTTGCTGTTTGCTGTATCAGTTGGCAGCTCTGGGAATAAGCCAACTCTGCTGTCTCGTACTTGCCCTCAGGCTGTGGTTAGACCTCGCCTTCATCTCCCCTTCCCCACCCCAAACCAGAGCCTCTCCCCTCACCTCTCCTTGGGGCCCCCTTGCTCTTGACCCCGACCATCTCAGCAGCAACCATTAGAGCAAGACCCCAAAACTCAGGTTGCTCACCCATGGGAGCACCCAGGAGCACCCTCACCTCCGGGAGGAGGGAGCCGCGTTGGCTCATACCCAATAAACGCCATATTATTTTATAGAGAGCAGACCTGCTTCAACAGGAGGGACCGTGAGCAGCTCGTTCCAGCAATCCCTCCGCCGAGCGGTTAGAAAGCCCCAGGGTGGGTGGGAATAGGGTTTGAATCCTTGTCACTAGAAGCCAAACTTGACCCTGAGTCCCCTCCACCCTGGGTGAACGTCCAAGCCACCAAAGCGCTGAGAAGAGGGGCAGCCAACACGCTGGCGGAAGGCCCTAACCTGAGGACACCTTTGCAAACCTCATCGGTGAGAGGCACTTCTGCGTAGCCCCGAGTAAAACTCCTAAATTACGTTAAATCGCAGGCTTAAGACACACCTTTCTCCTGCATGTTCCCCGGTGACTCGCTCTGCTGCCGGGGCTCTCCCGTCACCCTGCTGTAGGAGCTCACCCATCGACCATCCCGGGGGGGATCGGGGCCGGGATGGGGCAGTTCCCGTTGCACGGAATGAGGAGGGGACGGGCAGGACAGCGGGAGCATCCCCACGAAGCGCACGGAGGGGACCTAGCGCCTCAGAGAAAGAAAATGAGCCAAATTCTGAGCAAAGGAGGAGGTTCTCAGGGCTTCAAATCCCACTCGAAGGCAGGGTGATATCACCCAAGGCTTCCTCACTGGCTGCGGGGTGAGCAGCCTGCGACGGCGGCGATTTGGCTGCTGCTCCTTTGCAAGGGGGACAGCTGCATTTCCAGGAAATCCAAAGCGCGGGGGATTCTCTGACCACTGAATTACACTTCTCTTTTCCAAAGAAGAAATCACTTCAGATGCAGAGCAAAGCCCTGCCTCATCCCGAAGCCAGAAGACCTGGAGGAGCCGCCGCTCCGCTGCTGTGCCCTGCGTCGCCGGAGGTCAATCGGTGCAGATGCAGCGAGATAAACACTGAAACACGGGTGGGCAGCGGCTGTGTTTTTTGCTGAGCTATTTTGCTCGCTCTGATGCTACCAGAACAGAATATGGGAAGTTACACATCAAGCATGCATGCGTGCGCGCAGGCTGGCACACAGTTGTAAGCCCCGGGGGTTATTTTCGTCCCTCTCTGAAGCCAGGAGGCTCAAACTGCAGCAAGCCTTTCCTTCCCTTTCATTTCCAAACTCTCCAACCCTCTTTGATCTACAGTTTCGCCTCGGAAATGCTTGGCAAAAGCTCCTCTGAGAAGGTGCGCGACCCTCAAACAGCACCTGGTAGAGGTTCAGACCGTAGCAAAGACAGAGGGAGGGGACAAATAACTCCTAATTACGGAGGTTACACTTAACGCCTCTCTGGTTTGGAAAATAACACCGGAGCAGAAGCGCTAGTCATTTAAAACGGTTGCAAAGGAATCCCAAACTGAAGCCAGGGGCGGGGGGGGGATAGTGCCGGTGTCGGAAGCCAGCCGGAGTCAGAAGAAGCGTTGATGTCCTGGTTTTCATGAGCTGCAAAAGCGCTGGCCGTTTCCCAGGCTGGGGAAGAAGCCGGTGCGTGGCTGGGGGCTGCCGGAGGCTCAGAGCCCCCCCAGGGGGAAGGGGACCCACGCGTGTGCCAGCCTGAGCCGTGCTCGGGCACCGCAAAGCAAAACGGCGACGAGAGGGATGCCAGGAGGCAGAAAGCCCCTCCAGCTGCACAAGCAATGGGAAACCAAGCGGGTAAGGTGGGCAAGCAGCCTTGGCCCCGCTGGCGAGCACGGCGCAGCCCCACGGGCGTCCCAGGGCTGCGAGGGTTTGCCCAAGCGTTGCCCACCTGGCTGGGGGCTCCGCGCTCCTAGCCCACCCTGTCCTCACCTCAGGCAGCCTGGCAAGACGGGAGGCTGACGCGTTCCCAAGGCCACCAAAATCGCCACGGTAATGTTTTTAGGACTAACAGCTCATTCTGAGAGCAGCCAATAACTTCACTCTGCATACATTTGCATATTACTCAGTGGAGCCAACCAAGGGTGCGATCGGCGGCGACCGTTCTCTTCGGTTGACGTTGGGCAGCAAGCAGGAAAAAAGGGCTCCAGCCTCCCCGTCTCGCTCTTTCCCCTGGTGGGTGCTCTGAATTCCCCTAAATTCATCCTTCAAAAAGGCTCGAGCACCCGGGGAAGGGCGAGCTGGGGGTTGGTCCTCCCGAGCTCAGCCAGCCCCTTCGTTCCTGCCGCTTGCCCCCCATTCCCGTGTAGCCCCTGGGAATCTACCCCGGGGGGCATCCTGGAGGAAGCGGGTGTTTTCCTCTTACAACATAACCGCTCACCTAAAAGGTCAGGTTTGGAGCAGGGGGGGGAGGGCTGGATAAGCGGAGTTTTTCTGGTCTTTGTATTCAGCTTTGAAATTTGTGAGGTTTTTGCATGTTTTGAAAAAGCAGCAGCAGCTTCTGGCTTCTCTCTTTCAGAAATCACACAAAGAGCAAAACCCGCCGAGACCTTCCTCCATCCAGACAGCCAAAGCTCAGCCTGAAGTTATTGGGGAATTGAACCCGCCGGCAGCCTTGGAGCCTGGGGTCAATCGAGATCATTCGACCAAGATTATTTTGGAAGTGCAGCTGGTATTTTTAGCCTGGAAAGCAAGGCACCGCTTCCCTTTCTTGAGTTTCTCCTCCCTAGCAGACCACTGCCAGCAAGGCTGGGGCTCTGCTGCAGCCGGGCGGGGGGACATGTGCCGAACCCGCTGCCGGTTGTGAAAGAAACGCGCTATTTCCATCGGCACGGAGATGAATGCGCTTCACCCCCACGCGTTGTGCAACCCTCTGCCTGCCGATGAAGGAGATGAAGGCGCCGAAGGCTGCCCGGGCTCGTCCGAGCTCCCTGGCAGGCAGCTTGCAGCAAGCGGGGAAGCTTCCCGCAGCATCCCCCCATGGGCTCAGCCCCTGTGCTCGGGCTGGAGGAGAGCCAGAAGAAGATCTTGGTCTGCCTGGGAGGGGGAAAAAAGGGTGGGCAACGGTGGCATTTCCTGACCAAAGTCTTTGCTGAGCAGCTGGATGTGCTTTTCCAGTTCCCACCCATGGCGCCCGAGTTGTGCAGCAAGCAGAGAGAGAGCTGGAAAAGACAAGGATAAGGCTGGGAATGTCACAGAATCCTGGAATGGCAAGGGTTGGAACGGACCTCGGGAAATCATCCAGTCCCACCCCCCTGCTCAAGCAGGTTCTCCTAGAGCGTGTTACACAGGACAGCGTCCAGGTGGGGGTTGAATATCTCCAGAGAAGGAGACTCCACAGCCCCCCGGGGCAGCCTGGGCCAGGGCTCGGGCACCCTCACAGTCAACAAGTTCTTCCTCCCGTTCAACTGGAACCTCTTCTGCTTCAGGTTG
>NW_009260759.1:247707-250646 GCF_000687185.1 Egretta garzetta
CCCCCCAGCCGCCCCAGGTCCCACTGAATGGCAGCTCAGCCTCCCGGTGTATCAGCCACTCCTCCCAGCTTCATGTCATCAGAGAACTTGCTGAGGGTCCACTCTGTCCCCTCGTCCAGGTCATTGATGAACAAGTTGAACAAGACTGGGCCGAGTACTGAGCCCTGGGGAACTCCACTAACTACCGGCCTCCAACTCCAACGTCCCCAGGGCTGGAGACCATCCTAAAGCTGGGGGTGCACTGCTGGCCCCCCAGAATGGCAGGAGCTACGAGAATGGCCATACGCCCTGGGAAGGCCTGTGTACGGGGGGCACAGGCAGCCCTATTCTTGGCAGCGCTCCTGGCCTCTGTCCCCTGCCCAGGGGCATCTCAGAGACCCCCCCCAGCCACCACCTCCTGCTCAGGGCTGCTGTGCTCCCCTTCCCATGCCTGCAGCGTGAGCGGGAACGTCTGGAACGGTGCAGCCACCACGTAGGTCATGGCTTCAGCCGGCGAGGAGCGACTGCGGTTCCGATCAGATGAGAGCGATGCTCCCTGGAGGAGAGCATCCTCTGCCGCGTGCTCAGCATCCCGGCCCGCCCCGGTTTATGGAGCTGCACTGGGAACCTGGGCTGCAGCCAGGTTTCTGCTGGCACGGGGCTGTCCTAACCGGAGCCCTGGGAGCTGAAAGCTCCCCCATATCTCCACGGTGGCGTGCGGTGGCCACCGGGCGAACGCCCGGCTGTTGCTGGCGTCGGGGGGGCTGTGTTCAAGCGTGGGGATCCTGCTGATCGCAGGGAAGAACCTGGTAAAATTAGGGACACAGCAGCCAGCATCCCCACACACGCTCCCCGGGACTAACTGCATCCTTGTGGCTCTGTAATTACCTGAGCAAAGCAAGGGCTGAGTGAGCATAAGGGAGCCCACGGAGCTGGAGGGGGGACCCACAGCCTCGGGGACAGCCCAGCATCCTCTCCCCTGGCTTTGTGCTGCTCTGCGTCCTCCTCTCTCCACCCACAAACTTCCCATCCCAAAATCATATAGCTCCTTCCTGCAACCACAAAGCTCTGCTCTCATTAGGGCTGGTCCAGGGCTGTGCATGGTCTGGACCTCCTGGGTCACCTGTGGGCCTCATAAAATATGAAAAAAAATGAAGGTTTCTCCTGCTTTCCAGGGGAAAATGGGGTTGTGCTCGTTTCAGATGTAGTTTGGCCTCCGTGGGCTGCAGCAGGAACTCACAGTCTGGCAGTAGGATGCTTTGGCCTCATTATAAAATGCTGAAAAATCACCATTTGCTCCCACTCAGTAGCTGCTGATCTCCTGCTAATGCTCCAGCACGCAACATCTGCTCCAAGCCTGCCCTTACAGAGTCACTGAGGTCGGAACAGACCTCCAAGATCATCACATCCAACCCTCAACCCAACACCACCATGCCTACCAAAGTGCCGCGTCTACACGTCTATGTCTTACCTTCCACCTACGGACCAAGGCAGGGGCATTACCTACCCCACCTGGGCATGAGGCGGGGCAGATAAAGCTGCCTCTGCCCCCCACCGCCGCACCAGCCTGGCCATGCCAGAGCGGCGCCACGGCGAACGCGGCACCCAAGGCAGCCCGCCTCGGCGCTGGTAGGTTTAGAGATGCGGCTGGAAAGGAAACCTGCTCCGTTTTCTCAGGTCCTGTCTAAAAACCTCCTTCCTGTTGCCCTCAGCTCCAGCCTCGTGCCGGTGACCCCGGAGAGCCCTGCCTGGTGCTACCCGGCATCCCGCTGCAAACGGTTGGACCAAACGCAGCGGGGAGCCTGCTTGGTGCACAAGCAGGGATTAAAGCATTCCTCCCAACCCCTACCTTTCCATCACTGCCTTTCTCTTCCCTCCTGCCCCCTATTTCTTCTCTGCCGAGCATTGAATTTGGGATGCTCGGGAGGGTTTGAGGCCAACCTGCTGACCCAGCAAGCAGGTGGGCGAGTTGCTGACTTGGGCACAAGAGCGCTTGATGCCTTTTTTTATTTGCTGATGTACGATAGGGGAGCAGCAACTCACACCCTGCGTTGGGCAACGATGCACGGCTGGGCCGGGCGGGAGGCGTCGAGCGGCGCTTTGGGGCAACAGGCGAACGATGGGGTCTTCAGGATGTGCCCTGAGCACCGAAGGGTTTGGGTTTCACATCTCAGGGGCTTGGCTGTGCCAGGCCAGACCAGACCAGGGGCTGAGCAAGAACTGGCCACGCCGGGCAAGCATTAGCCCGCTCCCAGGTGCAGTTCTGGCCCCCGTTGCATCCTGCCTGGAAGCGCCGGGCACAGGCGGAGCAGAGCTACTGCTCAGCATTTCAACTTCTTGACTGCCATTCAGTAGATGTACAATTCTTTGTATTTAAATGCAAACCGCGCAGACGCTCCACATACAGGAACTTGTATAATAAATAAGTTTTCTCCTCCGCAGGCCCTTGTCTTGCGCTGCCTCTGCGTACGCCAGGGTGGGTCCGCTCTCCGTACAGATTCAGCCGGGCTCCGAGGACCATCAGAGACCTCACAGCACCCACCAGGCAGCCAAAGTGGCAGAAGCCCCCAGGGGGCTGTCACTAGCCAACCCATTTCCCCACAAGCCCCCGGCCTCCCGCCTGTGCTTGTAACTGAACGGCGACGCTTGCTTGGCAGCCCAGAAATTTGTTTTAAATAGACGCTCCTTGAATAAAACCTACAAAAATACCTTCACCCTCCCGCTGCTGAGCGTGAAACCACAGCACAGTAAAGAGGAACCAGCGACTTCAAAAAAAAATATATTTAAAAATAAAAAATAATCACACTTCTGCAAGCCAATTAGAAAATAGACAAACAGCTTTTTGAAAAACAGGAAAATGTGATTGTAAAACCACAACAATGGGCTGGGGAAGGAGCCGGAGCAGCTCCGAATTTAGCTTTCGAAAGGGCCTGCCAGATGACTAAATGTTTCTGCAGCAA
>NW_009260759.1:251044-252874 GCF_000687185.1 Egretta garzetta
CTCTGGGCAACCCCTGCCAGGGTTTCACCACCCTCACTGGAAAGAATTTCTTCTTTAGATCCAGCCTAAACCTCCCCTGGTTCAGTTTAGAACTCCAATGTGGCGATCACATGAAAGCCCATCGCGTGGGTACGGCCACCGCTACCTGCTCTTCCTTGCCTTTTTCCTTCAGAACATTCAGCATGAGACCGGTTTTGCAGAAAGGGGCCATCTCCCTTTACAGCAGTTGGCAAATGTCACCCGCCGGAGGGACTGGGAATTGTTTATTCTCCTTACAAAATGCCCGGAGGGTTTGTAGCCTGATAAAGAAATAATAGCCGGCAAAACCGTTTTCCTAAACGCCAGGAGAATGAACAAAAGCCTCTGGCGTGCTCTGGGCGCTGCTCTCCACTGCTGGGCACGTTGGCATCTGGGGCTGTAACCCCCTCCCCCCGTTATGCCAGGCCCTCCTGGGCCACCAGCCCAGGGTCCCCACTGCCAGCCCATCCTGCACCCAGAGCACAAACCAGCTCCTCTTCTACACTTGGGGGGGGGCGGGGGGGTTGGGGACCACTCGAGCGTCCTGCGCTCTAAAGGTTAAGGCATGGGCTTTCTCGGGGGTTAAAGCCAGCTGGGATGGGTTTGGGGTCCCACCGCTGTGGGTCCTGCCCTTCCCACCTCCCCTGGCCCCTGCAAAAGGCTGCGGCCGGAGGATTCCCCAGCAGAGAGGGGGCTTGGGTGGCTCACCCGACTCCACGGGTGCCTTTTCCTCTCCCAACCTTTCAGGCAGATAAAGATCTTTGCCTATCAGGGCACAAACCCGACAGTTGCACCTCATCTTAAAGCTCTTCAGAGCCAGCCTGGGCACAGGAACCACCCCAGCTTACTTAAACTTGGCAGCGAGTGCTAAAAGAGAACTAGCAGTTTCTTAACCCGGCCCAGGCAGTTGTGATTTTCTCATCGAGCCCGTTCGAAAAAGGAAACGCTGATCTGAAGCTAGCGGCCTGCCATGGGTTGGGCTGATAGGAAACCCAACCGAACTGACCTAGGAGGGCAACTTTCCGTGGACACCGTATCAGTCACACAAGTGAAAAACCCACATGTGAAATCCCTGGGCAGAGCAGGTACGGTTCATCTCCAAAATAGCCGAGATGAGTCATGGCCTAGAAAAGCTCTTCCCCTCTGCCGACACTCAGGTGAAGACATCAAAAGGTGGGTGAGATGAATTCACGCCTCCAGGAAAATTCCCCGGTCAAATCTCCGCACTTGGCTCCTCCAAAGCCCAGCACCCGTCTGAAGGCACGGGGACAGACCCCGGCCTTGGAGAAGGGTGGTAAGGTCACAGCAGGTCAGTCAAGGCTCAGAGTCCGTGTGTCCTGCAAGAGCAGGGAGAGGCTGAAGAGCGTTGTCTGCAGCCAGGGGAAGGTGATGGGACGAGTGAACGGTGGCCGTGTTTGCAAGGGGCGATATTTCCAAGCAAGATCCGAATGGAGATCAGCAGATTCCCATGAGAAATAAGGAGCATTTAAGGGATGTTTTAATCCATCCAGGAGCGACGTCCTTTCTCCATCACTTCAACAACTGGAATCAATACCTGCTCTCTTATTAACAAGAATGCAGAGCTCACCCCAGTGCTCCTGGGATAGGGAACACTGGGAGGTTGGACTGGGCTGGAGAGGAGAGACTGATATGTTTTAAGGCTTCATGACAGCAACTGCACCATCCCCTTCCTGGACAGGGTCTACCTTCACGGCCAGAGCCGTCTCCAGACTTAGCAAAGCAGTGGCACCACCAGACGAGGCGGGTCTGCAGGATTCCTGCTTTTCCAAAGGGCTCCGAAAACACAGCAGG
>NW_009260759.1:252899-253526 GCF_000687185.1 Egretta garzetta
CCTCGGCTCCGGTGAGCCGGCAGCGGCTGGAGGCAACGCTCAGCTCCTCGGTGCCGATTCACCGGCGCACGCGTCAGCGGTGCAAACGGGTGACGTGGAACAGATTGCGTCATGCTCGGAGCTTGCCAAGAGAGACGCACCGAGAAAGGCAGGAGCTGGCCACCCCGATGGTCAGGGAGGTGGGTGGGAGGAGGACGTGCCAGCAGATGGGTTGAGATGGGAGAGCATAAGCAGCAGAGCTCCTACTACGGCCAGAAGAGTCGTTATAGGATCATAGGATTAATTCAAGTTGGAAGGGGCTTCTGGAGGTCTCTAGTTCAACCTCCTGCTTGACACATGGACGTCAATAACCTGATGGAGTTCAACACGGGCAAGTGTCAAGTGCTGCCCCTGGGGAGGTGGAACCCCATGCACCAGGACAGGCTGGGGGCTGACCTGCTGGGAAGCAGCTCTGCCCAGAGGCACCTGGGGGTCTCAGGGGACAACAAGGTGGCCATGAGCCAGCAGGGTGCCCTGGTGGCCAAGAAGGCCAACAGCATCCTGGGGTGCATCAAGAGGAGTGTGACCAGCAGGGTGAGGGAGGTTCTCCTCCCCCTCTACTCTGCCCTGGGGAGATCCCACCTGGGT
>NW_009260759.1:253638-255326 GCF_000687185.1 Egretta garzetta
AACCTGAAGCAGCAGAGGTTCCAGTTGAACGGGAGGAAGAACTTGTTGACTGTGAGGGTGCCCGAGCCCTGGCGCAGGCTGCCCAGGGGGGCTGTGGAGTCTCCTTCTCTGGAGATATTCAACCCCTGCCTGGACGCTCTCCTGTGTAACACGCTCTAGGAGAACCTGCTTGAGCAGGGGGGTGGCACTGGGTGATCTCCCGAGGGCCCTGCCAACCCTTGCCATCCTGTGCTCGTCACTCCTCCTGCCAGGCACCGTGGGGAAGAGCCCGGCTGCAGCCACGCAGCAGAGGTACCCAGGGCATCACTGCTACGGACACCGGGCCGCTCCCTGTGGCACAATCTGACCGGAGGATCTGAAAACATCTTCCAAAAGCGGGTCAGGCACCTCACCTGCAGCACCCAAGGCAGGCACAGTGCCACCAAGTGGACACAGACACACCACAGATGCCCTTGCAACTTGCTCAGAAGCATCCAGAGCTCCTGGTCCCTGGCAGAGAAGCACCTGATCCCAGATTAATTTGCCACTGGCTCCTGACAGCCTGGGTACCCCAGGGGTTCCACCTTCTGAAGTCAGCCTGGGTGCTAGCTCTCCTCCTCTTCTCCCCCCAGTCCCACCAGGTCTGACAGCAAAACTTTGGTCAATGCCTCAGCCCCTCTGAAAGCCACAGAGGAGCCCAGACTGACTTTGAACAACTGCAGAACGAGCCCGTTCAGAGAGCTAAAGATGACAACCAGAGAGGCAAATATAATGAGTTGTGAGGGTGGAGATGTCCAAAACCTCTGGGCAAGGATGTGCCCAAAGGCTGCCGAGCAACCACATCCTATCCACAGCTCGGCCAGTCCTGGTGGCTTCTGCTTTTAACTCGCCCAGATGTCCCTTGTGAGGGAGACTGTCAAGAAGAACAGCTCAGGGCCAGCACAGGACTGCCAACGAGCCTCCTGCACCACGAGCTCTCCCCAGGGCCACCACGAGCTCCCCAGGGCCACCACGAGCGGGGCTGAGGTGGCAGCTCCGCCAGCAACCTCCTTGCAGAAGCAGCCAGACCTCCACGCGAAGGGGAGTTTTGCTCTCAGGCTGAGGTCATGTTTCCATGTCATGCTTGGCAGCGCTGCTGGCAGCCTTTCCACAGCCTCCCAGCCCTCTGGATGCCACGGGCAAGGTCTGCTGGGGACGCCCCAGCCGGCTCGCAGCCTGCTCCGGGCTCCCTCCTCAGCTCAGCCTTCCTTCTCCCAGGACATGCCCATGTTACTGCCATCCCAAAGGGGACCTTATCTGCTGCGGCCATCCCAAAGGGGACCTTATCCCCCGTGACATCGGTCAAAGCTTCCAGCAGCAGTAGACAGCGGGTGCTAAAGGTGAAACCTCTGAGCATAGGGACAGCCCTTATGGCTTGGGTTTTCTCCTGGAGCTGGGGCATGGGCCAGCTGTGGTCAGAGCAGGGAGGATTTCTGGGTGCAGCTACACAAAGTGCTTTGGAGGTGCCGGTGAAAGCCCCCTGCCATGGGGTAGGATGGAGGAAGGTGCCAGCAGAGCCAAGGGGAGCAAGCCCAGGATGGCTAGAGGAGCAACCCAGCACAACTCACACAAAAGATCACAGAAATCACGAGAAAAACGAGGGGACAACCCCTGACCTGTGTGCGCCCCAGGCAGGGGGCTGGCAGGGAGGGTGGCCAGGGATGGCTGAG
>NW_009260759.1:255391-262663 GCF_000687185.1 Egretta garzetta
CCCTTCCTCTCGGAGAGTTTCCGGGACAGACTTTAACACTTTGCTGGCTAAGCCGTGGCTTTGGTTGCAGTTGATGGCGTCTTCGAAAGAGAGCTAATAACCCTGATGGGTCTTTATCTTACGAGGGAGGTAACTAAAGGTTGGAGGAAGGAGGCTCTGGGAAAGACATCGCAGCCAGATGGCTGTGAATTTTTCTTGGGACAGACATCAGCTGGATCCCACCAAAAAGCTCCTCATCATTCACGGCAGCCTCCTCGAGGGCCACTTGCCCTTCGAGGGCGAAGCACCGAGGTCTCAGCCCAGCTTGGAGTTACTCGCCTTGGGAGCAGCTCCCGGGCTGCAGCCCCGCGCTGCCTACTCACCCTTCCCACCTCCGCTCCCCGCGCCCTTCGTAGCCTCTTCAGCTTTGACTCAGGGTCCGTTTCCTCTCCACCTCCTCTCGCCAAGAGCTGAAGGTTTCTTTTCCTCTCCTGCAGAGCCATCCCAGAAGCAAGGAGCAGAAACCCCTGCCCATGCATGCTGCCATTCCCAACACACGCCCCCATAGCCGCCTGGATTTTCCCTTCCGACCTCTTCTGCCGCCGTTGCCCACGATGGATATGAATGTTTCCAACAGGGCTATTTTTAAAACCCAATGTTTATACCATAACCATCTCGCCTGAGGTTTCACTGAGCCCCATTTCAGCACGTTGTGGTCCCTGTTACATGGGTGCTGCCCTCGCACGAGCTTTGAACACGACACTCGGCAATTTTTAAGGCTTCCTTTTAACAATTGTCACCTCCCCATGACCATGCCATTACTCATCCTTTAGATTCAAAGTAATCAGGTTGGAAATCATCCTGTTTTGGTTAAAAAAAAAAAGAAAAAAACAAAAAAAAGCCTCCCCCAACCTCCTACTCATGAGATGTGGCTCATTCTCTGCCATGGCTCCGGGGGTTCGGCTCTGCCTGCGATTGCAAGGCGAGGAGCCAGGTCCACCAGCGTTTTCCAAACAGCGAGAACAATTTATCCAAACCCATCGCATCCCTGTTTCCCAAGGAAACACAGAGAAAGGCCAGGTGAATGGGGGCTGGGCATAAAGTTCTGAAATTGCCACCGAAAGAGCTTTTATTCGTCAACTCTGCACTTTTTCAGGTATTTCTCGCCCCGTGTCAGCTCAAGACCCTAAGCTCATGCTCAGCCCTAGAAGGGCTTCCTCTGACGCCTGGGGTATCAGCCCATCAAGAAACAGTAAAAGAGACCTTTTACCCTTTTTATCCTCCCCTTGGGGATCTTCGCGGAGCTCAGACACCCGTGGGAAGAATGACCCCATCCGTGCGGTGCAAGCTTTAACCACCGGGCTTCCTCACGTTCATTCTCCAAGCACGGCGCTTGCAATAACATTGCATACAACAGCCTGGCCCCCGTGCCTGGCTCCTCTTCAGCAGCCCTGCAAACCAACCCTCTTCAGCATGCAGAGGAGGTAAATTCTGCTTCTTTTTCGGTATTTTCAGTCATTTGTTGAAGGCGTTGGCATTTTTCCTCCCTGAGAAGGCAGCAGCTCCACCATGGGTGCCCATGCTCTCTCCTGCCGTGGGTGCCCGTGCTCTCTCCTGCTGCGTGAAACCTTCCCGGCTGCTTCTGATCGCCTCCCCGCTTGCCTTTTCACAGTCCCATCCCAGCACTTTTTGCTTTTCC
Organism: Egretta garzetta; assembly: GCF_000687185.1. NCBI lineage: Eukaryota > Metazoa > Chordata > Aves > Pelecaniformes > Ardeidae > Egretta > Egretta garzetta. The sequence continues at coordinate 257,070 of NW_009260759.1, forward strand.
CTCATTTTTCTCACCTTGGGCTGGCACTTCTAGGCTGCTTGCCCGGTGGCGTTGCCTTGATTCCCCTCCAAAGCCCAAGACCCGGCTGGTTCTCTCTTGTTCCCACGTGGAGTTTCACTGCTCGAATCAAGACACCCCCTCCCCAAGGGGTTTTTTCCCCACCAGGTCTCATGTCTGGTCCCTGCTACAGCCCGGCCGGGAGCTACAGAGCCCACAAGGCCTCCAGAATTGCCCAGCAGGCTCAGCACCATCGAAACCATTTATAAATGCCACAAAAGAGCCTCTTTTTTGGGGAATTCTTACCTGAAACTAATATCCTGCAAAAGCTTCAGTCCTTCTAGGACTGCGCTGTTATCCAGGGGCTTGCATCTAAATGCAGCCTGTTATAAAAAAACCCCTCTGCCACCAAAGGATTTTTAAGCTTTTCTTTTGCTCATTTTGCCCCTGGAGCTTTTCTTGAAGCCTTCAGCTACCCTGGAACATCCTCAGGGGCTTGGTGCACTTTGGCACCTGCCTTGCAAGCATCTCTCGCTGCTTTTCTCACCCAGTTCCTTCTCTCTCGCTCCTCCGAAGAAGCGTTTGGCTGCATGGCCGTAGGCGGGGAACAAAGCCAGCCCCGAAGCCGCACTCAGCACCGATGAAGCTTTAATACAAGAGGAAAGCAACAGAGGAAAGAGGGGGTGCACGAGGAGAGGGTCTGCTGCATCACTCTCCTGCTCCTCGCTAACCGACTCTAATTGACTCTAATTTGCCCTAATTGCTGGCCATGATCAGGCGGTGCCGTTGCCAGCTGTAGAGAACCTGAAGGTGCTTGGAAGCGGCTGTAGGAACCCTGGAACTGAAAGCCTTCCTGCGGCACGAGGTCTATGAAGTTCCTCCACTTCCCAACAGTCTCCCATCATGTGTAGGTCTCGGCTTCCCACCGTGCTGTGTCCACTCCCTCTCCTTTCTTTCTCCCTGCCCTTCTCAGAGCCAGGAGATGAGGTGCTTGAAACACAGTGGCTGTGCTGCCAAGGTCACCCACCCAAAAGTCATGCCGGATTGCCTAGAGATCATAGAATTATAGAATCATGGAATGGTTTGGGTTGGAAGGGACTCCTAGAGGTCATCTCGTCCAACCTCACTGCAGGGAGCAGGGACACCTTTAACCAGATCAGGTTGCTCACAGCCCCATCCAACCTGGCCTTGGATGTTTCCAGATCATGAGCTTTAGCATTAAGGGTCCTGATACTTTAAAAGTGCCGGCCCTTCCAGTTTGTGTCCTGGTTTCTGAACCAACTGGGGCCCCCTGAGCCTTTGCTCAGCTTTCTCCGCAGCCCAGAGAACCAAAACCAGTTGGTTTTAGCTGGAAATTCCCAGGCTGGGGTGTGGGAGCGTTGCACCAGTTTCAGCCCCTTTGAAGCAGGACAAAACTCAACAAGTTCTTCCATCACAGCTTCCCTCCTCCTAACCATGGTGTCACGGCCTGCACATTTCTATCTTGATGCAATTTTCCAACCTATTCGCAAGAAGAGAGCGAGGAAGTACCAGGGGGTGGCAAGAGAAGAGCTGTGATACCTGTCTTGGGATGGAGAAAGTGGGGAGATGCTCCCTCCTCGTGTCCTGCCTCCGCTCACTTGGTCCAGGCCAGGGCTCTGCAAGGCGAATACTGGTGTATGGAGAAGAAGTCCTTCATGTAACATAAGCAAATGCCACGGCTCTTGCATAGCATCACGGTTTAGCAGCACAGAGCCGGGGGCTCAGGTTAGCTCGTGGCCGGTAAAGCCGTCCGTGCCAGGGGATCACACACAGCGGCCACAACGCAGCACACGCAGGAGGGTCCTGAGGACCAGCACCGAGGACTTCATGCTTCGAAGGTGAAAACCTGTCGCTGAGCGTCTAGCCTGGGAATTGGAGAGCTTGGGCATCCCGCAAGAGCCAGGGCAGCTTTTTACCGTGCTAAACCTAACGCCTGCCTTTCTCACCCAAAAGAGGAGGGGGATCCCCTCCTGCCAGGAGATTGTCACGTGCTGTAAGGTGAGCAACCGACGGTCAACATGAGCAAGAGCTACCTGCCCTGCCGGCCATTCCCTTCCTCGCTGATGTCCACCAGGAGATCCACGGTATTGAGCCTTTTGCTATGGCCCATAAATAAAAATCCAAGAGGCTGTACCAGCTCGGGGGATGGAGATGCTGACCCGGGGCTGCTCAAGCAAGAGCAGGCAGGAACAATGCCGTACGCGGCCACACAAAAAAGGGTCAACAGGACTAAAAATCCCTAACGCCCCGCGTGCTTTGGGGCAGGGTATGGTTTGGGTCACAGGGTGCCAGAGCTACGAACGCGGCGCACGCCAACTGTATTTCCTGATAAACGCTACCCAAGCTCTCGAGCGGGCTGGCGGCTCGCTCGGCAGCAAACACGATGCAAACGCGCTCTTTACCAACCCACCGGAGCCTCCTCGTCTCCGTGCCTCGCCATTCACTCCCTTCCACCTCCCCATCCCGAGCCGGGGGGTGCCCCCAAACCCACCCGTGCAGCCAGGGTGGCAATCCCAGCGAGACGACAGAGATGTTGGGCGAAGAGCAGAGGATGAAGAAAGCCCAAAGACACGTTTAAACACAAAAGCTGGGCCGGAGGAGAGTAGCCCAGAGAGGACGAGAGTACCTTTGTTGTCAGTGCTCATCTGCCCGGTCTGAGCTGCCTGCTGCCCTTTAGGTCTCAGCCTCCCTTTTGCCCCAGCGCATGTGACAGTCCCCAGGCGGAGCAGCTCTTTAGTGTGGTCTGCACCGTGTGTGGCGAGGAGCCCGAGCCCCGCTCTCGAGCTTTCTTCTCAGAGCAGTTTCCATGCTCGGTTTCAGAATGACGACCTCTGATGCTGCGCTGCCTCGGGCAGCGGCTCACTCTCTCGCACAAGTGGGTTTATCTCGCATCCTTTCATTTTACTCTCACACCCAGCTGGGGGCCAACCCGTTTCAAAATAAAATGAAGCTGCCAGAAGCTCTTGGGACTCTACCAACCTTTTGCAAACACTTTGAGCCGTCGCAGAAAATGGCCTGCTTCCACGAATGCTCCCGCTGGCATAATTGGTCACCCAGGGATTCCCGGACAATGAATATCCCGGGACCAGATGCAGCAAGATGCCTGGTTTTATATCTGGGTGGTGCGGGGAGGCTAAAACTGGAGCAGCTTCGGAGCCACCCACACTCACCCAGGAAGGGAAAAATTCGAGCATTTACAACCTAAAGCTCCGATTTCCAAGCGGCAGCAGACATCCACGCGAACGAAGGGATGGTCCCAGTTACCAGGGCAGAGGAAGGGAGGAAGCAGCCGCTGCCACCCCAGTTCTGCAAGCAGGGCAGGCCGATGCCCAGGCGGGTAACGGGCTTGCTCACGGGCACCGGGGGAATCTGTAACAGAAGCAGGAGCTGCCCCAACGCTCCCTTCAGCATCTCAGAGCACCAATATCATAGAATCATAGAATGTTTTGGGTTGGAAGGGACCTTCAGAGGTCTCACCCTTTCATTTTACATATATATAATTAGTCATAGAATGTTTTGGGTCAGAAGGGACCTTCAGAGGTCTCACCCTTTCATTTTACATGTATATAATTAATCATAGAATCATAGAATGTTTTGGGTTGGAAGGAACCTTCAGAGGTCTCACCCTTTCATTTTACATATATATAATTAATCATAGAATGTTTGGGTGGGAAGGGACCCCTAGAGGTCACCCAGCCCAACCCCCCCGCAGGAGCAGGGACACCTTGAACCAGACCAGGTTGCTCACAGCCCCGTCCAACCTGGCCTGGGATGTTCCCAGGGATGGGGCCTCCACCCCCTCTCTGGGCAACCCCTGCCAGGGTTTCACCACCCTCCCGCTAAAGAATTTCTTCCTTAGATCCAGTCTATATCATCCTCCCTGTGCTCAGCAGCCCGTCCCTTCAGTGCAATCGTCACTCCGAGCTGGCCGTTTCTGCAGTCACCCCTGCGGGGCTGCGGCCGTGCTTTTGCCCTGGTCGAGAGCAGATGGAGGAGCCCGGTCCTCCACTGAGCAAATGAAGCTTTGTACACGGGCGGCTGTCACGGGGAAGGCCTGGAGGTTTTGCTGCTGCCATGGCGGGACTCCAAGGAGGAGGCCAAGAAGAAGAGGACGAGTTCGCAAACCATCGTCATTCGAAATAGCCGGAGGCAGAGAACGTGAACGGGTTCTTCTGCTGGGAAGGACACCGCGGCTCAGCCAATGTGGCAGAGCCTTCCCCCCACCACGCTGGTGGAAATTAGTTTTCTCCCTGTAATTGTCCTTCTGTTCACAAATCACTAATGTGCGCTTTTAGACTAAATAAGTTTTATTTTAGGTTAAAAGGCAAATGGCAAATCGGGAGAGAGCCCAAGTGAAGTTTCCATGAGGCAGAAGACTTCTCTCTGTCTCCCCTGCCGTGAAATGAATGGACTCCCACCAAGTGATAGCTGTTACCTAGGAAAGTCCACAGGACTGGAAGTGCTTCCTGGGGCCATGGAGTCCAGGGCCAGCGTCTCCATCAACTAAGATGGTGCAAAGTTGTCCCCACTCCTGTTGTATTCCCCACCACTGTATTTATGGCTTAAGGTCAAAAGCCACCAACTCAACCGACCAGAACAGGAGAAATTGAGGGCACACGCAGCAATGGAGCCGCTGTTATTTGGAGGGGGGGATACAACTAGTAAGGAAAAGTGGGCAGAGTCCTGGGTAAAGCTCAGGAAGACCCAAATCCAACACTGCCTCCAGGCTCCAAGGGGATTCACTCTCAGGAGTACAATAACCTGAGCCATATAATTTGCCTTCCCTTTACACCGTCGAGGTATTGGGCACGGAAGAGGCAGATACAAGAGCAGCTGGGAAGCAGCTCTGCCAAGAGGGACCTGGGAGTCCTGGGGGACAACAAGGTGGCCATGAGCCAGCAGGGTGCCCTGGTGGCCAAGAAGGCCAATGACATCCTGGGGTGCATCAAGAGGAGTGTGGCCAGCAGGGCGAGGGAGGTTCTCCTCCCCCTCTGCTCTGCCCTGGGGAGACTCCACCTGGGGCATTGGGTCCAGTTCTGGGCTCCCCAGTTCAAGAAAGATGAGAAACTCCTGGAGAGAGTCCAGAGGAGGACAACAAGGATGATGGGGGGACTGGAGCATCTCCCCTAGGAGGAAAGGCTGAGGGAGCTGGGCTTGTTCAGCCTGGAGAAGAGAAGGCTGAGAGGGGATCTCATCAACACCTACAAATATCTCAAGGGTGGGGGTCATGAGGACGGAGCCAGACTCTTCCCAGTGGTGCCCAGCACCAGAACAAGGGGCAATGGGCACAACCTGAAGCCAAAGAGGTTCCAGTTGAATGTGAGGAAGAACTTGTTGACTTGGAGCATACCTGAGCCCTGGCCCAGGCTGCCCGGGGGGCTGTGGAGTCTCCTTCTCTGGAGATCTTCAACCCCTGCCTGGACGATGTCCTGTGCCCCCTGCCTTCTAAAAGTGTCCAAAAGAGGACCAGTGGAAATTCTTCTCTTTGCCATGTGAGAAGAGGCAGAGAGAGCTGGCACGCTTTAGCTGGGAGAAGACTGGGGGCGGGTGGGGAGGAGGTGTCTTATCAAGGTGTA
>NW_009260759.1:263659-264794 GCF_000687185.1 Egretta garzetta
CAACAAGGATGATGGGGGGACTGGAGCATCTCCCCTAGGAGGAAAGGCTGAGGGAGCTGGGCTTGTTCAGCCTGGAGAAGAGAAGGCTGAGAGGGGATCTCATCAACACCTACAAATATCTCAAGGGCGGGGGTCATGAGGACGGAGCCAGACTCTTCCCAGTGGTGCCCAGCGCCAGGACAAGGGGCCATGGGCACAAACTGAAGCAGAAGAGGTTCCAGGTGAACAGGAGGAAGAACTTGTTGACTGTGAGGGTGCCCAAGCCCTGGCCCAGGCTGCCCAGGGGGGCTGTGGAGTCTCCTTCTCTGGAGACCTTCAACCCCCACCTGGACGCTGTCCTGTGTCCCCTGCTCTGGGTGAGCCTGCTTGAGCAGGGGGGTGGACTGGGTGAGCTCCCGAGGGCCCTTCCAACCCTTGCCATGCTGGGATTCTGTGATGAGTAGATGGTCCCCAACAGAAGAAGTTTGTAAGAAATACGGGGTCAAATTATCTTCTTATGCAACACCCCTGCAACTTATAAAATCTAAAGCTGTAGGACATAAATCAACCACCAACTGCCTGGGGTTAAAGAGAAACTTCCTCTCGTAGCAGCCCGTTGCGTAAGTGCCTTTTAACGGGGGCTCCTATCTTCCGAAATCTCTGTTAGAGGTTGCCTGGACTGCGGGGCTGTTGGGCTGAGCCTTTACGATCCTTTCTGCACCCTTTTGCTCTGAGCCACCTCATTTTCTCTTCCTCAAGCTGGCGAGTGGCGGGGAGGAGGTGCAAAGCCCACAGCGCCCTGCTTGGTGCTGGGGCTGCCACAAGGCGCAGCCCGGCTCGAGCTGAGGTTGGTCCTACCACCGTTGTGTCCCCATTTTCTGAGCCCTGCTCTAAAGGACCAGGCACTTTAGCACCTTCCCCTTCCCTAGCTCTGAAGATTTCCTTAAGGATTAGTGAGCGCTGTCGATTCTTTTTCACATGCAAACTGTTTCTGCTGGACGCTTTATTGGTGCTGTCCCCAAAAAAGGCTGGAAAAAGGCTCCTGGGTCCAGGCGCCAGCTTGCCCCAGGGATAGAAGTGGGAAACCGCAGCGGGACCCCGCTGGGCAACGCACAGCAGCGTTGAGGGGACCTCATCAACACCTACAAATATCTCA
>NW_009260760.1:0-15144 GCF_000687185.1 Egretta garzetta
CTAGCCTTTTCCATTTACAAAAAGAGTTAGTTCACCCCACAAAGGCACGTGAATCCCAGTTTGTTATTCTCAGTTCCCTGCCCAGCCTTCTCAGTCTCTGTTTAGCTATTGTCTAGGGTGATTTGGCTCTAAAAGGTACCAGATAGATAGTACTGTTCAAGTAGCTCTTTCTGCTAGATGTGGAGTATAATGAGCTCAAATGGGAGGAAGTCTCTCTCTAAAGGACTGGCTGTGGAGGTAGGTTCTTGTGTTAGGTGGCAAAAGGAGCTTCCTGAATTGCAGGCCCCACAAAGGCATGTGAATCCCAGTTTGTTATTCTCAGTTCCCTGCTCAGCCTTCTCAGTCTCTGTTTACCTATTGTCTAGGGTGATTTGGCTCTAAAAGGCACCAGATAGATAGTACTGTTCAAGTAGCTCTTTCTGCTAGATGTGGAGTATAATGAGCTCAAATGGGAGGAAGTCTCTCTCTAAAGGACTGGCTGTGGAGGTAGGTTCTTGTGTTAGGTGGCAAAAGGAGCTTCCTGAATTGCAGCCAGCAGGCTGTAGGCTTCTAAGTGTTCTTCAGATGACAGTTGATCTGGCTGGGATTGATGTATTAAACAGTATTCAGGTGTTGGTGGAAGGCTGTACTTGCCAGATTTCAGTGTCTGAAGTTCAGGTTCAGAGAGTCTGGAGAAATAGGCAGACCCGTGGATCTCAGAACTTTCCCAGCAGCTGGAGGTAAAGATTTCTTGACACGAGTGAGAGAAAGAACCTATAACAGAAATAACAACTCATAAGTAGTGGGGGACTGAGGTTAAGTAGCTATGAAAATCTTCTGGAAGCATAATTTGGAGGAAAAAAAAGCTATTTACTTGTTTGGATGACTGACAGTTCCATCACTAGCATTTTACACAGCCCAAAAGCTCTTTCCATTAGACAGAGCAAAGTATACACTAATCCTGCATCATATTGATGCATTTAGAAAATAATTCTAGCTTTCTGTAATTGTTTACACGAATAACAAGCTTGAAAGAAAATTATTGAACATGAATTGGTGAATCTGCTTCCTGTCATGTATATGATTGTATTTGAAGATAAAAATCTTTAAGTGTCCTTCAAACAAAATTGCCTTACAGAAGTAAACCACAGCAGGGTTTTTCCAAAAAAAGTCCCAAGTATCTGCCTACTTGTTTCTTGTACTTTCCTGTCTATTCTTATGTAAAGAAGGAAGCTCATAATATGACATATCTTGCGTATTTATGATTACTCTGAGCAATATTTTGTTTGCATTCCCTCACTTTGCTATGTGAAATATGTGAAAGGGTGGAGCTGCAGCTGCGATAAGAGGTCTCTTGGTAGAACCTTGTATTATTACAATTAGTTATCTTGACCTGAAGGGGTGGAAAGAGAAATAACACACTAATGGAAATCTGTGTTTAAGCATAGCTATGGAAACCTGTGTTATGGAAATAGCATGTCCTGTGCCCTGTACTGCCCCATGTACTAACCAGAGAGCTTATGTGGGGTTGAATTTATTTGGCTGGACTCTGATGAGGGATTTTGGGTTTTTACTGCTGTGAGTAAACACCAACTTCTGAAGAATGGGCTCTGTTTAAAGAAGGGCAATATGCTGGCCAGCATGCATGACATACTGGGTACACAGATGAGGAGCCTTGCTCCAGTGGCTGTCTAATTCTAGCTGATTCACAAACTAGACACAAAATTTGCTGAAGGATTTTGTTTAATCCAAGTGATTGGGACATATGTTTCTACAACAAAAGGACCAGGACTACATTTCAAAGGCTCTGTGACTATAAATTGATGGGTTTAGTATATGCCTATAATCGAAGATTAATTCCAGAATAATATATTTATTTTAACTAATTATTTACTCTACACTGATTTTTTAATATCCCTTTTGAGGCATTATTTTTGTGAGACTTGATTGTTGTTGTTCCTGATGTCAGTATAATCATGAAGATACATGACAAAGTAAATATACTTGAGAAGTATGCAAAATAAATTTTAATGAAATGTGGCTCATTTGAGGATTATTTTTTGTTTTGTGAGGTAGAAGAAAGCAAATACTTGTGATTTAGATGTGAATTACACATTTTCTCCATCCTAAGGAATTTATCAAGTAATTGTACTTTCCTTTTCTCTTGAATCCTTAACCAGATGCAGGCTTCATTATCTTTAGGCAGAGGCTTTTTGTAGACTGTTATGTTTTATTGAACAGTAGTTAATTTCTTACTGTATACAGACATAACTCTATGGAATAAGCTGAATGAAAAGACAGATCATCATCAGAACTTAAGTTACCTTAAGCTAGAGGGTGATGAATCTGTGGGAGAAAGGTATGACAAGGTAGGGGTGACCATGAAGTTAAGAACTTGCAAAAGTAAGTTTTGACGGGTGTCCTCTGATACTAACAAATGAGTCCAAGGGGGACTGACAAGAGTCTTGTCTTCACCATTGTTGGTCTTGCTGGTTTCTACCATATTACTTGGTGATCCAGAGAGTTTCCTCTCTCTTCTCCTCTTTCTCCAGCCCCAATATAACAAATAGGCTTCTATGGTCCTCCCCTTCTCTGAAATTATGAAGGTTGAATGTGGAAGAGGGAGATAACGTACTTTATCAGAAAATATGAAATTGTTGTTTCTTCTTGTGACACTAGGTCTCTTCAATTTCAGGGTTGGGATTACTTGCAGTGTTTTGAATCTGGACAAGAATTTCTGGTGATTGATAGAACAGATTTTGATTGGTTTTGTTTGTCAAATTCTTGTAATGTGGTATGTTATCCACTTCAAAAGTCATCTGCCAGTTTTATCTTCTGAATTCCCTGCTGTTATACCTCATATTCAACTTACCAGTTTCTGTGACTGTCTTGAAAATTAGATTGTGTCTTGGTTACTTAAAATACTAACTTTCTTATTTAAGAAATAAAGGCCTAATCCTGCTAAAAGGTGAACAGCTTCCATTGTTCTAATGATTTTTTTATGCCTCATGTTGTGAGGGATACTTGAGTGAACCCTTTTTAAAGGTAACTTTAGCTTTCTATAAGCATGAGGTGCTGCCTACTGCATAACAATACAGGTTAAGCTTAGGTAATATTATTAGCAAATAATCTGATTCTCTGTGAAGATCAGTATGACTAAAGGGTTCAAAGTGATTATTGATTTTTTTTTTTTATTCCCTCATGTGGAATCTTGATTCCACTAAAGCAAGTCTCTTATTTACAGGATTTGACCAAAACCTTTCAAAATATGCTAAACCTTAATGTTCTGTAATGTCTTATATTTTATATCCTTCATCTTATGCCCCCAGTACTAGTACTGGCAGATAAATTCTCCATTGTCATTTATAGGAAGTAGCCTGTTGCTGCTTATGCAATCAAAATACATTATATTTTTTTTTCCAAATCTTTGTTTGCCATGTGCATTTTATGTAGACATTTATTTTCTAGCACATACTTGAGGACACTGCAAAAATACTGATTGATTGTCTTAAAGCCTTCAAAAAACCCACATCTCTTTGCCCCATTTGAACATTAATTGTTCACGTTAGAAAAGGTCATGTTACATGTAAGTTGTGACTTTAGAAATTTTTTCAGAATCTTGCATATCCAAAGATGAGTAAGAGCAATGTCTAGCATTACTTTTGACAGATGACAGTTTCTTCTTTATATAATTGTAATTCCACAAGCTAATTAATTATTTCTGCAAATGAAACTGGAAATGGGTACTGATAAATTATATTCCAGTGCTGATTAAGAGCATGGTCTAGGGTTACTTGATTAAATGCATTATGTATTTATTTAGAAAGGACGGATAGAATGTGTCACTGGCAGCATGGGTAAATTGCTACTGAGATCATTGTTCTGTTTTTCAAAAAGCAACCATTAAAGATAAAGGCTGATCTTTCAAATATGATGCAAGTGAGATTAATGCACATACAGAAACGGAGAAAGTACTTTCTTTAGAGACTACAGCATTGTCTAGCAAGTATAGATTAATGTGATGAATGTAAATTCAGCCTCAAACTATGGATAACTTATTCCTGACTTGATCTCTTTGCCTTGTTTTTGTTGTTCTAAAAATTGAATTAATCTGTTAAAAATACTGAATGCAGGGAATCTTAATCCTTTCATTCATCTATGTAATATGTTAGAGAATCCCAATTGAACTGGATATAAAAAATTGGAATATTTAGCAATATGTATATTTACAAATATGTATATATGTACATATGTATATACATGTATATAAGCATATGTATGATGGACAACAGAATTTTGTGTCCTGTGTTTTTTGTGGAATCATTGATACTTTTTTCAAAGGACGTCCTATTTCTTAACTACATTATCACTTGTCATATCATTTTAAACAGCCATTTCTTCCTAAATATTACTTGATGATAATAGGCATCACAATACCCTTTACAGACCCATGACTATATGGTGTGCAGGTTTGTTTAACAAGAGTAACCACAGTAATGTGACTGTGTGTTTCTGTAGATACAGAAACCACATGGAAGTTAATGTTAACAGAGTGGTGCAGCAGAGAACAGTTGAACAGCACTTAAGTTAGAGAGGAGTGCTGCATTAGATATTTCAGGTGACAGGAGTCATATATGTATGTGTTCAGTTTGCTTCTTTTAGTTATGTGCTGCAATGATAAAGTCTGCTGTATCATTTTAGAATTTTAAAAATATTTTTTACCTGTGAAATGCAGCTATTCTTCTAACATGGATTTATGGGCATTAACGTCTTGCCATTTCATTCTTAATAAGGTAAGATCAGTCTGTTTCTGCCTCTTACAGGAGTTCAATTTTATATACTGTACACGGTATTGTAACTCAGAAGACAAAAAGGCAATAGGTATCACAAAAACATTCCACAAACAGTTGCCCTTTTTGGTTAATATATGTTACATATAGTTTTGCAAAGCATTCTTTTTACCCCTGTGGTCCGAGTTGAGTATAATATAATATTATATCTCGTGTGTTGTATAGTGAGACTACTAGAAACTTGCATTTATTAAAATGGGAACTTCCTATGGTTAGAAACACCTGTGTACTGGACTGGTCAGATTAAAGTTGTGGGAGAAAACAAGGCCACTCCTGTATTATTAGCTTTTGAATCAGAATGAGTGGGGCAAAGTTGTGAAGAAAGCCTGTGTGTGGACTGGTGGGAGAAGGCAGAAAACCATGCCCTCTTTGCACTAAAGAACAAAATGCCAATAGAATTTTATAATCTGGGAAGAATATGTAGACTGGTATAGGGCCTTTAGCTGCCAGTTCCTTTGGACTACTGAGTGCTGGGGGGATGCTGTGATGTTGGACATGCCGGTTTCTAGAGGAGAAACTTCCAGTTGCAAGTAAATGCCATTGGCAGTTAGAGAATGGGAGGAAATAAGGAGATAGCTATGCGATAGTTTCAAATGCATGCATTTCCTTAAAGATGTTATCTTTCATTATACAAGTTGTGGCATTGCAGCAGTCCTGCAGGAGTGAATGTTGTGGAGCTCAGTAATGCCTGTATGTGTCTTTTGGATCCTTTTCAAAGGCAGGATGTTATATAGCCATACGCTTCTAGTAATAATTCTTCCTGTTTTCTTTCATGCCTAATACCGAATATGTAACAACTTCCATTCAAGACACAGAGAGATGAAATCTAAGAAATCCTGGGATCAAAATTCAGTGTTATGAATATCGATAATGTCAAGTGTTGGAAGGATTTAATTAAATACTTACACACAGTTGAATACCTCCTGAATTTCATTTCAGTTGCAATCAAGCGTCTAGAAAAGGAGTTGGTGTAATCACGGGTTTTGTGACATTTGATAAAGGATTTTTATTAGCAATATAAATCAGCTACAAGATTTGAGAGTACTTCTTCATTGCGGCTTTCCCAAGTCCAGTAGTGAAAGATGGGGTTTATTTCATGGGAAGTCTAGTTAGTAGGATGTTTTAGGAAAGGAAGTTGTTTAAGGAGTAAAGAGCCTAAAATTGTCATTCAGCAATAATCAAATAAAAAGTTAATATGTAATGCTTGAGTTTTTTGTGTTTTTATGCAGCTGCAAGAAATCGGACTCACATTTCCATTTCCTTGGGGAACTGTGGGCTCCAAAGTGCTTGTATCTTTTAAATAAGCCACGCGTCTCCAAAAAAGGCAAAAATGTCATAGGAATGACATTTTAAAATAAACTGTGTTTTTCCACATTAAAGTTTCTTGTTGAAAGGCATAAGTTCCCTCACCCCCACCCTCTTATGGTAGAAATAGACACAGTTTTGCATAACCACTTCTGCATGATAAATTATCATGTTGGTCTTGAATACACATAAAAATGTGACTACAGAACAAATAGAATTGAAGAAATTAGATTGTGCTTTTTGGTCAATAATGAAATTGAAAAGCTTTGGTTGCAGATAGAGCCAAATTATTTGAAACTAAAGCGGCTCAGATGTGCTTAGTTTCCCTGAAGAACCCCGAGCAATGGAAATGCTTCAGAGAGATATGAAGGGTTGGCTGTGGCATGGGAATATATTGAAAAGGCAATGAAATTAACAATTCAAACTGCAGATCCTTTAGTTTCTCTACTTTATGCACTGAGGTTTTTACACTGATTAATTCACTCCCCACCTATGATTCATTCAACAGCATACCCAGCCATTGTTTTCATGGTTTGGAGCACTGACTGCAGAGCTACTATTTTGGTCTCCAAAAGCAGGCTCCCGGTTTTATGAAGTGTGCACCATTTGTACCAAGTTTCACCTCTAGAATGACAAGAACAGTGTTACTTTTCACTTCAGGAAACTTGTGTGCTTAAACAAAATCACAAGTACTCCTCTGTACTCAAAGATGCGTTACTGAACCAAGTATGTCTGATTTTAATTACTAAGGAAATGTTGGCCTTTTTTCAGTACATCTTAATTGAGGATAGAAGATGTACAGTCCATGGCTAGAATTTCCATTCAGATTGTTTAACTAATACCACGTCTCTGACGTCGGTGCATTTAAGCCAGTCTTCTACTGAAAAGAGAGATCTTGCCTTTTCTTTCATCCTCTGCCATGCATTTTGCCCTGTCCTTTGGGCTGTTGCCAAGGGAGCACACAGTATGCTGGAGCAAGGAACAATGCTGATTGAAAATGAATCAGTTTTTATGGGTTTTTTTGCTGGCTTAGTTCCAGCCAAATCATTTTTATGATAAGCTCACCATGTGGCCGCACAACTGCTTGCACTCATACAGGGGAAGCAGCAGTAATACACTACTTAGGGTAAGGGGAAGGACCTTGCCCCTTTAGGTAGCAGTGTGGCATTAGATCAGATTCATGCGGTCCATTAAAGCACATTCTTTGTTATCTGGCATAAAAAATTAAACAAACTAAAGCAACTGCACTCATGTGACTGTTATCACTTATGTCTAGGGTCCTTCAAAGGGTTGGAAGTGTCTCTCACCTTTTCCAGTTCATTGCTCTGCTTTCCCCATTGGGTCTGTTATAACAGGACTGTACAGCTGATGCAGGGTGAAGCATGGCAACTGAAAGCTCCTTCCTTTCCTAAAAGTAAAGGTCTGCTGTTGTTGCTGTGTGAGGGGAAGAGAGGTCTTGTGTGCACAGGCATTTTGCCCTATGTCTGCAGCAACAGTTAGTCACTAGTATAGTGATGCTGGTGGAGCTTTAAGTGAGAGAATGAAAGCAAGCTGGCTTCCAGGAGAGGTAAGCACTGCTATTAACAATGTTAGTGTTTGTAGTGTTGCTGAAGGTACTATTTTTTGTTTATAGCACTTAAATAATTGGTTTCTGTTACCCAGACAATTTTCTGTGTTAGACACTTTTCCTCTCTGTTTAATTCTTGCTCCTTGCCATCTTCAGTGAGCTTCTCTTCTAAATGTATCCAGCTCTTAAAGGGAATAATTTCATAGCTGTGGTTTAGGCATGCAAATTCTCTTCCATGGTCTAAGTCACAAATTCAAGTCAGGGTTCTCAGTCCATCTGCCAGTAGAGATTCTTGCTGCTACTGCTTCTTTGTTCAGAAGCATTTTATTCCAAATTCCTGATTTTCTTAGTGGGTTTTTAATTTTGTGCTGACATAGCAGTAACCTTTAGGGGTGGCAAAGACAGGTCCAAGCAAGATCTAGAGGTGGAACCTCTGGTTTTGTATTTTATTTATTTATTTTTTAGAACAGGCTTGTTCACTAGCCAGTTCCAGCACTCAAACTGATACCCTCCAGCCTTCTGAACATCTCTTTATGGAGAAGTGCCGCATCTAATCTGACTAATTTGTGGCCAGATGTGTGATAGAATGGAGCAGGTCTGGGAGTGAAGAGCTGCTGCCTTCTGTAGCAGTCAGTTATTACCATGTTCCTGTTGGTCTGCGATAGCATCTACTTGCAGATGGTTCCCTGTGGCAGGTGCAATGCCAGGCAGAGTTGCTTACTCCGTGCTTGGGCTGCTGTTTTCCTAGGAGAAGCAAAAGATGCTGAAAGGTTTATTACAATCATTAAAGTCAATGGCTGCTTCTGGTCTCAGTGTATATTCAAGTAAGAAGATGTTGAGTTAATATTTATTTTTTAGAGCTTAATTGTGGTTTGGTTGTTTTGTTCTGTTTTTTTTTTTTTTCTTAATGTGCAAAACTTAGAATGTTTTATGGAGGCCTTCATTCCTCCATGACTGAATGTGGGGAGAACTGAATTCCAAGTCAAGAACAGGTAGAAAAGAAGCAAATCCTACAAAAAAGGAAGTATTTGCTGTCTTTGTTCTGTCAAAACACGTATGCGATACAAGTATGTGACTGACTTTTTTTAACCAACAATTTATTGTTGTTTGCAAATCCTGTAAGACTTCCTGCTTCTTTGCCAAATCTATAATTCATTTGATTTATGTATTTATTCTTGTAACATGAGCTTGCTCAGGGATATAAATCACTCCTTTTTTTGAGGGAGAGAGAGACTCACGGTTATGTTTTGGTAACTAGAATAATAGAGCCTCAAATTAATCACACGAGCAATACAAAGCAGCCTTAGATATGCTTGTTTTCAGACAGTATTTCTAACATCGTACTCCATGTAACTTTTGATAATTCTTTTAAGTAAGAAACCTTTAGTCCCATATATGTAATAACATTTTTGCAACTATATAATTCATCACTAGTCTGTGCGAAATAAGTATTGTCCACTAATACATCTATTGCTAGATGATGTTTCTATTATTCTAATTTTTCAAACATATGAAAGGTTAGACACAATCAAATGAAAAGATGTGTGATGAAATGCAAGTGTTCTGAACTTGCTTGGCAGTGAATCTTAGATTATGTTTCACATAAGGATGTTTTTCTCCTATTTACTTCCTTTATACTCTCTCCAACCTTTAGATGTTATCAGCTTTTCCAGTTGGGGGATTAATGTGAGCTTTGGGTGTTTTTAAGGGGAGGGGGAAGGAAGAAAGACATTCTAGAAGATTAAGTTCTGAATATTCTCACTAGAATTGCAGAATTTCTGTAATAGGAACAGCAAAATGAGAGTACAACAAAACAGAATGTGAGAGGCATCTTGTTGATGATTAAATCCAGGTGCTTGAGATACAGCCAAAACTGATATAGTTAAGGGTCTTTTATATCTTAATCACTTAGAAGAAAGGAAAGGTCATTTATATGGCTTGCTCTCGACTTCACAAACCATTCTCTGACACATGAATTTCAAAGTGCTGCTGAAAATATATCCTTCCTGCTCATTCACACCTTTGAAGAGACAAACTTAGGCATATTTGCAAAGAACTATTTAGTGTCTTTTCTTTTAAAGTTTTAGCGTGTATGTGGGTCATGATATTAAAAAAAAAAATACAAGGGATCTTTTGACGGAAGGTATTTTGAGGTCAAATGAACTGAAATGCACTCATGGATTATTCTCCTTTGGCCATTTGTTTGATCCTTATTTTTTTAATCACTTTAATGAAAGTAAATGTAGGAGCTACTAATATAGTCTCATTCTTTAAGATGGTTGAGAAATTAATTGAATAGGCAGAGGATTAACAAAAGCACTTAGCATAGGACTATATATATTGTGTGTGTGTATATATATATATATGTAAATATATATACATATTTTTTTCACGCTGCCCTGTTTCCATTGGCTATATGCTCTGAGGAGTCAAGTTTGCATTTGCCTGTTTCCTAGAGAGTGCATCAGCACAGGCTTCTTAGCAGAAGTTTTGCATCATACTACCTAAACTACTGATACTGGCCTCTGTGAAGTACATGGAGTGAAGAATAAATGAAATAAATAAAAAAAGTTTAATCAAATTATCCACTCATCACTATTTTCCAATTTTTAACATTAGAACTGTAAATTCTTCAGGTAAATCTGGTTATAAGAACCAGCATCTGGAAAGATTGCAGTGACCTGCGAGTGGTGTGGATTGTGGGTTTTTTTGGTTTTTTGTTCGTTTGGGGTTTTTTGGTTGAAGCAGTCTTGACTTTTATTTTTCTGCCTTACTCATTCAGCAGAGATTCAGATGCTACCTGATTTTTTTTTTTCGTACTGGGGCTATTGTAAGCTTTGGAAGTTTCTGGAGAATTTTTGCTAAATGCTTCTTGACTAGTTACTGTTTCTGCTCACTTGATTTTTTTCCAAATCTGAAACTGCTGTGATTAGTCTTCAGAAGGATATGAGTATGTGTTAAGATTCCCAGATGCTATGCGATAATTTTGTTTTACATCTCCAGAATAATCTGGCCAAAAGCAGAAGCACTTCTGGCCCTGGGCAGAACATCTCTGTCCCATTCCTTTTTGCCTTGTGTTCCTCTTGTGCTGAATGTGGTTTGGTCAAACACAAGATTCAGAAAAGGTTTGCTTTAGTAAAGACATTACTCTGATTAATACCAGTGTGGCAGAAGAGTATCGGGTTAAGAGTCCCTGTGGGCCAGCCTGCACATCTGTTTGGAGCAAGAAAGCTTAAAGTGTGAGCTTTAAAGTCTAAGCCATAGAAATTGCTTTATTGCTGCAGTAAAGTTTCTTATTATGACAGAGGATGGAGTTCTCTAAAGCACAGAACTGGTATTTCAAATATGTCCCACAGAGTCAGCGCTGTGCACAAATTAATTGGGATTCATTGCCTCATGTTTATATGCTGTAACAACAGTCCAGGAAGTTTCATAGTAGTTCAGAAGCTTCTTGAATCCTGAGTTGTTGACCTCGGTGCTGGCAGTTTCAACATATTTTTTCCAGTTCAGCGGTAGATTGTAAATCAGCTGTACTCTGGCAGTTTGCCAGTTTCTCTGCTGATGTACGTGTACCTCAGAGGAATCATTTGCAAATTTAATTTTGAAAAAATTAACCTGGATAAAGCCCTGAGCAATCTGACGTCATAGCTGACCCTGTTTTGAGCAGGGAATTGGGACTAGAGGCTTCCTGAAGCCCCTTTTGACCTGAATTATTCTGATTCTTAATTGAAAGTGTATGTATCCCAACTTTTTTTTCTTTTTTGGCTTTATTGTTGATTTACGCTTCCTCAAAATGGGACTACAGGAATTCAGGTTTAAGAAATCCTTCCGTTTGTGACCATTCCACAGTTAAGAATCTTGCAGAGTACCAGAAACTGGAGTGGTTGTGTAGGTGGACCTGAGAATTGATTTATACCCCCTTTGACAACAGAAATATTTGTTCCACTAAGAAATGCAATTGCCTTTTCCTTTGGTCTTTCATTGCAGTTTTTGACATGGATAATCTTAGTTTAGAATCATGGTCAGAAAAGTGGACCCTGTGTTACCCACTGGCATTTTCTACATTGTCCTGTCATTTTCAGTTTGGGTCTGTGTATCTTTTTAGATAAAAGCAATGCATATGTTTTATGCTCTTAAGTTGACCATCCCTTGGGACCCATAACCAGGTAGTGACATCTCCTGTCCATCTTCATCCCTTCTAGCTATAAATATTTTGGTCAGAGGTTGTATATATAGGTTGCAGATGCTCCCTTTATGTCTCCAAAGACCAGCATGTCAGAACTGGCCTTGACTACTTCACAATGAAGAATCAAAATTTCCCCTTTGAAACTTCATGGGAAAAGATCTGACAGCACAGGCATGTGTAGTTTATTTTACTTGAACAATACCTTCCTCTGTTCTCACTCTGGCATTATTTATATGATCAGTTCTTAATAGGGATAGGCAGTTTAGTAAGCACTTCTGTCATGAAAGTCAAACACTGTCACAGGTTTCCCAGAGATGTTATAGAGTTGCTATCCATACAGGATATTAAAATCCCGACTGGACATGGTCTTGGGCGACCTGCTGTAGATGTCCCTGCTTGAGCAAGGGGGTTGGACCAGATGATCTTGACGTGTGCCTTCCAACCTTGACCATTCTGTCATTCTGTGAAAGTTTCCTTGCAATAGGAGAAGTGAAGTTCGAGTATCGGATTGTGTTTATGCTGACAATAATCCTGTCTTGAATGATCCAGCATTTTTTTCACTATATACATCATTCCTAAGGTATTTAATCACAGCACAATATCCTGCTATTGATTTTCATTCAAAATTCCTGTTGATCCAAGGGGAATGATGGCAGAATATGACTCTGGAGACATCAATCAATATCATACTAAAGTCTCCTAACACCTAATTTCCCACATGACTGAAGCTCAGCACTTGTAAAATTTACTGCCTGCTGATATTTTTAAAGGGCCATTTTGATTTTATAAACCATCCCTCAGCAATCAGGGACTACTTTGAAATGAATTACATTGTGCAACTGGGAACTCTTGTTGTATGTGTAGTGAAATATGAACAGCGTTAGCATCTGGATACAATGAATCAGTCAAAAATTATAACTGCAAAAAACAAGGCCTCTATTAAAATTTATTCCACTTGCATGGGGAAAAGTCAGCACTTTTACCTAGAAATGTCTTTTAATCTTTTAAATAGACTGCTGAATGGGTTTACAACTGAAATTTGACAGCAATAACTGTGGATTTTATTTTAAGTAATTCTGTAGTTGATTTTTTTCCCCATTGTATAAAATATTTACAGGAAATAACCACCAGGTAGAAACACCTGGTGAAAGAACAAGGTGTAAAAACATGTTAGAAATTTTATAAGAATAGACTCAAGTGGTCCGTAGGGTGAAGAGGAAGATGCTATCAACGTCGTATCACACTACTTGCAAAAGGAGGACTCTCCCCTTCCTCCTCCCCGCCATCAGCATCACCTCACTACCATCATGCTCCTCCCAGCGAAAATTTGGGACACTGAGGTCTCATTATAGCGTTCCTGTAGCTGAAGTGGCTGACCTTAGGACCCCAAGGGGCAGGGAAAGGTTGAGCATAACACCAGAGAAATGGGCAGATAGTAGAAAGCTTGTGTATATTAGTTTTGACTCAGTAACATTTGAACTATAAATGTTAGTATCACATTTTAACCAGACAAATAGTTCTTTGATTAGGCTGTTAAGGTTTAATTAAAACTAATGTAAATAGTAGCTTTGCATTTAAGTAGTATTCCCCCTTTTACCTGCAAGATGTTGAGTATAATGTGAGTTGGCAGCAGGCACATGCACGCACACTGTTCCTTCCCCATCCAGTTCAACAGTGGTGTAAGTATGTTCACATCCTGTGTTTTGGGGGTGTGTGGGGAGGGAGGGTTGACATGTCTGTGAGATACATGGCATAGAACTGAGTGGACTGAAATAATTAGTACCATATTTTTCTGCCCTTCTTTTTTTTTCAAGGGTGATCTGTGTATGAACAAAATCTTCAGAGACAAAAGATTCTGCTTATGACTATGCATCTGCTATCTCAAAGGGCTCAAGAGGAAACATTTGGCTCTTTTGTGATTATAGTATTTTTCTCTGATAATTTCTGTAACATGCGAGCTGGCCTCTTACATCAACTCCTGAATGGCAACTGACAGCATTTTTTCTTCATGAAAAGAAATTTTTAATGGGCTGTACCATAAATAGCTGGAACTTGCTGTCTTATGTGAAAAATACAGGATATGAGTCATTATCAACAGTAGGAGACCTTAGATCCTCTGCAGCTTTATGTATCTTCTGTGGCCATATCAAGGACTGCATTTAATGTGAGCAGCACATGTTCATTCCTGATAGCTATAGGAGGCAACTTGGCTCCTACCGGCTAGTTTTGCAGTACCTGTTCTCTAGAAAACCTACTCCACTCTTTAAAGAAACTCAGTTTCATTTTGCAGGCACTCAGTTTCTGGTACCTTAAAGTAAAAGTGAGGAAAATTCAGTAATTACTGGCTTGTTTTTGGGACAAGACTGAGCAACAGGCTAACTCAGGAAGCCAGACTTCACAGAATCACAGAATGGCAAGGGTTGGAAGGGACCATGGGAGATCATCTAGTCCAACCCTCCTGCTAAAGCAGGTTCACCTAGAGCAGGTTGCACTGGACATTGTCCAGGCGGGCTTTGAATATCTCCAGAGAAGGAGACTCCACAACCCCCCTGGGAAGCCTGTTCCAGTGCTCTGGAACAATTCAGTTCTTTCAGGAGTTTCTGTTTTGCTGGAGGGGTCGTTTTTGTGATGTAAACGATGTCTTTCAATAAATCTTTAAAGATTTTAACTAGGCTAACATTTTTAACAGTCAAAGAGAAATTAATTGTTATTATGACAGTTTCTGTAAATCTCTAATTTTTTTCTAACACTTTGCTTTTGAACTGTATGTTTTTAATGTTATCTGTTTCTCCTCATATTCCATTCCCCAAAAACATACAGTTCAAAAGCAATGTTATCTGTTTCTCCTCATATTCCATTCCCCAAGAGTTACATATGGATTTTGAAATTCTTGAATATGGTTTTGAATTGCTTTACAATTCAGTCTTTCCCAGATAAAGAAGCCAAAGCATAAACATTAGAATTTATTTTAGTGTAGCGCTCAGTGGGAGAGTACAACAGCAATACCTTCCAGATCTTTTGACTCCCAGGGCTGTGCTTTAATTAGATATCATACTTCTGGATAATTTAGTGGTGGTCTGCTAAGCAAACTCAAATTCAGGAAACCTTATTGCTTGAAATCAGGGCTGCATAAACAGCTTTAATGGTTCACATCTGGCAGGTCAGCTACCAAATATTTTAAGGTAAAAAGTGAAATATTTGTTTAACACAAGGTGAGGCAACAGTGCTGGCACAATGGCAATGGCTGGAAAGTCACA
>NW_009260760.1:15159-31355 GCF_000687185.1 Egretta garzetta
CAGGAACTTCTAGTGCCCTTTACAGGCTAAGCAAAGTCTGCCTGAAATCTCTTCCACTTCTAAATATTTCAGCATATTTGGTTTTGTTGTGTTGTGTTATTAAAAAACACCAGAAGCAAGCATTGGAATGCAGGTGACAGCCTCCTGGGACACTGGCCAGCTACTTTGCAATAAAGTTAGGCTGTTCTTGTGCACGTTTTCTTTCTCCTTCTTTTATGCAAAAAATGCAACATCTTTAAAGAAAGGCACTGAACGTGTGTTTGGGGCCACCTGTCCCTGTTAGCCTCGTGGTTAAATAAACTTTTGACAAGTGTGACCTGTGAAGATCACATTTCTATGTCCCTTTGTGGGTCCCAGGCCAGAAGGACTTGGAATGAAAGACTGAAATGAACCTAATAACTGTAAACTGAAGAATTACCTGGAATTCTCTCATCGAGGTTGCTGTGTTTGAGTACTGTTAGCTATGGATGTTTCTTCCCATCAGTCCTTGTATATTGTATTTTTGAAGTTAGCCTCCACAAGGAAATAAGGGACTACTTAATTGCAATCTAACCTTCAGATTTGCAACTGTAGCTACAGAGAAATCTCACCTTCTTCACTGAAGAAGTGGGTGGAGAGAACTCTAGTTAGTTCTAAGGGCTCTTCTTTCAAGAATGAAAGCGAATACTTCAGCCAGGATTAGTTTTTCTTAACACGATTGCTGTTCTGGATTAAAATATCTCTATTGTTTTGCCACACATGATGAATACATACATCCAAAAAAAAAAAAAAAATAGAGAGCTGACTTGAATTGAACTTTACTCAAATATTTCAAATATTTAGCATGGAAATCACTAGTTTGGATTCGTCCCCATGGAAGAAAGGCAAGAGAAAGCTCATGGATGTGGCTGGATCTCTGATAATAATATGTATTTGTGTGTGTATATATATAAAAATAATTATTTATTAAACGTAATGTAGAAACAATACTTGTACTTCAAATGTTGATAAAGAGTCTTTCTCAAGCAGAATAATTTTATGGCTGGTAAAATTTAATCTCTTATTTTAAACTCTCATATGCAAGTTGCCTGTTATTTGTTGACGATGACAGCCTGGTACCATGAGGAGGTTGTTCTCACATAAGAAAACCCATTGTGTTGTAGCCGTGATATTATACCATCAAAGGAACTAATGCGTACAAATAGCAGTTTTCTGCATATGTTTCAAAGGAAGAAGATAAAAATGGTGTGCAACAATGCTGACATTCCTTGGGAAGTAGTTTGGATTTCTCAGAATGTATGCAGTGCTATTTAGTGTTACGAAGCAGTAAAAAACTCTAATCTGAATTTTCCTTAGGTACTGTGAAAACATCTATAGCTGAACTTACTTAAATGCTAATGCTTATTTAGATCATCATACTTTTGTCAGGAACTGCATAAGGTATTCCTGCAAATAGCTTGTGAACTTTATGGTACATTAGGTCATACTGGAACACCTGTTAAGCTGATTTCTGTGGCTGTGACAAGTAATAATGTGGAGACTTTGACTGTGGAATTATGAAATCTGTATCATATTTACAGTAGGGTAACTGTACCATGACTGGAAGGACAGACTCGTCTATAGAGTGACCACAGTGAGCTGAGGTTTAAATTCTGGTCTAGCGTGGCAGCTAGCAGACCCTGGTTTCCAAATACTTTTCATTCCCATAGAAGCTACATCTTCAGCTCCCAATGCAAGTATATGTCAAGTGAATACTGTTCTGCCAAAGCTGCAGAATAATGCACCACCGGGCAGGCTGCTGCAGTCACTCAGGTGGAAATCTGGAATGTTTGGACCCTAAGACTAAAGACAAAAAAACTTACAGGTGTGTCTGACTAAGCTGCTTATGACATTAGTAAGTAAATAAGTAGGACAGGGCTGATGGACCCTTGGCTAACCTTGAACTGTCAGATGTCAGGCCAGAAAAAGGGTGGGCAGCTATGTGCTTTGCATTTTTAGATGTCAGGTTGAAGCTGATTTATAGTAGCTTTCCACTCTCAGAACAAACTGCTTAGGGCTTCAAGGGCTGGATTGGATGTTACGAACTTTCCAGCATGTACACAGGCAGCTCAGAGAGGCTTTCAGTACAGAAAATGGGAGGTCAAATTAAGGGATTGATGTAAATCCACACTCTGAAGTTGGCCTTTCTGCTATCTGAGGTTTCTGATTCTAAAAGACGAAGTGCGTAATCCTGAAATTTGGCAAGTGACACTGAAGATGAGTATCTGTTGCCTTCTCTCTGTCTTGATTTTCCAGTTTTATTGGAACAGTTGTGATGTGCAAGATTACAGATTTATGGCATTGCTCACCAGCCTTTAATGAGCACTTTTACTTTGGTAGCAAAATACCTATGTACATTTAATGGCTAAGAAGTTACCTGCAACAGAGCAGACATGACAAAATCTTTTTCATCTCCTGAATTTTTATTGACTACCTGTTACAGCTGTGTAAGAGTTAAGACGTGAGCCTGATTTGGGTAAGGCCAGATAACATCTGTGCTTTCTTGGTAGCTAAACAGAGATGGAAGTCATATTCTAAACAACTTTCCTTTGTGATACACTTTGATTAAGGGGACTAGGCAGAAGGTGACGGCGTGTGTTGCTCCTGCATCTATCACTTTGTATACTCCCCATGTTGTGGCAGGCAGTGAAGCTGACTCACAGTTCAAGCAGTCGTGGCTCATGATGTTCACCAAGTGGCGGTCCCAAATTTCATATATGCTTTCCTCCCATCTGGTAAGTGGATGAGTCATTTATGACTCAATTTTCTCTGCTCAGCTTCAGAATAATTCCTAATGAGTCAGATAGAATGTTTTCAGGGACTCCTGCTGTTGGAGAGCACTTCACCTCTACTGCTCTCATCTTTTCATCTCTCTCATACTGTGGGCTGTGGCCTAACTTCCAGAGCAGAGTCCTTTTACCCAAAACTCAGGATTTGTGAAATTGCTGCTTCAGTGAGCCAATTCTGATTTAAGTATGACTTTTAGCTTTGTCTATACTACTGTCACATAGTGAAGCCGAGGGTCAGCCTCACAAATTGTAGTGAATTAGTGTATATAAAGCCCAGGTACTGGACCTCCCGGAGGTGCTTTGTGGAACACACAATGCTTCTTCAGGGAATGCTGATACAGGGACAGAACCTGCCCTTTCTGGTGGCCATGTCCACTGATGCCAACAGATGGTCATGCTCATGGCTGTCTAATCCAGTGCCTCAGCAGCACTGGTACAGGCTTGCCTTCAAGCTGGAGGACATTCAGTGGGGACAATTAGGGTCACAAGTTTGTTATTCCTTCTCTTGTGCACAATGAATAGAGAAAGTTGGCCTGGGCTTTTGTACTAGATCTGTCTTAATTCTAGGCATGTATGTTGGCTCTGTGTTTAGAGTGCAAGTTCAATAGAAGTCCTTGTCATGGATGACTGTATTCTAACCTAAGAGACAGTGGGAAAGGGCAGGTGCCAGGCTGCTGGCAGGCCCTTGACAGTCGCTGGCAGGCTGCTGATCAGTGATAGGCCTCTAGAAAATGGTTAGGACTGCCACAATTGTAATAACAAAAATTAGGCAAACTGATCTACTAGTATGCACCAATGGTCTACATCTACACAGAAACCTGTGATTATATTCTTAAAGTTGCTAGTAAATTCTATAGGTGATAAAGAGGAGGTAAAGGGATGGCAGAGAACTTTTGGTGGACTTATCTTCATATGTATGTATGTCCTTTCTTGACATGCCACAGCTAAAAATGTATGTAAATGTACACTTCCCATTGAGAAAAACGCAGATAATGCATCCATGAAATGCAAATAGCAGCAGCTCATGTCTCACTGTTTTCCCAACCATATGGCCAGTCCTACAGATGTGCCCCTTATGTAAGGGAGATCCTTTTCCACACTTCACTGCTGAGTGACAGTTCTCTGGAAAAGAAGTTTGACAACCACCAATTGAAAGAAATTTCAAGTTTCTTTCATATTTGAATCTCAGAGCTTTTAAATTTCTAGATCATTCCATTAATAATAAAGTTTGTACACTTAAACTGAATCTTTGGACTATATCTTCTTTTACTTATCTTTCCATTTAATTAGAACTAAATAGCTGTTTCTCCTCAGCTCATTCTTTTGCCCCTAAAGCAATTTCTTATATTATAGCCTCAGTAATTACTAAAATCACATCTAAATAGCATCCATTCCTGATGGTTTCTTGATTGTTTAAGGATTCACCACCAGAAATAGCATTTGCTTCACAATCTATATCTGAAATTAAATGCCTCGTAATAATGTCATTTTCTGCTTGACTTTATTCTCTGTTAGCAGATATTTTCTAATTGGAGATTAAAGATAATGTGGATATTGCCACCAAACTTAAATGAATACTTTGCTTCAGTTTTCAGTAAGGTTGATAATATAGAATGTAGAGGCAAAAAAGGGATGGTTAACAGAAATAACTGTATGAAAATGAGGATTCTTATATCTGGAAGGAAAACAAGAACTTTTTAATGTGGTCACCTGAAAGAGATCAAATTATTTCCCCTTCAGACATCTGATAGCCATGGAATGTGAAAGGTTTTTTATTTAATTTAGTTGACACCAGAAGACTGAAGAATGATGTTTAAAATAACTGAATTCAAAGAAATGGAGTGAAACAGACAAACATCAGACAGCTTTGTTATCAAAATAATAATAACAAAAAAATCCTCTTAAACTCAGTTTTGAAGGATAGAATAATTAAACAGTCATATTTGGGGACAAACAGTTATGGAAAAGAGACACAAAAATGGGCCAAGACAAAAGAGAAAACAGTCAGGATGGAGTAAAATTACTAGGTAATACTCCCAAACATCAGCCTACAGCCTGGTCTTGGACTTTGGTCTTACTAATAGCTATAGCACAAAAAGTAGGAATGTACTGACTTCAGTTTATTCATGCCACAAAGTCAGGAGGTACAAAATAGTGAGGGTGATCATAAACATATTGCATAAAAGCAATTGCATGACCTTGTGAAACAAAATAATAGCAACAGGAAATTTTAAAAATGGGAAAGGTAAGGTTATGCTTATATGGATTAACATTTCTATTAGAAACTAGAGGCCTATCAGTGGGAAGTGGTGGAGAAGATAAAGACTGTTAGTTGAGTACAAGGCACAAGAAAACATGTAACCTTGAAAAAAGCAAAAAGCAAACATGTTCCTAGGAGCATATTGGCTGAGGTTGTTCCAGCAACGATGTGTACTCAAAGATGGGTTCAATGCTGTTAAATAAGGGGCTGGTTAATCTTTACATGCTTCAGCACACTGAAGCTATGCTTGCCAGAGAAAAAATAAAAAGTATGCAAACTATAACTTTTCAATTTCACATGCTACACAATATATATGCATTACGTGCTTCTGTGACTGTCACTCAATAACATTAGTGACTGTAGAGGTGGTTTTTACATCACTGGAGATGATGCTACTGTTTGAAGATTTTATAGCTTGAAGAAGATGCTGTTCTCTAAAATTCCAACTAAGTACTTTGATTTATCTACCACTAAACAGCACTGCATTTCATTACTGACTTTAGTGGATTTGGGAAGGCACCCAAGAGTATCCTTATTGGTGTCTAGTGTTTTGTAGATGCCTTTGGAAAATCTGGTATGCGGAACAGACCAAGAATAGCTATCTTCTCTTATGAAGTGATCTGCAAATAGAAGCAACTGAGGAAAAGATCTCTGAACTGTGTTGTTGCCGTTTTATTTAAATCAGAAGAAATGGTAGGAGAAAACAATTTCAGCACACGCACTGCATATTATTCTTTATTCATCACTTATATTTTCAGTAGCACAAGCTGCCAAGTAAAAAAACATACGTGAAATAAATATTTGGAGAGTGTCCAACGACACGCTATGCCAGTGGATCCTCCTGGATTCTTTTTGAACTCTAAACAAAATGTAATAGATACTTAGACTGGTTGGTGTAGTTTGAAAAAGATTTATTATATTAATTTCTTCCATTTGTTTTGCTGGAAGAAATGATGCAATAAAGAAATGGTACCAAAACTCTTACCATTTTTTAATTTCAGCAGGTTGATAACCAACTTATTTTGTCATCAGTGAAACATGCATAGATTTATGTCCCTCACATCATAACCAGTATCACTAATGAAATATGAACTAAAAAGTAGTTACTGAAATACACATACCGGTGCCCTAACATCCTGGGCATCTCTGCAGCCTGACAGTCCCACTTGCATTGAAACCCACCCTTTCTCTCCTGTCACTGGTTTATTAGCTATTTTACAATTATACTGACCCTCAGATTCTCCAGTGTATTAAGAAACTTCCCGCATAGTTCCTTATGGTTCATTGAAGTCTGACTTTACAAATTAATTGATATTTATACTCTGGAATGATTTTTACCTTAGATAACATTTATTTTTAGATTCATGATTACTTTTTCCCACAGTGTGTGTCCTGCTACTGTGTTTCAAATAATACAACGGAAGATCTCCAATGACTTATCACTTTTCCTGGAGAAATCTAGAGGTTTATCAGGCATATACTAGTGTTAGAGAGCTCCAACTGTCAGACAGGGACATCTGAGCTTTGCATGGGTATTTTGGGTGAAGTCACACAAGTTACCACGAGTAAGGTTGCAAGAGTAATGAGTAGCTAGCAGCATTGGAGGTGTTGAGGGCAGAATTCTTCTGATATGTGTGAGTTACATCTATCTAGGAGATAATTCTTAAAACTGTTGTAACTGGTCTAATTTTTACTCTGAAGAGTTAAGCAGGTGCATCTGCAGTTGTCTTCACTTCGTACTTCTCTGCTTACCTCTGCAGAAGGGTACTGCTAGGATCCTTCAGGGTATAAACTGCTCAGTATTTTTTTAGCTGTATTAAGCCCAAAGAAATCCCTCCACATTTAATTAGAACTGTCAAAACAAGTTTCTGCACGATACTTTGACCTGGTGTGTCTTACAACATTTTAAAATTGTTTGCATGTCTGGAACTGTAGATTTAAAAAAAAAAAAAAACCAACTCTTAGCAAAACCCCAAACTGTCTTAATTCAGTTTAATTCAGTTGTTTGCACTTGCACATTTCAAGTAATTTTTTAAAGTGATCTTTGTGACATTAGCTGTTCTCCATTTTCTTTGACATTTAGCAATAAACTGTATGTTGTTGGTAGGGATTTCCTTCTGCATGTAGATGATTGCTTCTCCAAGGTATTAATAGCCATTTTCCTTCCAAACCTATAAGCATATACTCAGCTCACTATACAGAAGACAGATGGAACAGTCAGTCATTGGATAATAATTCCTAGTTCACTGAATAGTCCTTGCTTTAAAAGTTGTGTTTGAATTTATCGCTCCATTGTGCCAAAGAGAAAAGATGAAGTTTGGGTTTTCCCACCCCCATCCCCCCCACGTAGCAAGCACATGGCAGGCAGCAGCAGCAGCATTAACTTGTCCACGTTGCTCTGGCAATGTGCTTCACTCCTCTGCAGGAGCCATCCCCTAGGTGAGATAAAGCACTTATCTCTGTAGCCATCAATTCTTAACGTTTTAGATCGCCGGAGCGAAGGGCAGCTCTACTGATGATTTGCACTCCTCAAACTATGTTAAGAATTTCTTCCTCAGGAAAGCTACTAAGATTTGTTTATATAGACCATTGCAGACCAAATTAAAATTATTGCAGCGATATGAGCTGAAACAGTGTTCTAAAGTGAACATAATTTTTGAAAAGAAATAAAATTGCAGAATTAAAAAAAAAATTCTGCAATATGATTTTCCACCTAATTATATGAATTTTATTAAGAATTACATATCTGCATTTTAGAAGCCTACTAAATCAATTTTCTGTTTTATATTGAGTTTTGCAAAAGAAAAAAACGAGCCACCTTTCTGTTTTATTCTTTTTTTCACTCTGTATTGTCATTCTTCATTTTTTGTCACAAAGACAGCTTGTTTCCACATCGCTTTCCCAACTGAGTGCTCTTTTTTTGGTGTACTTAATTAGATGACTCCAGACAGCATGAACTGCACTAAGCTTAAGCAACATCAGCAGCTGATGATGGCATTGTGTTGCCTAACAACTTCAGAACAGTTTCTCCAATTGTGCTGAGTTGCCATAGTAATATCTGCCCACTGGTGGTGGACTTGCTTGAGAAATTTAAATAAAAACAACTGTCAGACTAACATCATGACAGATACATTAGCCACAGTAGCACCAAGAAACTGGAAATTATTTCTGTCACAAACACCATTGAAGCTTAATTTCGCCTAGGATCATCCCTAGTTATATGTCTGCTTTAGGAGGACCAGCATTCTGCTGCTTTATTTGATAAATTTAGCTATATAAATACATGAGATGGGCACAGATGAGTCCACAGAATTACTTTTTATCCATGACACCACTGTCTCCTCTTGGTTAGAGTCAACTGGATTTGCATTTTAAATTTGCACTTTATACTGTGGAGTATTTCAATATTGGAGGCTTAACATGAGTATCAAATACTTGTCTCGTGAACAGTACTCAGGACCAATTTTAATAATGTGTTTCTGCAGCATGCTTCCTTTTCCCTCTCTTTTGTATGGAACCATCCTTTATTGTGTTTCTTCGACTTGCTACAAATATTCTTGAGATAATCGCATTCTCCTTTTTAAGCAGTTCAGTTATTTGGAGAATATAAAGGAGAAAGAGAATATTTGTGGATATGATTTAAAATTATCTTTTTTTATTTTAAAGTACTTCTAAGTTCTGAATACTTCTGAGTCTTACCAATTCTTCAGAGTCTTTCAGATACTTTAATGTATGTGCTAAAGTAGGGTTGAGGTTTTCCTGCCCTGGAGAGCTAATGTAGCCACTTTAGCTCGGTAATAATTATTAGCCCATCTGTTTTGCTTCACTGTCCTATTCAGACAGAAATAACCCCGAATCTCTGTCTCTGCAAAAGATGCTGGAGCCTTTACTTTGGATGCATGTTTCCAGAGTTGTTCCGTTTCACTCGATAGATTGAGTGAAGAAGCCCTTCCCCTCTGCTATTTGGTCTGTCTGTTTAGGTTTCCTGGATTAAAATCCAATTTAGTCAAATACTTGGATGAAATGATGTTTTAATTTGGTCTCCCTGACAGGGATTTTTCCTCCCCTAAGCAGCAACTGATTGCTTTTCTCAGTATGCTCCGCAGCTGTGGTATTAAGTGGTAACTGACCTAGGTTCTGTCTTGAACCACAGTTTCAAAATCTCCATTTAGAAAGTATCACATTGTCCCATCCCACTCTGCCTTAGCTGTCCAAAATTAAATGTGATCAGAGTGGGACCATGTTTAAACAGAGACAGTGTGGAATATTAACTGCTTGCTGATGATGTATTTTCTTTGCAATTTGCAGGCTATCATTCTGATTAATAAAAAAAAAATCGCTGTATCTATGGAAACAAAGTGTGGAAAATAGCTTTTACATCTGAGGAATGTTCAA
The DNA here is from genome assembly GCF_000687185.1 of Egretta garzetta. NCBI lineage: Eukaryota > Metazoa > Chordata > Aves > Pelecaniformes > Ardeidae > Egretta > Egretta garzetta. The sequence continues at coordinate 24,622 of NW_009260760.1, forward strand.
GGAAAATGTTTAGATGGTCTTAATCATAGCAGATGTCTTCAGAGCAAAACTCAGGGCATTGCTGGTGTAAAAAGGAATGTAGCAATGTGCAGCAGAACCCTAACATTTTAACTGCATTCCAATAAAAAATTGTTTTAGCAAAGTATATTTATGCAAATCATTTCATCTGTATTTTTTTTTCTGCTGCTTTTGTGAATTGCCATATCCTAATTAAGGAGATGTCCCAATAGAGGATTTAAATCATCTTTATTATTAATTAATTGCCCCTAGATTCATTCTAAAAGAAATTAAAATTACTACATGAAGATAATAATCAGTATTTACACCAAATTTACCATTCCTTTGCTCTCTTGAAGAGGCTCTGTGCGGAACCCTGTTCTGCCTGGCTTCTAGCTGTAGAGTTAAGGAAGCATATATGTATTCTCTCTTTCTTTCCCACTTTATTCTGTGGCTAAAAAGTGTTGGCCAACAAACAGCAGTTTTAGGAAGGCTGCTGGCATTAAAAATTCTAGCCTTAAAGATGTTTCTTTCCCTTAGCTTATTGACTCCTATAGGTTATAGTCTGATCCGCTCAAAGCATCTGTTGTCATGTGCCGTTGTCACAGGAAACACAGGAGACATCTGCATTCTTTTTATGACAAATAGGTGACTGAGTTTACTCGCTTTCTCTGATACTGTTGTAGGGTACATGTTTCTAAACATGTTTCTGAATCAATGACTTCTGAAGAATCGACATTGGATGCATATAAAATGAAGTTACTATGATCTGAGGAGTTTTTGCTAATTTGCCTCTTCTCCACTTACTGTGGTCTTATAGAAAGAGGTATGCTATACATGAAAAAATGACTTAGGGTGACCCTCCGGTCATAATCTTCCTCAGTTATCACACTTCCGTTCATATTACAAGTTTGTCTTGGAAAACATGAACTAGATTCCATTTGGATGAAGGTAAATAAGATTTGCTCCAGGAACACACACAGTGTTTTCCAGCCACTAAGTGGTGGTTGATGCAAGGGACCAGGCAGGGCTTCTCTGGAGTACTTCCCCCTTGACACGTGTAGAGGAGACATCATGCCCTCAGCTCTATAGACTTACTCCTATTGCAATCTATTAACGAGATCATTAACTGAGCTGTGAGTAGGCTGGAGTAAAAAGCTGGCTGTCCCAGGAGGGTAGTTCTGAACAGGGCATTTTTCCTTAGAAAAAAGAAAGGAGCCAAGGGAGCAAGTGGATTTTATATTTCACTATCTTCACTGTTTTATCAAGCATATTCCTTAACAAATTATGGTGAATGAAGAAAATGTCAGAAGAGAATATTCAATTTTGTTAGTAATATATTAGAATAACATATTTTATAATTCAGGTCCTTTATGGTAAGCTGTTTCTAATATGGAGTTAGGCCAAAGGAGTTGCCTGTTGATTTGCTTCACGGAAAGGCTTAATCTGGAAGAATAAACAAAAGCTCATCTAGTGTATCTTGCCTTGGTCAGCATTAAGCAGGACGCAGATCTGAAATCCTGTGTCAATACTAATTTCTAAAGGTTTTGGGTAAATGCACAGAGCGTACATTGCCTGGCCTTGGCTGACATGAACTATTTAAAAGGAGAAAAGGTTGTTTAGGCTGTGGTGGGAGGGAGCCCAAAGCACAGTGGATAATACTTTGTAGCAGGAGCAGAAGAGAACAGGGTTTTTTCCTAATTTTTTTTCTTCAGTGAAATACTGTTCCTCAGGGGCCCGTAAAGGCATCCAAGTAAGATGCAAGTATCACCGTGCTCCCTGTGAAACCAGCCTTTGCTGATGGTGGGAGGGCTCTTCTGCAACTGTGTCCCATTTAGATTGATTGCAAAGTTTGGTTTTCATTTAAAACTTATACTTCTTGCCTGTACTCTGTGTTTTAGGGGAAAAAAAGCTTCTAGAAGTAAAATACTACTAGTGAGAATCAATCTTGGGAGCTTTTACTGGGGTCCATCTTGTAATCAGAATCTGAATGTTTATTTAGAGTTTTGGAGTGCTTAATTTGACCTGGCCTAGATCAGTTTGTAACAGCAGTGAATCAGTTAGTGGAGAACAAAAAGTAGATAGGAAGAAGGAAGAAAACGTGATGTAACACAGAAAACTAAAATAAATGAACAGGCAGACAACAATAAATATTTAAGATATGTCTCAAGATATATTTAAGATATAATGCAATATAATTGAAACAGTAATTGCCAAAATATACATGTCTGAGCCTTTGAATGTTTTAATACTTTTAAAAGGCCCATGTAAGGCATAAAATTTCAGATATTTTAAAACTGCTATTATTGCACTGATGGACTATAAATGTTTATTTGCTTGAAAAGAAACTGAGCTCAGTGATGAATGCAGGTATATTGCAATAGTTCTAGTGGAATTTACACCTTTTCACTATGTTTTAAAAGAATTGTTTACATGGATTAAAATATTTTAGCAGTGTAGTATTGTTCTAGAATTTATGGGCAGCTGAGTTTGGAAAATATTCATGTAGAGGCAGTACAAACTGATGTAACATCATCTGCAAAAGCGTTTGTGAAGGACTGTGCTGTGTTTTGTCCAGCCATAAGAAGCGAAGTGCTCCTTAGTGGATGGTACAGCAGAGTTTTTCTGTGAGTAAGACTTCTTTGTTTTGTTTTGTTTCCATATGCTTCCAGATATGATAAGAGTTTACAGGAGTCTTTCCAGATCATCCTTGTGAGCTATACCGTGTGTGCAGTTTGGAAAGTCAAATATCTGCAAATATGTCTGGGTGTTCCAGACAACCTTGGATTGGTTTTGCAGTGGGATTCTCTTGGAGGGACACAGATGGAATTCTGACGAGTGAGACAGGAACTTGGAAAAACTTGGTGAACAATCCTAACATAGAGACTCTTTAGATTTCTAGCACTGAGAATTAAAAAAATTGCAACGTCCCCATCCCCTCGCCAAGAAACAAACTCCAACCCCACAGCAACAGAACAACAGCAACAAACCCCCTCCAAATGTAATACATACCAGATAGCCACAAAAGTATATTTTTTTTGTTTTGTCATCCTGATTTCCCCTCTTGCTCTTTAAGAAACATGTCAAAGAATGGATGAAAATGATAAATATTACACCAGCAAGCCTGTGATGGGGACACATGCTTCACCTTTGCTTACTAAAGGGGAGTCTGAGGCATGGGGAGACTAGGCAAGTTAGGCAAGGTCATACAGGCAACCTGTGACAAAAATAGACCCTTCCTCTCCAGATCCTCAGACTGGTGCACTTATAGCAACACTTTTTTCCAGTGTGCCCATTATTAAACCAATTTCATTGAGAAGATGGCATCACTGACAACATGTAAAAATTAAAATGCTGAAGTATTTGAGGAGACCCTTAAAAAGGCTCCTGCTAAATTGATGGTGTTTCTGTAACAAAGTTTGGCCAGAGACCAGAATATTACTTACTTAGGTTCTAGGAAAAGTGACATCCTCTGTATATAAATTGAAATGACAGCAAATAAAATAGTACTTCATTTTAAATCTAGCAGATATGACCAATTTACTGCAGTATAATTTGTGTTACCCTATTTCTTTCAAAAAATGAATCACAACAATTCAAAGTTTCTTGTTCAGATCTCTGTATCAGTGAGTATAAAGGAAATTTTATTAAAAAAAAAAATCAAAACATATTCTTAGGATATCACATCTATTAAATTCTTTCAAAAGCTGCTCAGCGTGTGTATGTATCTATATCTGAATTAGAATAGTTTATAACTGTACATTTAGTGTGATACTGGTAAAAGATACTGAATCCTCATCTGCAAAAGCCGTAATTCAAGAACGGCACACTTTAAAAAAAAAAAAAAAAAAGGCGGTGTATGTGACATGTTTTATTTAAATGCCATTAATAAATCTGTTAAGTTAATAAATCTGAGCTGTGATTTGGAAAGGAGAACACTTCTGTTCCTTCAAAAAGCATCTTTTTATCAATGGAAGATAAATAGATAAATATAGGAATGCAAAAATTTAAGAATAAAGAATCCTTAAACTTGGAATTTTATTTGAATGGTTAGTGTCTGTGGAGACACAAACAGTGCAGTTACAAAATCACAGTTTACTTACAAAACCATTTGATTTTAATATTACAAAAAATTATTAAAAATAAAGAGGAATACTCTTTCATGTTCTCTGAAGTCTGAGAGGATACAGAAACTATCCATATGTTTCTTTTACATTTTCCTCATAGGCTTAACATACTCACAGGTATCCTCACACCTATGTTTCCATGTACCAGAATGAATTCTTTGTGTATTGTAAGAGTAGCTTGAATGGGTATGTGATAAACCAAACCAACTGAAATTAATAAATATAACATTCTATACTATGTATCACAATAAAAAATGTACTGAAGAAGAATGGACGTAAGCAGAACATGCCTTTTTGTACAATATAGCAAAAAAATGAAAATGAATTTTTTGCTGATTACAGGTAGGCTTTGCTTGGATGACCAGACTGAGTACAAGCAATTTGTAACAGTGGCTTTGGGTTTGTATTTACAGAAGGCTACATCTTGCACCAATTCAAATAAATAGATGATGATACAGAAAACAATGCATGATCAAACCTCAAAACACTAGTGCCCTGTTACATGAATGTCCTTTAACATGCAACACCAGCCATTTCGGTCTTTATTTTTAATACAGGGAGTTTTCTGCAGGTAGCTGAGAGAGACTGTGGAATATACAAATGACTTTAATCTAGGACATATTTTATTATTTGTGCTACCTTGCTTAAGACAAGTTTTGCTGTGTGCAGCTGTTTATGATTTTAGAATTTATTTTCCTTTGACAAATTGCTTTTCTTGAATAGTATTAAAATGTTGCCAAAGTACATTTGCTAGTAGAAAAAAAACAATATCTAATGGGTTTGTTTGGAAGAGAGGTTCATTTTAGCTTTGCCTTGTAGTTTTATTGTTATAGCAGGGACAGGGTAGGTGCCAGTTCAAGTCACATTTCTGTGTACTATGTACAAAGAAAATAGGACAGGGTTGATTTCCCTTCCCTGCCTGCATTTCTTACAGAATTGTTTCATCACTTAGTAGATGCATTGGTGTGTTCACTTTTCAATTATCAAATGAGTATTAAATCTCTACTCTAAGTAAACCTCAACAGTGTATTTGTGTTAAGTAGTCAGAATGACATTTACAACTTTAGGGTGCTCATAGAGATGATTGCACGTATAAATTTTGTTGCCACTGCTGTGAAGTCCTTTAGGATTTCAGTCTGTGCATTCACTCAACTTCCATGCTGCATTTAAAGGAAAAAGAAACCTCTTTTAGTTTTAACGACTGGAACATACTTCTTTTAAAAGCTACTTATTTTAAGGCAAAATGAACAGTACTCCAACACGTTGATTATTAAATAGTCTGCTCTGTAATAATATGTGAGCAAATGTTATCCCCATCTGTAGTCCTCACTGAAGACTAAATAAGGGAGAACTTACATCTAAGAACATTCTCAATATGATGCATTTGCTGGAGAAAAGGCCAAATTTATGGAACTTTTGTATTGCAATATTAGCACTTGGAAAACATGGAGTCTGTATTCATTCTTGTAAATGAGACTGCAGATAAGAAAGGCAGAAAGGCTGACAAGTCTGCAGTTAAAATAAACTTGGATATCAATGTCCTATTGCTATGCTAGAAGGCATTTCACTTAATATCTTTGGATCATAAAGGTTTTCTTTAGGATAAAGGTACATTAGATATATTCCATGCTTTACTGTAATTTAGTTTTGAGGATTCTTCTCATGTCTCTCTTCCTTCTCAGTTTTAAACTCTATGTGACAACGACAGGATGATCTATTTCTTTTTTTTTTAATGTCGAAAAAACAAAAAAGCAAAAGTATAGGGCCCAATTTTAATGGTTTTGGGAAGTATAAAGCATCTTTTCTGATACCTAAATTCAGTGGGATTCAACCAGTAATTCCCATGATCAAAGGTTTAGCTAAGGACCCAGATTGGTATGGTTTAAATTAACATAAAATTTTGAATATTTTTTTTTAAGAAAATAGGAATTTTAAAAAGCAGAATGTAGATGCTACATATTCTGTATAACAAAATAAAAAACCTTTTTTTTTTTCTACACTAACTGAAGAGACTCCTAAGTCAGCTTCAGGTTCACTCCCATGTACATTGTCTGTCACAGAGAACCCAGCCTCAAGCAAGTGCACTATAGAATTATGCACCCATGCTAGTATTTCTGTGCAATCCTTGCAACTGTCCTTGAGTGCTTAATGATCAAGGGCAAACAGGTTCATAAAGTGGCGCATGAAGGGGCTGACTTGTCCCATTGAAAAACAGCTCCTTCAGATTTAAAGGACAAATCCAAAACCAAATCAGCTAACTCTAAAGAATGTCTACTTTCTAATTTTGCAACATATTAATTAAATGATTATTAAGAATACCAGTAATATTATTACAATGATATTACAATGATCAATCACTAAAATGCTGCTGGGATGATTAGTTCTTTTTCTTATTTCCTTTTTTTTATTTCTGTAGGGGCCAGCAGCTGCATCCCCTGACAAGTGGCTCTGCATTGTAGGTTGAGGCACAGCAGAAAGATACTTCATAGCTTCAGAAAATCGAGAAGGACTGGGTGCCTTCAGAACGTAGCATCAGGGTGATGTGTGCAAGCCCGCTTACCTGTCACTGTGCACCGTCCTTGCCGTGGCAGCTAATGGCTGTTGATACCC
>NW_009260760.1:31382-106344 GCF_000687185.1 Egretta garzetta
GGAAAGCTGCCTTGCTGGGTTAGCAGGTCTGCAATTCAAACTATAAACAGTCTGCGTAAGCATCTTCAAATGGCTATTACTGTATTTCAAATTATGCTCCGTCTTGAATACTTTGAAGGAGGACCACAGTTATACTTTTTATTATTTGCTTTTCAAAAATTCAGTGTGTAATTTATGCAAATATCCAACATGTTTTGTTTATCAGTTAATTAAAAATCCAAAATATTGTTTTTCAAATTTATTCTCCTGTTTACACTTTTTGTTCAGCAAATGGATTCTTGGCTTGGGACCAAATAACTGTGTTTTCTGTATAATTAAGTCCTAAATGTACATACATGAGAAGGACAAAAATGAAAGGAATAGGAGGATAAAATGCAAAGATTTAATTTCTTTGAAGTGGCAGTCTTGTAAGTTCATTATTATTCTTGATACTGTTCTTGCTTTTAAACAAATTGTGAGTCTGATTAGAAACTCTTTATTTAGAGAGCATAAATTCTTCATCCGGGAATTCTTTTTAAACTTAAACTCCATGTTTTTTCTGGGATTTTGAAGATGGTTATGAACGGCCTGACAGTGAACAGATTATGGGTAAAGAATTATCTCTGCATTAGTGTGATCGGAGTGATGAGTGTTTTCGTTTTGTCTCCTGTTGTTTGTTTTCTTTGGCATTGTCAGTTTATTTTTCCTTTGTTTCTTTTCAATTTGAGATTTCCAGCAAGTCTGTAAATATTTTGCGGCATCCTTTGGGATGCCATGGGTTTACACTGATTTTGGATTAGGTCTATTTTTACTTACACTGAATTTGCAATAAGAACGTGGAACACAAACCTTACAGAGTTTTTTCCCCTATTATTTTTGGTGCATTACAAAAGATCTTTCTCAGCTGCTGTCTTCATCCAAATGGCTGAAACCTGGTACACAAAATGAAACAAAGAGCTGCTTTGGAAAATCTGGAGAGATTGTGAGAAACTTGAGATAATCTACATTTTTTAAATTCCTAGCAAAAATGTTCTGTTCAATCCACCAGATACTTGCTATTAAAAATATGTGGAGAATAGGAAGAATCAGAAATTCTGGACTGAAATGATTCCACAGAACAAAATATTTGTTAGTTATAAAAGGCCACATTTGTTTGAAATTTACACCAGTGCCAAGCGTAATTTTGTTTGTGCAGCCCTTGGTGCCTTGGACTGGTGTTGGTTCACTGTACAGGGCTACACAGTGAAAGCTGGCCACCGTTTCTTCTGCATTGTTTTGTGCCCTTTTATACAGCCCTTTTATTACATGCTATAATCTGTTACATTTGCCTGATTTTTATGTAACCTAAGGGATACCAAGTATTTCATATTGATAAAGATTCAGATTAGAAAATAAACTTTCACCTACAAAGAGTGATATGAAAAAGTGTTAGAAAAGGGTTTAAAAGGATGTACTTATACTAACTCTGTGTCCTGAACTGTGTCTTACAGATGCACAAACAAGCAGTAAATTACAGATGGGGTGAAGTTATCTGTAATGGTCTTGGTTAACTTCTCCATTTATGGCCTACCATTGTGTCCCCTTGGCACTGCCCCTGCCTTTTCTTATGCAAGAAAACACTGCTCTGCACGTCTCCAGCTGCCAAGAAATCCATATTTGGCAAACTTTTAAAAGGTGCATGCTATTGTCTTTTATAAGCCTTACAACTCTAAATCTGTAACTTTCAAAGGAAATCAGTCATTTCATGTCTGACATGGTTGGGCTTTGTTGTCTGCAAAAATAATTTGGAAGAAGACTTTCTGGGGTTTATTTGCCTTCAGCAAAGACTATAACCCAATTTCAATAGGTGTCACCAAGCAGGTTAGGCTTGCTTTTGAAACTCAGTCTATCTCAGCTATCATCAGGAGCTTCCTAACTTTCACAATTTCCTGAGGAAATCTAAAACCATGTATGTTTTATCTTCTTTTTCTTCTCCTCCTCCTCCCCCTCCTTCCCACAAAAAAAACCCCCAGTACTGAAAATCGGACAGACAAAAAACCCCACCCAAATTATTACCGCTGTTGGCAAAGGTCACAGGGGAAGAAAATGTCTCCCCTTTTATTTATTAGTAAGTGACAGATGGACACTGAAGAAAGGTAATGGGGAATAAAAAAATTATCAAAATGGAAGGTCCAGCTTGTTTAAGAAGTGGTAGCGATGTGGGAAGGTTTGTTTTTATCTGCTAGTAATTGTGTGGGGCAGTGTTGAGAGGTGACACTTACTCTGTTAAAACAAGTAAGAATTGTGTTTGCCTTCTCAGTACTCATTTTAACTAAGTTCAACAACTTTTTTCACATGGAAATTTTTGGGCATATTCATATTCCACAAAGGGAATTTATGTATTATTACATCTTTCAGATTTTTTTTCTAAAATACCATTTTGAAGTGTACAGTCAACTGTGGTATTCTTACAGACAGAAATTTAATCATTGATTAGGAATGTAAAGCTAAGGAAATGTACGTAAGTGGATTTTTCACTGATGAGCCCTTTCTTTTTTCAGTGATCAGCCTGAAGGCCATGGACATGTTGAATAACCTGATGTTCTGAGTGAGTGAGCAAAGTATTTTTTTGCATGTTCTCTATCCTTCTAGTCTAAGGGGTAGGAAAGCATTTCTGAAAAAGCTCCTGAGTATGGATTTAATCTTTATTTAAGTTTTACTCTGTGGTATACTTATTTCTTTACAACTTGCTGCTATGAGGGAAGGAGTTGAGGAGCTGAGAAGGGAATGGAGAAGGGTCCTTGGCACCTTTTGGGGTTTGTTTATAAAAGCTGTAATTAAAAAAAAATAAGTAGACTAGAGTATGTGTATGTTTCATTGAAACTGAAAAGTATTTACCCTCTCAGATAGTTGCAAATAGAAATCCTAGGAACTATACAAATGCACACTAATGATTTAATTGATTTGGCTAAATATCAGTCTGTATGAACAAATGCATTTTTTTCATGCAAGTAATGTTTTTTGCATATGCAAATATATGTGCTTGGAGCTCTGTCAATCCCCAGCAAATTCTAATGTGGTCTTTTGTGAGATTATAGAAGGCTCTGCCAAGTGTACTTTCAGATAATTTTTCTGAGCTAAGTTGGAATCTAAAAATTTCCCAAGAAAGCTTCAACTCATGGAATTTCCTGCCAATTTTGCAAAGTCAATAACAGGGATGAGCTAAGTACACCTTGATATCTACCATAAAAAGCATAATAAATAAAATTACTTTTAATCTTCCTTTTACCATTGTCACAAATTTAAAATCTTACTAAATATCTTGGAGGTAGGCCCACATCAGAGGTTTTCTCCAGCCTGGATTTTCCTTTTCTCTATTCTGTGCTTTGCTCACTGTGCCATACATCTCTCTTCAGAAGTAAATACATTTTGACCGTATCAATATATCAAAAGTCATCAAATTGTGACAGAGCATGTGTCTGTCATAAAGAAAAAATGCATTCAGGACTCAAAAAGTCTGTGCTGAAACTTACTTGGAAGGGCATAAACCATGCTACTAGTAAACAACATCCACTAGAATGTTGTCCCATGCCAGTTTAACTTATATTTCATTTATCCTTAATTTTAAGAACTGTTTACAGAAACCATATTTAATTAAGTTACTTTTTATTGTCATCAGTAGATGATGTCAGTCAGATGGGTCTGAATCTGCAGAAGGCATTACTTTTACTAAAGCTTCACTGAAATTAAATTTGGAATTTGAATCAATGCCCAGGAATGATGTCAGATATAGCAGATTAAATTTGCTAAGGTCTCTTCATTTTAAATGTGTTTTTAAAGCAAAGCAGATAATTCTTCCAGACTTTGGCTTTTTAATGTTTTTAGCTTTTGTTTGGGCTGAATGAACCATTATACTTTGGTTTATTGAATATTAAATTTTAAATCTATTTGCATACAAACCCATGGATTTAATAGATACATATGTTTCAACATAAATTGTAAGTAGTAAAAAATTCAATATTAGACTGTCTTTTGCATACTGTCATATTTGTTCTTTTATATTTTTGAGGAATGAGAAAAGGGAGAGGCAGAGAAATAATTAGTGGTGTGCGGTATTGTCTGTTACTTATCCTCAAAACTCAAATACACAAAACAGTTCTTCAAATACTTAATAGTGAAAACAGTATATAACATGTAGGAAAACAGTTAAATAACTCAGTTTTCTGTCTCTGACAACACTGTGTACTAGATATACCTGGCCAGGATTTTGTATTATTGTAACAAGACAATTTTTGTTTTGTTCCACTTGGTGATATGCTTGTGGTCTGACTAAAGCATGAAAATTGCTAGCCTTTTTATTTGTATCCTATGTTACATTAATAGCAGTTGTCATTATTATTTATATTTAATCTGCTAAAAATCTTAATAACATAATTAAATCAATTGCATCCTGCAGCAATGAATTCTGCAGGTAAATTATATCAGCTATATCCTGCTACTGGACACAATATGAAGTGTTCGGATTTCAAGTACTTCTTTAAAAGAACTTTCAAGTAATTGGAAACGAAAAGTCCCAGCTTACTGCAGTGCAAAACACAGCTTTGCTAATGCATCTTTGTACATGGTGGCGGTACTTTGCTGTGTGTTAGAATCATAGAGCCCCAGTTTTAGCTGGAAGGGACCTCTGGAGGTCATGTTGTCAAACATGATGAAGGTACTCGGGGACTTGTCCAGCTGAACCTTGAACACCCTGTAAGATGGCAATTCCACAGCCCCTCTGGGCAACCTCTTCCAGTACTTAACCACCCTCATGATTAAAATTCTTTTCAAAATGGAATTTCCCATGTTTATTCCTCTCCCTGCCCCATAAATGTGCACCTCTGAGAAAGAGTCTAGCCCTATCTTCTCTGTATCCTTTGAGTAAGTAGCTATAAAGAGCAATAAGGTCTCCCCTGAGTCTTCTCTTCTACAGGCTCCCCAATTCCCTTGATCTTTCATAGAAGATAGAGGGCAGCCTCACAAGAACCTTGTCTGGCTCCTTCAGCACCTTTGGCTGCCTCCTATCCGGTATCATGGATTTGCTTATGTCCAAGCTGGTTAAGTGATCCCTTCCCTTTCTTCCTCTACAGGAAGTACTGCTTCACTCCCACGGTGTCTGCCAGGAGGCTTAGGGACTTGGGAAGCCTCAGGACAAGCCTTTGCAGGGAAAAATAAAATGGTCTTTTCTATTCTTTTTAATGCCTTCCAGAGAAGATACTTGGGAATCTTCTTCACCATCCCTTCTTTTCCCCTTTTCCAGATAGTATCTTTGCCTATGTGTGCACCTCTCTCTCACCAATGCTAGTAACTATCTCAATACCATGAGAATTTCTTGGCTGACACCAAGCAGAGAAGGCAGGGGGAATAGGTTTACCACTCCTACAGAAAAAAAGATTGGCTAGGTTGCACCTGTGTAGCTTTAGTCTCTATTATTTCTGTGAGATATTAACACGTGAGGATTCACTGACACATAATGCTGAAATAAAGGTTACCTTAGCACCTCCTTATCTTAGTGTTGTATTGTTCTCTTTCCAGACTTTGGCTTATACAAAGGTCTTTGTGACCTGACCTAATATTTTAAAAAAAAAAATTTAGACATAATGTTACTTTCTGTTGTGAAAAATATCAAGCAGTAGGTTGCTAATGCTAGAAAATGTTTGTTAGGTTTCCTAATGTAATTAATCTCATTGATCTCAGAAGTGGTACACGAATACCAGAAACAATGTTTGTCTGACTTCAGAAGACAAGCATAAGATGAAATCTTTTGTGTTCTTGTTATACTTGTGCTCTTACTTTTTTTTCTTGTATACTCATCATAGCACTTGGATAAGTGCTTGTTTGCCCATTTTCCTTCTGTTTTCTTCGTAGTTTAATACAATTTTCGATGCTGACACAGGTCATTTAAGAAATTCAGAAAGACAGGTACAAAGTTCTTGTAAAACTTCTAGCTGCTTTTTTTTGGACAAAATAGCTCCTTTTTGTACAAGGTGAGTACATCTTAAAACTGTATTAGAAACTGTGTTATCCACTAGCCCTTAATTTCTCTAGTCTTCTCTATTAAGTCTTTCAAAAGACAGGGGAAGTTATGTTTAAAAAAATATTCATGTGATACATAAGAATCATATAAACCTTTGCTAATTTTAGCAACGCTCTTGAACAATCAGCCTCTCCAGCCCCAAAAGCCCTTTCTTCTTCAGAAGTCATTAATCACATAATTCAATCAAGTTTTAACTGATTTGCAAAGATAACCTAGCACAGTTAAGTTCACAGTGATGAAATTTTGCTCTGACCACACCATTTGCACAACACTTGAGCAAGATTTTAGCACTGCTGAGTAACATAAAGTGGAAATTCTCTGCTGTTGGACATCTGCACAGGGGATGCTTCTTTTCCTGGTTTATTTTGTTCTCTGCTGCAGCTCAAATTTTGACCCCAGGAATGTTCTGTTTTTCCTGAGAGTGAGGTGGCAGTGTATACCTTCTTACCTCTGACTGTAAGCTCTTCTTCTATAATAAGTGGGAAACGGGTTTTGTCAAGAACTTCTTTTCTTGTTTGTTGAATGGGAGAAAGAATAATACTTTACCCCGCTGGGATGTGCTGAACAGTATTGTTGCTTCGGGTACTGTGTCACCAAACAGAGCCACCTTGGATACTTATCTTCTGAAACATCATGAGGACTGGTAAGCTGCTTGCAATTGGCCTGGTGACAGTCTCACTCCTGAACTGTGTAATTGTAAAATACCGATACTGTTGACAGAAAAGGAAAAGTTTGTAATTTGAGACGGTTAGGCTTCCTCCTGTAAAAATCTCCCAACTCAGCACTTTTTCATAGAACTGCATTGTTTAGCTTCAGTTACATTCACTATTATACTTCTGTTTTCAGAGAACACAATTCAAACTTTTTTGAATATATCTAGTGTTTTTTGCAAAGTAAATTTATGTTTCTCTATGAATTACAGTCTTTCATTGAAAACTTGGTTGTGTAACTATAGAAAACCATAATTTCTAAACTTCTATGTATAATGCATTAATTATTCAGACAGAGTTTAAACTCTAAAATAACTGATCAGAATTCAGGAATAGAGCTAAATTCTAATACTGCAATAATAAGCTGATATCAGTTTGAGATAGGTTACGAGGACTGATGAAGGTTTTCCTAATTCGAGGACCAGATAGATGTAATTCATGTTCTGTGAAGGTTTGTTGGAATGCAAAATGAAACAAAATCCACATGATGGAATGCTGAAAAGGCTAAAGTAGTAGAGCATGCTTTTCTTCTTACTTGCTAAAAATGAGCAAAGTAAACAATGTTATGATTTCTGGCAAATACTAGACAATTTGAATGTTAGGCAACCTATGGATAAATGAAGAGGGAGGGCAACCCCCCAATTCTGAACGATACATACACAGTAATGGCCTCTGTAATATTTTAGTACTCAAGAAATTGATTTCGATATCATTTTGATACTTATCTCAAAATGCCAGCTCAGGCCTCAGCAACTATAAAAAGACACATGAAAAGTTTGTAATTCTTAGGAGGAGAACTGAGAATAAAACATGAAATATTTTGCCACTCTGTAAATCGATGTCATGTACACGTGAGTAGTATGAAACTGTGAATGGTATGGAGAATGTTCTAATGTTCCTCTAATGCAAGAATTTAGGGAGATCGTATACAATTAGCACGTTACACTTAAAACATACAAATGACAATATATTTTCCATAATGGGTTATTGAACTTTAGATTGAAGTGCCCTAGGATGTTGTGGAGAATAATGAATAAGGGATTTCAAGAAAGCTTTAGGCAAATTCATATGGAATAAATCTAGTAGGGGCCATGGGACATGCTATCAAATGTGATCTCTGGCTCAAAAAGTCCCTAGTTTGGGAAGATGCTGGAGAAGGCTCATTTTATGCTTACCTAATTTCATATTTATTCTCTAGATATGTAATGTTGGCTGGTTTTGCAGACAGGATATTGGCATGCAATAATCAAATCAAAGGTCTTTATAGCCCTCATATTCCAGAAATTCAGCTGTTTTAATGAACAAAAGGAAAGACATTATTCTGGCTATATCCAGCATTTTAGTGATCTCAGCAATATTCTGGCAGGTGCTTCAGTTTAAACTTGAGCTGTGACCGTTTAGTGAAAAATGTTTGCAAGATTTTTGGGGTTACAGCTTAAATCATGCTGATGTTAAAAGTTTAAGATTAATGAATGGAGCACATTCTTTCTGTTCTATCTGTCAAAATTTAATACCTTTACTTAAAAATAGGATCACAGGAGATATTTCCTGTTGTGTAAAATTCCTGCTCCGTGACAGAGGCCAGATCCTTCACAGTGCAGTAGCCCTAAGGGACTTCATACCTTAAGACCCATTTGTAAAGGACCACCCAATGCAAAGGATTGTGTCATTGTGCAGCCTCTCTTTTGCAGTTTTTGTGTCAATGGCTCTTTGTGTCAGTGATGATATGTACAACAACCTCACAGAGAAAAGCTTCCTAGGCCAGAAGACCACAGTGAGAACTGAATCAGGCCTTAAGGAAACAGTGGAACTCTCTGAGTTATATCACCACTTTCTCAAGCAAAAGCCCAAAGCAGAACACTTCGTTTACAGATTCACTAAAATCACCAAAGTTTTGCTCTATACGAAAGGTAAATGAACTGCTTTTTGCATGTATGGAATCATAGAATAATGGAATGATAGAATGTTTTGGGTTGGAAGGGACCTTTAGAGGTCATCTAGTCCAGCTCCCCTGCAGTTAGCAGGGACATCTTCAACCAGATCGGGTTGCTCAGAGCCCTGTCCAGCCTAACCTTGAATGTTTCCATGGATGGGGCATCCACCACCTTTCTGGGCAACCCATTCCAGTGTTTCACCACCCTCATTGTAAAAATTTCTTCCATATATCCAGCCTAAACCTACCCTGCTTCAGTTTAAAACCATTACCCCTTGTCCTCACAACGAGCCCTGCTGAAAAGAATTGTCCCCATCTTTCCTATAGGCTCCCTTTAAGTACCAGAAGGCCACAGTAAGGTCTCCCCGCAGCCTTCTCTTCTCCAGGTTGAATAACCCCAACTCTCTCAGCTTGTCCTCATAGGAGAGGTGCTCTAGCCCTGGGATCATTTTTGTGGCCCTCCTCTGGACCCGCTCCAACAGTTCCATGTCCTTCTTGTGCTGAGGGCTCCAGAACTGGATGAATGCTCCAGGTGAGGTCAGAGCAGAGTAGAGCGGCAGAATCACCTCCCTAATAAATACACCTCCCTATAAATGCAAACTAATGTCATCAACTTCACTGAGATAATTTAAATGTTATAAATTACTTGGACCACTTTTATAAACAATCAAAGTATATTAAATTACATTTGTGTACCAGAAATGTTTTAAACTAGGTTTGGGGTGGGGTTGGTTTTTTTTGGTGGTGGGGTTTTTTTGGTTTTTTTTTTGTTTTTTTAATCAAATGGCATCTTTCCTTCAAATTTTTGAGAAAGGTATATAGTAGTGATGAAATCCCATTAATCCTCAGATGGGTTGCATTTAGAGAGAATTTTGTAGCCTGAAATAAAAACTTACATTATATAAGATCTTCTACCAGAATAAAAATGTTGTATGCAAACTGCAAACAATTTTTCATATCTGTTGGAACCTATAATGAATGTTGATGTTGTTAAAATATGACTTACTAAATGTCATATTATCCTCCAGTAATTTTTCCATCACAATATAGTAAATATTTTTCATATCCTGATGTACAGTCATCCTTAAAACAAAACAACAAAAACCAGCAAAAAAGCCACATCGCCTTGTGATGTTTGATAAAACTAGCTGTTATATTAGAGTAGAAATACTGCATCTCTTTATCTAGATTGGTAATTATGTGTTTGACTTGAAATATTCCCTGAACCTAACATTTTGAATTTTCAGAGGATATACTGTCATTCTTTCATCAGAGGAAAAACAAAATATTGGGTTTGAATTCTATGTCTAGCTTTTCCTTTTCAGCAATGATAGTCAGATATCTGTCCTAATGGTCATCATGTAGGCATTAAATGCTACCCTGGAAAGTGGTTAACAGTGTAAAAATGCTTTAAATAGTCCTGAACTAACAATCCATCACTAGTCCTCTACCCTGTTTTACTCTTCTTTTTCTTACATGTTCACCCAGGCCATTTTGTAGCCTGAAATAAAAAAGGGCCTATTGTCTGTCTTTTATTCATCTTTTATTAAAAGTCTTATAAATAATCTGACTGATGAAGTCATCAATGTTGGAAGCTATTAAACATATGATACTTTTGCTAACCACTAGTTATTAAAAAAATATAAAATTGCATGAACTTAATCTTTCTGATGATAAATTAAGTTACTTCACAGAAAACAGCTGTGGCAGCACAGAAAATAGAACTGTTTGAGAGCTCAGCTGGGACACTCAGGCTGATTTCACAATGAAGTTATTTTAGCAAACCCTGAAAATTGTTTTGATCTTGTAAAAGTGACAAATGTACCTTTTTTATTGGAGATTTAAGAGCTCCAATTTTTTTAGTTTATCAACAAGATTATGTGGTGAGTGGAATATGATCTGCTGGTATGGACAAGAGGAAACAATGTACTACAGAGAGGGTTTATAAGGCAAGAGATGAAAATGGAAAAAGATCCTATTATTGGAAGTTGGAGCTAAAACAGTTGGAAATGAGGGGCAAGGTTTTTAGTAAAAAGAATAAACAAACACAGGGACAATTTAGAAGCATTTGGTTCTTTCTTACTATCATCTATTATTCTAATCTGTAATATAAAAAATAATAGTGTTTTGTAGAGGTATACTTCAGTGATATCATTGCTCCTGAAAGTGATGTGGAATTGGTCAAACTAGTGTGTTAATCTGTGCTCAGCAATGCACCTGGCTGGATGAAACAATGCATCTGACTGGATGCAACTTTTTAGCTCATAGAGCAGGCACATACATACGCTCATTGTTTTCTGTAGATACTTTCTGGAGACTCAGAAATTATTTTATTTTGAGTGAAGTACAAAAGGCTATTTGTTTCTAAAGTGTTTCTAGAATGTCGGATTGATAGCATGTATATTTTTAAGAACACTTTCTCTCTTTATAAGAAAACGACTGTACTTTATTAATGGAAATGAAAATTAGATTTTACCAGTCATGAGAATTCTCCTGTGAGTAGCTGAGTGTTCTTGTGCTTATAATGTGCTCTCCCATCGCTTCTCTGTGGGACCTGCTGCTATCTTCTTTTTCATGGCATATATTTGAATATCTCAACCCCAGCTAATTAAAACACCGATTTTCAAAATCAAGATTAAAAAAATGGAAATAGAAAAGATGCAAGGGAATGTCTATATTTCCGATAGCTTTTTGTCTGTTCTGTTCTTCAGCTTCAGTGAAAAAAATCACATTTTCACCCTGGGTATCCAGCTCTAGTGTTTAACTGTTGTAATTAGAGAATGTTTCTTAATCTCCAGCCTAAACTTTGTTACAGATGAAACTGATTACTTCTTCTGCTACCCTAACTATATATTGACAACCACTGATTTTTTTTTTTAGTATTGGCATCCAATATATACCTTAAAAAAGCATCATATCTAACCAAACTCTTTTATTTTATAGACTAGTAAATACAATTGTTATATCCTTCCTTTATGCTAACTTTATTTATATTTATCTATACTTATGCTATTTTTAAACTTTGTCCATCTCTGGATTCACTCTTATTGACCAAACTATTAAGTCCTCGTTCCTAAAGCTGGACAGAAGACTCCTAAACACTTCCTGTATTTTGCATTTCCTTATTTATATTCCAAAAAGTGCCTGGTTTTGCAGCATGGTTACCTTGTTGACTTAATAATGAGCAGGGAGAGCCCTGATCTGGTAAGGTAGCTGTGTCAGATCAAGCAGAAATTCTTTATCTCTTTTCACTTCTGTAAGCTGATAAATCCATGCTTAGTTTATGCTCAATCTGTGTTCTATTTCAAAGGAAACTACATCACTCTTTTTATTAAATATTTTTACATTTTTTAACACAGTAGAGTGAGTTCACTCCTCCATCTCCCAGAGCTAGACATAGGTTCTGTCTGAATTAAACTCCAGACAATTTTTTCTTTTGATAGGAGTTTTACAATTATCTACATATGCTAAAAATGGTCAGAATGACAGAGATTGATACAGGCAGGAAGCACTATAGTGATAAATAGACAAACAAATGCAAGAAAAATAAGATATTCCAAAAAAGGATTCTGATGAACTGCATAGGACTTTTCCTCTACACTCCTTTTTTGTAAGTCTGTACCACCAGCACAACTTCACCAGCCATACCAAAATTTAGTCGTTAGTAACTGCATGAAGTGAATAAGATAAGAGATGGAGTAACGTTTTTTTTCAGTTCCCACTCTACCCAGCAGTCCTATCAGTGGTCTTAGAATAATGTCAGGTACAAAAAAACATTTTAATGAAAACAGTCTGTGGTGGAGGAGTTATAGCTATTCTTGGTCATATACCTGACAAAAGATGTAAACTTGTTGCTAATGTACTGCTCCACCAGTAATGCATTTGGCATTAAGAATAGTTCAGTTGCTCATCTGGCCTCAGGTTTCAACCTGTAAATGTGAGTAGTTTTGCTGGCCTCCACTAATGATCAATCTTTCAACATCTGTTTAACATTCAGTTGCTCAAGGGTCAACAAAGTACAAATTAATAAGGTAGATAATTAAACGGTGCTTTTAGAACCTGTCATTCTAAGCAGTCTAACATTTGAGAAAGAAACAAATGTTTTATTTGAAACCTCATCCTTTTGGTTGCTTTTTTGACATGAATTCACATATTTCTCTCTTCTAATTTTTGTTTGGAAACTATGCATAGACATTTATACCAAATCATGGGTTGATACGAAAAACTTGACAGAGAGATACTTTGCCAGCACAATTTTAAAACTTACCTAAATTTTACCTTTACACTTTGGTTGAACTTTCATGTTCCACTGATACTAAACACAACCAAGTGATATTAAACATCTGACTGTCAGCAGAGTTTTGTTCTTGTTGTTAATCTTTTTGCGTGCTAGACTGTTGATCTAATTTTTAAATGTGCTGCCAGTTTTTACCATCAGTTTAATACTCCACTCATGTTTTAAGATGTTTAAAAGCCAAAAGCTGGAATCCATCTTGCTGGAATTAAGGTTAAAATGCCGAATATGTTAAGAAAAGGCCCTTCTGATCTCAGCTGCGCTTAGATTTCAAGTTATGTAGTAATTCCCTGAAGTGGAAGATTCAGAACCAGTGAAGGCTCTGAACAGACTAATTCTGAATCAGATAATATTGTGCATACTCCAACACAGTCACGTCATGTACTTAATAATGTACTTAATAATGTTCAATACAATTCCCTTTCATACTGACTTTTGGAGAATATTAATTTTGTACAGATTGAATTTTTTGAAATTAGAAGCTGTGAAAATTAAGCTTGAATTTGCTTATTTTTCTAAGGTTCTTTACATGTCTTCTGTAGGTTTTGCACTATACAGCAAATTATCCAGGCCAAGTTGAAGGATGTATGGAACATATTCTTGGCTCTTTGTTAAGGACTCTCTGTATATGTACTTTTCTACCATGCATATGCAGTACCAATGACTCCATCTTCTTGTTTACTGAAGCAGAAGGCATTTTGCAAAGGTTTTATGGGAGGCTGCTGCTTTATAAATTACAGAGGAAAACTACTGCATGTACAGATGCAGGTTTTTTATTTTCAAATGAATCGAGAATATTTTTCTATGCCATGAGATGGACATTTATATTGAATAAAGATGTAAGAACTACCATATATCTGTAATTTAGTATTCAGTTCCCAGTGATAGGCAGGAGAAAATACTTTGGAAAGCAATATAACAAAGAACAGGTATATAGAGTGATTCTTCCCTAACATGCTTTTTTTACTTTGTAATATCCCACAGTTTGTTCACATCCTGAGCTGGAGGTTTCATGTGAACCGTTTTTTTTTGACAGCTATTGTTAGAATTGGGTTAATATCTTATCTAGTCTTTTTGGAAATAATTTATATTTTTGGTCTTTACCATTGCTACATGATGTCGAGTTCCACATTTAGTAACACAATAGGCACAGAATTACTTTCCTGGAGAATTTTAGTTCTATTCTGTTCACATTAACACTTATATAAATTAAAGTAGTTATCAGGGATGTTGTGAAGTGAAAATACAAATTTTCCTGTTAACTATTTATTTGGTTGGTTGATTCTTATCCTCTGCTTTCCCTGTTGTTTTACCTGCCAGTGAACCACTACCAAATGTCCTTTTTCTCATGTTTTCTGTAAGGATTAAAGAGATTTGTTGTGGAATTGGGGCTTATTTTTTGAGGGGAAAGCCATTTTCTGATAACCTAAACCGCAAATCCTCTAGCTACAGTTTAGATTTTTCTGATTTTTTCAAATGCAAATTTTAGATGGCCCTATGGGACTGATACAGGCACCCAGACTGTGAGAAGATAGGCTTTGTTTGTGCTTTCTTCTGATTGTTGGAGCATAATCTATAAATTTAAACAGCAACACATGTCTCTACATTCAATAAAATATAAAAAATCAGATTTCTTTTACTTTCTTCCCCCTCCCCGCCCCCAAATAGAAGACAAGATGGGTCCAGGTAATATCTGCAAGAATGTAACTGTGCATTTAGGGCATTTACAAATGAAAATAATCAAGTTATGTGTTTAGTTATTTTTATTGCATTCCTGTCTTGATCAAGTGGGTGTTTCATAGGTGCAATATGCTGCCATTACTAAGTAGATTTTTCCTTCAATATTTTTATAACCTGGATTGAGGAGGCCATGATCATCTTATTTTTCTTTAATGCAAAAGCATACATGAATGAAGACCTTGATACTTTTGAAAGCACTGTTTGATGTAATCTGCTTGCAAGGTATCACATGCATTACCCTGTATCATCTAGAACTGCACCAAACTTAGAGGAGATGCTGGGGGTTATGATGAAGAAAGTCTCGTGTCTCAAAGGAGATGCCTAAGGAGATGCCTCTGCCCTTCTCTTCTGAAAGCTCAGATTTGTAGTTCAGGTTTGGAAGGGACTGTTATGTGGGGTATAATGAATTGATTCCACCTGTTTGGGGTCAACTGCTAGTGGAAAGCTGGTTTACAGTAAAACCAGCTATGGTAAGGGTCAATTCCCTAATTTACATCTTTAGTTTCACATAAAGAGACTTTCTTCTCTGCTGGCATCTGTTCTGTTATAGTCTTTTATAAATATCAAGAAACATTTTCTTGTTGCTATGGTCTTTGTGTAAGTAACGTATAGCAAAAGGAATTTTTTTTTTTGTTTTCTTTGTTGAGTAGCTCAAAATGAATGCTTGAAATAACCTCTTTTAGACAATAATTAGCTGAAACAACTTTACTCCATGTTGTCTTTGTCTACACACATCTTGCCACCACGGACTACTTTTTTTCTTTACATCTGAGGTAATTCAGTGGGATAAACTGGCAAATGCTTTGCCAAATCCAGATTTCCTAATTGCTTTTGCCTCGTATTCTGTATTCTCTCTCTCTTTCTCTGGTTATGTGCTCATACTAATAACTTGGCAGTTACACTTTTTCAGTCAACCATAGCTTTTGTGTTCAAATGACTTTTACCTTACCATTACCTCTTCTGTGCATGATTATCAAAATTATAATGGCTTCATAAAAACTCCTAAAGAAGAGATTGAAAACATATGAAATGTGATAAAACAGGCAGTGGCCTCCTATAAAAGGAGCACGACTAACCTGGAACATTTGTATTTATTCTACAACTGTTTATTCTATATCATGGGGAGGGTCTTGCCCTTTTTGACATTGAAAGTTAACAATCTCATCTTGTTATGAAGTACACCATTGTCCCTGTGATTCTCTGTGGCAATTTCAATCCATCTTATTTCAACACTGCTGCCAATTCTAGAATGGTTTCCTCTCTTTGCAAAAATCCATGTGTTAGTTTTGTAGCCAAACTGCTTCCTAAGGAGTTCCTAAAAGTTTCATGAATGTTCCTCCTCAACTTCAGCTGATTCTTTTCAAAACCAGTTTGTCATTTCACCCTAAAAAAAGAAGTTAAAAGCCACCAAACCTTAAAAACCTGTGACCTCTATTTTCTTAGGTTGTGCTGATTTCCCCATGACACTGTATGAAGTACATGCAATTGCTGAAGTTCCTGTTTTCAGAAACTTTAATCCGTTTTTCAGTGGTTCTCTATTAGTCATGTTTTGAACAAGATAACCACAGCCTCTCACTTTCTTTACAATTAAGTACTGAAAAGTTGTAACTGTGTGGTGGGTTGACCTTGGCTGGATGCCAAGTGCCCACCACAGCCGCTCTATTGCTCTCCCTCCTCAACTAGACAGTGGAGAGAAAATATAATGAAAGGCTTGTGGGTCGAGATAAGGACAAGGAGAAATCACTCACCAACTACCGCCACAGGCAAAACAGACTTGACTTGCGGAAATCAGCTTAATTTATTACCAATCAAATCAGAGTAGGGTAATGAGAAATAAACCCAAATCTTAAAATGCCTCCCCCCGCCCCTCCCTTCTTCCCAGGTTCAACTTCACTCCTGATTTTCTCTACTTCCTCCCCTCCAGCAGTGCAGGGGGATGGGGAATGGGGGTTGCAGTCAGTTCATCACACATTGTCTTTGCTGTTCCTTCCTCTTCAGGGGGAGGACTCCTCACACTCTTCCCTGGCTCCAGCATGAGGTCTCTCCCACAGGAGACAGTCCTCCACAAATTTCTCCAACGTGAGTCCTTCCTATGTGCTCCAGTTCTTCATGAACTGCTCCAGCATGGTTTTTTTTCCATGGGGTGCAGTCCTTTGGGAACAGACTGCTCCACTGTGGGTCCCCCATGGGGTTACCAGTCCTGCCAACAAACCTGCTCCAGTGTGGGCTCCTCTCTCCACGGGTCCACAGGTCCTGGCAAAAGCCTGCTCCAGCGTGGGCTTCTCACGGGGTCACAGACTCCTTTGGGCATCCACCTGCTCTGGCGTGGGGTCCTCCCCAGGCTGCAGGTGGAGATCTGCTCTACCGTGGACCTCCATGGGCTGCAGTGGGACAGCCTGCCTCACCCTGGTCTTCACCATGGACTGCAGGGGAATCTCTGCTCCGGTGCCTGGAGCACCTCCTCCCCCTCCTTCTTCACTGACCTTGGTGTCTGCGGGTTTGTTCCTCTCACATATTCTCACTCCTCTCTCAAGCTGCAATTGCACAGGTTTTTTTCCCCTGCTTCTTAAATACGTTATCCCAGAGGTGCTATCACTGTCGCTGATGGGCTTGGCCTTGGCCAGCAGTGGGTCCATCTTGGAACCGGCTGGCATTGGCTCTATCGGACACAGGGGAAGCTTCTGGCAGATTCTCACAGAAGCCATCCCTCTAGCCCCCCCCCGCCCCACTACCAAAACCTTGCCACGCAAAACCAGTAAAACAGAGTCACTTTTAATGGGAACTAAGACTAAAGAAAACCTCAGAACTATTCTGTACTCTCCATTTTTTCTTCACTCAACATCCAGTTTGTTTCCTGTGTATGAAAGAGTTATCTTTCAGCTTAAATTGCCAGTGAATTTCTGCTGACCAATTTCCACATACCTGAAGAAAGATGTAGCATGCCAACTGAGCATCTATCTTAAAAGCAGGTCAAGATAATCCTTTTATCACCTTGCCTTGAACACCTCTCCTGCTTCATTTCAGTTCACTGACATGCAACACACTTTCTGCTGAACTTTTGATTTCTTCTTGATTGACAGCTGTTTGTCTTTGTTTTCAACACTTTAAAAACTCTGCTTCCAAGGCCTCTTTCCAAGTCCAGCTGCTCAAAAATAGTAATCTTTTTATCTTTTTCTGTCTTGCTACTGATGATGCAGTAGCAAGTTTTCCTCTGCAGTTCCTTTTGTTTGGGTAATCTATAGCATGCCTCTCATGCCTTCCACATCTCTGTAATTACTCATTTTTTGCCATCTCTCCATCTCCCAGAATTTTTCAGATTGTTTGGTTCACTGAAGTAAATGAATGATTCCTTAAAGTAGATTGAGTGAAAGATCATATTAAAAGTAAACTTAAAAATAGATGTGCCTACCTAAGGCACCTGGACATCTAAATTCTATTGACTGCAGTAAGGTCCTAGACAGCTTTAGTGCAGATTTAAGATGTCTGCTTTAATCAACCCAACTTTACTTGGTGATGAACTGGTCTGTGAACACTCACACGCAGTCATGACAGACTTTTGGAGCTGGTGACCTCTAGTCAGGGGCAGTATCGACCAGTCAAATGTGACAAGGTCTTAATATGTCATAGGTAGGTTTGCAAATATATGTCTGTTCATGCCCTGAGCTTTATCAGCTAATGTGCTTGCAAGCTTTCATGGGTATTTGGTTTCATTTTTAATTGCCTAAAAGCTTGAATAAATCTGACTCCCCATTCATTACTAATATGATATGCCATGCACATAGCAAACAAAGAGAAAAGATTTTTTCTCCCTGCTATGCTTAAAGCTTGGTACTTGCAGGACATGTGAATGAACATACATACTTTGGTGATTATATGAAGAAGCCTCTAACACAGTAAATCTGGTGTAGCAGAAAATACTAAAATAAAAAAAAATAATCAAGGGAAAATGTTCCTTGTTTGGTCTCCTTATTTAGATCATCTAATCACTGTTAATATATCAATCTCAACTCTTTTTACCTACTTGAGTCAATGCCAATGCACTGTGTAGACCATATGTGTAAGTCTTTAAAATTGCTATTCCTCAATTATGTAACTCTACTAATTTTATTAACATATTCTGTGGAGAATTGGAAGATCCAAGGTTACTGTAACATCCCTATTTTGCAATTGCCAGATTGCTGGAGACCTATGTATTGAAATAAATTCCATGAATTTTAATAAGACCAAATATTCCTTTTTCCTCTGCTGCGCTTCTTATTGATTAATAATTCACACGTTTGGGCATTGCAAGCAAGCTGGAAGCTCTGCTTGTGAAGAAGGGGACTGTACATCACTTCACAAATGTGGATGTAGCAGACAATGGGGATGGCAGAAGGAGACATAGAGAACACTGGCTAGGAAACCATTTGTTTTCTGGGCGGAATTTGAGCGGTGGGTTCTCTGTCCTGCCTTAAGTTCTGTTCACAAAGTACCATGTAACACTTGAGCCCACTGGCAGGCAGTTCTTCAGTGATTTAACTCCCTTATTTACAATGGTGTTGAACTCTGTCTTACCCAGCAAATAAATGCAGTGCTTTACCTGCTTAAAATTAAATATGTATTAGTGCTTGCTAGATCAGGGTCAGGACAGTCAGCATACAGATCTAATACTTGTTGTCGACTACTTACAATGAATTTATCTATCTTATCTTTTTGAGGGTTTGTTGGTTTTGTGTTTTTTTTTATTTTCCATATGTTTTCATATTTCTTAATTGGTTCATTGCTCTCCCGCAGTTCCACCGCAGGGAAGGTTGTGTTGTCAGGTTTGGAGGGATGAGTATTAGTCTGACAAGTCACCCTGCAGGCCCCTTGATACTTCCTTTTTCTCCATTTGTCATGAGTTAGATGTAGTTAAATTTCAGACAAAGCAGCATATTTAATTTCCCTTCAGGAGCAGAGGATTTATTGAAAATAAAGCTCTAATTCTCCTCATCAAAACCTGCACAATCCCTTTCCTGTTTCCATAGCTAATCTCTAACTAGGCTAGCCGCAGGATTTTCCCAATTCTAAGGTAAGTTGTCTTCATTGTAACTGTGTGATTTTGGCATAACTGTAAAGGTCTCTCAGTGCTCAATATTGAAAAGCCAAGCTGATTTCTTTACTGTTGAGTGTATTTTAAAATCATTTCTTTGCATTGATATTACTACTGTGAAGTATTTTTAGATGAAAGAGAAGAAACTTAGGTTACACTATCACTAAGTGTAGCTGCCTATCTGAGGATTAAGTGGCACTGGAATGGTTTTATTTTGCCATAATTAAGGATGAAAAAGATAATTATTCCTGTTTTAGTATATATCCATATTGACTAATAGAGGGTCTCCTTTAGTGTACACTTTAGTATGGAATTTTTAAGCTGAAATTTAAAAAAAAAAAGAAAAACTGTGGGCAAAGGGCAAAAAAGATTTTATTTTTATAGGGGGTAACAACAACTTGCTGGAACTGTTGCATAAACCCCAGGTTAGCTGAGGCAAGAACAGAAAACCAGAACAAGAACAGGAAGTGGAAAGAGAAAAACTATTTAAGATAGCTTATTATTTCAGGTGCTGTCTCTCTGGTTGATTTGGCTTCCTAAGGTAGCTGCTCATTGTTTAGTATTCTGGATCTTCTTTAGACCAGTTGGTACTGCAGTGGCACAGATGTATATTTCTGAGCAAGTAAGGTTGTCCGTAAATCCTCTTCTGATCCCCTCATTGTTATGTATGGGCTGTAATGTATGGTTGCCCTATATTCCAGCGGCGCACTCCTGTCCTTTCTGGACCATGTCACCTCTTGCAGCCAGAGGGGTGTTGGCGCTGCTTTGGCTCTGTCGTTCTCAGCCTCGGTGCCTTCCTCTGAGTGGCAGGAGAGGTGCAGGCTTGGCTGCTTCATTCTCTGAGCATTATTCACAGCAGCTAAAGGGAGGAAAGGTCCTTCCTTTCCCCGTGTCTCCATGAGGATTTCTTTGCCCACGTTTTCAGGATAACAGCATACCTAAAAGTTGTTTGTTGTTTTAAATGGTTTGTTTCTCTCTCCTTGGGGACATGCAGGACACGTGCTCTGGCTACTTCCTTGATTTTCTAATGTCTTATCTATCAGTTTTTATGTGTTTCCTGCTGCTTCTTTCATTTTCAGAGACACAATTTCATCCTTCAGTGTAATCTCTGGTGGTTTGCTATATCGATCCTCAGCATAAACCTTTGGGGAAGAGGCTGCTTTGTTTGTCCTTTGCTTAAGCCATGCCAGGTGCTTTTGTTGTAGGAATTTCTGTTGTTGCCGTGGTGAGGTCCTGCAGAGAGCAAAGTTTTTACAGTTTTCCTTCATGGAGTTCCGGTGAAGTTAGCAGGTGTATCTCCATTTGCAGTGATATTATTTGGGCAGCTTGTTCCTTCCTCCCTTCCTGAAGGATATTACCTGCTCATAATACTTTTCTCTAATAAATCAAAGCAATATATTTTCAACTACTTATTTCCTTATGAGGGAGAGAGAACAGCTTACAAACACCACTGTTTTTTCATTGTAGAATTGGACAACAAGAGCCGGGAATACTTTATGAGAAAAAATAGGCCCTTAAAATTCCCCTCTGTCCCGGGAGGCTTATGTGGTTTCTATAAATACTTAATTTCTTTGCATTGCTTCAATGTCTGGCAGTTAAAAGGCAGGGAAGAACCCAGATTAGTGTGAGAGGTTCTCATTAGTTATTCCATGGAAGGATATTTATACTCTGTCTTACAAACTTTAGTTGGACTCCATGCATAACAGGAGTGGAAAGTTTGGAAGTTTTTAAGTGGTTTGTCAGTGAAGTTTCAAAGATATTACTGCTGCCTTTAACCAAATAAATGCTTTGCAGTTTTTGAATAAACAGCTGTTAGTATCTCTTTACTGTTGTCATATGATGCTGTTTGAAAATTGTAAGAGATGTCACTCACCCAGTGACTGCTTTTCAGATACTGGTAGTGAATTTTATGGGACTGAGTCAGGAACAATTCTGTGAAAGTTTGTGAATTAATGCCAGTTTAAAATTGTTTATGTGTTAAATCCATAGAAGTAAATGAAATGTACTATTTAATTATCCGCCTGAAATCAGTGTGTAAAACACTCATCTCAAACTGGTTTATAACTCTCATAGGGTATATTTTAAATCTATAATTTGCATAAAAGGTATCCTAGAGAAAGAAAATTGATTAGGAAATTCTGATGTGTTAGCATTATTTCAAATTAGTGAGCCTCTTTTTTATTTTTCTGTAAGATCCTGAGCACTTAACGATGTTATTCATTTCTGCCAATTGCATCAGATAGGAACCTCTCATCATTTCACATCTTTGTAAAATTTAACACAGATAAAACCATCTAGTTAAAGCCGTACTGAGATACGCATCTCCTACCCCTAGGTTCCTTCCTGTCAGCATCCGAGGGCGCTCGTCCTCACTGCTCTGTCACGGACCCAAGGCCCCTCTTCCTGGCTGGCAATGCTCAGACATACTTACTCCTACTTGGCACACCCCTCGTGCCTGGCTTCTTGCACAGCTCTTACTCTGATTGAAACAAACATGATCACTGAGATAAGTCTGTGGTATATTTGATTATTTGGCTGCTGCTTCAGAAATGAAGATTGTTACTGACTCACTGAACAAGACAGGTGCTATTTACAGAGTACAGGAGCTGCTCTGCAAACCCAAGGCTGTGGCTGAGCAAGCAGCAAGGAAATCTTCTCCTCTGCCCCCTCCAAACCCCAGCTTTGGCTGTACAGCTACTAGGTTCTTAGGTTTGCACTTGAAAGGCAGAGCTGGCAATCTGCTACATGGCTGGCATACCGTTTAGTCCTCAACCCTTTTGCTGTTTGCATGCACTTAATTGTGTTTTGCTGGCAGACACACACAGTTCAGCATCAGATTTTGACACACGCATGCTACTGTCCCGAAGGATTCGCTGAGCGGGCTGTCTTGCAGCTGCTGCATTTTCCACCAGTTAAATTGACAGTTACCTACTGTGTGGAGTTGCTAGGAGAAGGTGAATAGTCATCATTACAGCATATTCCTTCAATAACAACCTGTAGAGTTCTCTGATTTCTCTTCTGCAGGGATTTGTACATGTCTTCATGTACCGACTTAGCATTTGTACAGTCATATTTTTATTGAGAGGCTGGTAGATATTTATTCATTACGAATCAATTCAGGACCAACTAAAGGGAGGAAAGCTCTGGCATTTGAACATGCACTCTTTTTGTAGGATGATGTGGCTGATACTGGCTTCTACCATCTGCTTTCCTATCGCAGCCTGTTTCTCCAACCTGCAGAGCAGAAACCAGCCTTTCTTTCCTTCTGGATTGTTAAAGCCATTCACGTTTATCCTGCATGGCAATGAATTATAGTCCATTTTAAGGAATCTTTTGTGCTTCTGTGTGTATTCCTACAGCAGAAAAAGTGCATGAGAAAGGAGCTTGAGCAGTCAGTAGTATAGTAGCTGGCTCATGCGTATGGATTAGACTAGTGAGGTCAGAGGAGCTGTGTGTACTTGCTCTGTGCTTGGAGGAGGGGGGGGGCGGAAGAGTGGATTTGTCTATCAAAGTGAATAGCGATTCAGGCAGGATCATCCCTCAGCTGTTGTAATTCTGGTGTGTTTTGATATGACAGCACTACTGTCTAACATGCATGGATCTTCTGACATTTGTAGTGGACTGAAGAATGCTTTTACTTGCTGCTGAGCCTGACTGTAACTGTATCACTGTAGGACAATAACGATGGGGGCTCGAGCGACGGAAACAACTCGGGAACTGGAAAGCACCTCTATAAAGTATCAAATAGGAGGACACGCAGAGAAAATGTGGCAACGGCTCAAAGGAATGTGAGTAGCTTCTCTCCTTGGCTTTTGTTCTGTTCCCTGGGAAAGAACGTTTTCATCTGTTTGTTAAAATGACTAATTAGCAAATGGGAGAGTTACCTCTAAGCTGTGAATAGTATTTGCTCACATAACACAGTACATCGCTCTTATATATAATGGTACTTAGATTAATGTCAGACTCTGTATGCGGTTCAATCTCCTAATTTAAAAGATGTCTAACTAGTGAGATTTATTATCCAAATTTAAAAGCAGGTAAGTCCTTTCAGGTTAACACTTCCGTAGCTCTGATATGATTTTGTAAATGTTATCTTCAGAATCAGTATTGCTGGAGCTGTCTAATCATTCCTGTTAGTATATATAGGTAAGTATATTATTGCAGTTCCATAGGAGGTACCAATACTTTGCCTTTGGAGAGTGCAGATAAAGAAGTCTATGTTAAGAGGTGCTTAGCTGTTAGGAGGATGCTATGTGTCTGGTTTTTTTGTCAGTTATTTGGTGCTTAATAATGCTAAAAACTGATTGAAGGTCTGTTTGAAGGTGCCACTATGCACCTGCTGTGTCTAATTCACTCCTATCACATGCAATTTTCAGTGTAGAATTTGGTGCCAATGATCAGTAAATAAACATCTGCAACCTGTCAGAGAGAAACTCCATCAAACTAGTGTGTTCTAAACCCCTTAAACTTCAGTGCCTCCTTTTAAGTATTTGGTTTTTGCTCTGAAAGCTGATGTCAGGATGTTACAAATAAATACATGTTACATTTGTTGCTTTGGAAGCAAGGAAACGGCACTATTATTTTTGCTGGAAAGATTTGAAATATTGGGTTTCTAAAGGTATTCCACAGATGCTATATAGTGCCTCAGCTGTTGAAGGAAACAGGATTAGATGCATTGGCTATGGCACTGCCTGTTTCCCCTATGCATTGGGTAGAGATTCAAGCTGGCTGTGGGAAAGGGAGTTTCCACCATCTGCTTTCTTTCAAGAGAAACTTGGTTTGCTTCACTGGAAAGTCGCTTTTGAGTTGTGGCCAGGGATTTATCAGAACTTCTCTGTGATATGCTTTTGAATATTTGCTCTGAATCCTATCATCTCTCTGTTTAAAATTATGCACTTCGGGAACCATTTTGCCCCTAGAAACACCAAAGCAAATATTTTGATCATTTCCTGATGCCACAGATCTTGCCTCTGAGCTTCTGCTACTAGAGACCTCCATCAGTTTGTGCAGATTTCCATTTGTGTAGGGTCTAAGCTGCTGCTTTTGTTCGTTCTGTAAGTTCTCTGTTACCACTAGGCTCTTGGGTTGAAACATTTCCTTTCAGCTGCCTCTGGAACGGTTCCATTAAACAAACTAATGTAAATACCTAAACATTAATGACACTCAGTACAAAAGCTCCAGGAAATAAGGTTCATGCTTTTTTTTAGGAGTAGTTAAAACAATAGTTGGAGTTTGTGGTGTATCAAAATCAAATGGAGCTTAAGTGTTTGAAAACCATGCATCTTTTGCAGGTTGGTGCCAACCTCATGACTCTTATGAGGACAAGATAGTACTAAAATACTTGTATTTAAAAGAAACAGGTTATAGTATTAGACATGTGCTCACCTGACTATTTTTCAGGCTTCCCGATGATTTCATTTTAATTACTTGCTAGTCAATTGGAAATCACTGACCAGTCAATATTATGTATATTGTATAGGGAAATTTCAAAGAGTTGAATTTTTTCAGAGCAGGTCTCTGTGTTCGGTTTAAGTGTAGCATAAGCATCAGTCATTAAGGAACAGGATTAATTTTCCTGATGCACAGCTATCAAAGTAGAAGTATGCTTGTATGTGGTAGGGAACATGGACCGATAAGTGGGACTGCCGCAGATAATCTGACTTGGGAAGAATTCTTTTATAAAATGTCAGTCAGGAGAATTGTTTCATCTTAGAGAGGGGAACTGTTAATGAAGCTAGCGTGTGTGAAGCAAATTACTGAGTTTTTAAAGGAGTGTACATCGACACTGAAGTCAAGATATGGTGTGAGTTATGAAGCCAAATCTATTCTTGCTGATAGAGCCCGCAGGCCTACAGAGTTTTCACCAGTGTATACATATGATTTCAACAGAGTTTTACTGTATTTTGCCAGTTGAAAGTGCTGATTATCTTCTTGAAAGCAGGTCATTATTTCTGAAAGAACATTGGATTTCATTTAGGTAAATACCTGGATATTGTTTAAAAGCTACACAGTAAGTCCTTACTTAAAATAAGCTTTTATCTTTTAGCATTTCAGCTTTTCACATAATAGACATTTAATTATGGACTTGGCTGCAGAATTCCATAGACATTTAACCTCATATCTCTTGGGGTGTTTTTGTTGTTGGTTTGTTAGTTTGGGGGGTTTTATTTTTGTAAATGCAGGCTGTTCTATGAGATAGTTGAGCTGAATATGCTTAAGGATAAGTGAAAATTGTTATTTGATTGCCCAATGAGAAAAGCTGGGTATTGGGGAAGCTTGAATAAAAGGGCATTTCTATGGGCTTGCATAGACCTTCCTAACCTAATGCTCTCCTTAAGTGCTCTGATAAAAGCTTGGATATTTTGAACAAAACTAAAACCATGCCTAACTTTCACTGGGTCCATGTGGCCCTACAGCTAAGCTCTGCCTTCTGCACAAGTCAAAATCCAACTCTATTTTCTTTACATTGCAATTGCAGCAGTGCTGCAAAAAAGGAGACTTGCTGGCAGAGAAGAGATTAATTTGAAATTAATAACTTCATCAGCTTTGGTGCAGAGTTTATTGATGTCTGAGTGTATAAAACACAAGCTCGCTGAAATGGGACTTACTTGTGAAAATGAATCGTACATTTCTGTCTCGACTTGAGCGTCTGATCTTTGAGTTAAGACATTTTCAGTATGCAGACTGCGAGCTTCTAATGTTTTGTACTTCAGGGAGAAAGCAAAAACAAATAACAAGTGACAACTAAATAACTTGTATAATAGTGGGGCTTTTATAATTCTTTGTTATGCAGAAGCGTAAAAGCAAAAGCAATTCAAGCCACTGCTGGAACTCCAGCCGCCTGATGGAAGGGGAGTGTTGCACACCTTCTGCTTCAGAAGGCATCTCATCACAGCCCAGCCGGGGGCCTCCTTCTCAGACTGTTCAATGCCCCTGATTACACTTTTCATTCTTAGCCTTTCATTCTCTATCAGATGGAATCTTACTTTAAACAGTGACTAAATCTATTCTGGTGTCAACATTCCAGCTTAAATGTATTCTGGTGTCAACAGGACCAGAAGATTTGCTACCTAGGAGAGCTTATCTTCAGATGCTGATAGAGCATGGCAGTGAGCTCTGAAACGAGAAGCAGCTTCTTGAAAGTGTTTTGATTCAGAACCCAGATAACCAGATTTAAGGCAGAGCTCTGTATGTTTACTGGCCTTACAGTGTTTCGTATTCTCCTTAATCTGAAGATAGACTTGATTTGACTCTGTGTTATTCTTTATTCTGTGAAATTGTGTGCTGTCTGTTTATGGTATACATTGGCTGTCTGCCCCTTCACTCAGTGTCACTCACAGAACAGTCAGACAGACCCTCCCCCCCCATCTTATTTTACAAATAGGCACCTTCTTTGCAAGTAGCTTCTTGTATCCCCACCGCTGTCGAACCTAGTATTACAGGTGCGTTCCATTTCTGAGCTTTGAACTAATTAGTGAGAAAATAACTTGCTTTTCATAGATATACATATTTGCTAGAATTTTCTCTAAGAGGCCAGAAAATCTCTTAATGGAAAAAGTTAAAATCCAAGGTCCCAAGAGTTTGGGAGATTGGAGTTCACATGCAGTTAGAATAGGCTACTTTACATAACTGTTACTGATTTAAAACAAGAGAATATTTGTTATTGCCATCACTAAAACTAATTTGTGCTAACTTGGATGGCAAATAGGATTTGAGGAAAAGCATAAGCTTCTTTGCTTACCTTCTTCCTTTTCTCTTCCTCCGCATCCAACCCCAATTTCTGCAGCATTTCTGCAGAAAGGAGAGTCTAAACTGTTTTAGACGCTAAAAGGGACTGACTCATAGACTCAGTCTATTGATCCTGCAGTGCTGCAGTGACAAATGCCTATCATTGCGTGCGTACACATTTTGGAGAGACAAAAAGGGGACCTAGTCACGGATTTGAGGAAACTTGGCTTGACGTTAAGGAAAGTAGAGAAATAGCTTCCTCTACATCTGCTGAATTATCAAAAGAGAGAATGCTTTAAAAGGCATCAAATAGAATCCAGATTAGCAGCCTGTTAGGTCGAAAAGGGACCAGAATGGGTAACTTTAATTAGGAAACCTCACCCAGTCATTCCTTCACCAGATCTGTGGATGCTAGTGGAAGAGCTATAGAACAGTTTCCAGAACCATATACAACGAAGAGGGCTTTCCTTCATTTTTCTAAGTTCCTTGTTCACATTTTATTTTATACTGTGTTTGGTGTTTGTGTTTGCTTATTGTCCTTTTTTGTATGCTCAATTTCCCTGAACTATGAAATTCAGTAAAGGTTAACTGAAGAGACTATCATTATCAAAACTTAACATTTTGTGATATAAAGGTTTATAAATTTGTGAGAACTGAGCAATCAAAGAAAGGAGAAAAGCTAGAATTACAGGTGGATAACTGATGAAAAATGGTGAGACAGAAATTGTCACTTACTGCTAACTACATTAGGAACAAATGGATATGTGGTTCAAGTAGCTTTACTTTTAATGTTGCCTATTTTTACTTTTTCCTAATGTGAAAACTTTTCTTTAAAGGAAAAATCTTAAGCTCTTGATGAAAACCTCGAATGACAGCTATTTCTAAAGTAAAATTAAAGATTTTATTTGTCAAATATAATTTCAGAAATGCTCTGAACAGAGAAAATTGAAGAAATTATATAATAATTTACCTGTTGATTGATATGTATCCCATTAGTGCTATAATTACAGTAAGAATTGTTCCATTATAAATTGTGAACGGCTTCTTTTGATTTTGAAACTGCAGTCCGTTTCTGTGCTTGAGTAGTCAAGGTAAACAATTTATAATGATAACTTTGTAACCTAAAAATATGTATGCAATTAAATTTATAATATGATAAATGTTAGAATTTTCAGTAATTACAGATATTTTATACTCAGCTACTTAGCATTAGCAATTTAGAGAATGCTTTTATCCAGTCATATTAGAATAATGATATTATTTTGCTCTTAGAAAGGTATTTCCATTATTATCATGTTCAGGAGGCACAGAATTAATTTTCTGGTTCATACTAATTTTTTTCCTGCAATTTCTGGCACATATCAGTGCTTTTGATGGATTAGAGTAAATGCTAATCCTCCAATTTACTGTGGGTATGTGAATGCTGTGCTTATAGAAGGCTCTACTAGAAATGATTGCAAGTTGAAGGAGTGGTGCGCAAGCCATAATTTGCCTATGATATCACTAACAACAGCAGCAGCGTGTCTTTACAGGTCTCACTGTCTCTAAGTAATATAGTATAATATCCAAATCCCTCATTTCTAGACCTCTAAATGTACATACACTCTTCACATATGCTTCTAATTAAAATTAACTCTTTTATCTAAGAACCCTGCAAACAAAATTAAAGATAACATTTCATGAAGCTGACTGCTAAACTGCAATTAAATGAAGTCTCAAATTTCTATACTCTGTATTTTTGTTTGGCTTAGACTTCTGACTTTACTTATGCTACATCAAAGGTTTCTAAGATTTCCTACAAGATGCTTTCTGTGACTATTTAACTTGTAAATGTTCAATTCAGATCTCTGCCTGGAACGAGATTGCATATAATCCACTACACAAATAATTGCTTTCCTATTTTGAAATCCTGCCAGCTACTTGTGCAGGGGCCCTGGCTTGCCCTGCAGACTGACCAATTAATACAAATGTTTCTTTCAAAAACCTCATTCTCCAATTTAGCTGGTACACATTGAAGCCTGCCACAAAATGGTTAGCAGTTTATCCGAGCTATTGGTCAAAAACTCAGAGTTCACACTGCCCTCCCACATGTAGCTCCCAATTTCTGCTTCACCTCCACAACAGAATAAAGTCAAAATATCTGGATAGGCAAAAAAGCGCCTTTTGTCTTGCTAATTATATAGAGTTGGAAAAATGCAAATGCCTAAATACTGAAATTACATAGTTACCAGTGGAAGTTATAATAAAAATAGGCATTGGCTTCATACATCCAAAAGAGAAACATAACCTCAGGTTTATCAAAATTGTGTCTGACAGAAATTTTCCTGTAACATGTCAAAATAATAATTTAGGAGTGAACTAAGCATTTAGCACTGTTCCGTTTTGTTTGCGTTTGCCATCCGATCTGGTTTACTCCTGATACCATCTCTGGAGGAGGGCTAGAGCAAAATAGTTGCAATTATTTCTGCTGCCATTTACTGGAGTCTTTAGAAAACTAAGACCACAGAAAAAGGTTCAAGATCTACTGTGTATGGTAGCAAGTCCTCCTTGCTACTATATTGTCATATCCAACAAGTGGGTTTTCTTTTTGTCAAACAAACAAAACATCCAAAGCACCCCAAAAGGAAGCAAAATCTAGCAACCAAGGATCAAATGGGCTAAGCTTGACCCAAAAACTGCAGCGTGATGAAGTACTTTACTTGTTCGCTGGTGACAGCAGATGTTTGGGAGGTTTTCTGTTTTTTTCTTTTACTGCCTTCCCATACAATTTCATGAAGTACTTGAGGTCACCAGTGCAATTTATGGAACTTTTAAAATAAGGCCTTGTAGAGAGGAGCTACAGTGGCGGTTAGAACTGAATATTAAGTCAATCCTTTAATTTTACTAAGGAGATAGAGAAAACTGAGCGGTTGTGACTAAAATAAGAGAGAAAATTGCCCTCTGCTGCGGTTAAGGGAAGCTGAACAGAAATTGAGTACATCAGTTATGAAGTTACAGCTGACAATGAAGTGACTCAGTTTTCACGGTCCATAAAGCTTTGCAATTAGTCAGGCAGTGTTGCAGACTAAACAAGTCAGCCTTCTCCCGAATCTCTCTTTTCTTTTAGAAAACTGCTTAGACTTCCTTGTAAAGAACTACTAAAAGCATTCAGTATCTGTTAAAGGCTGCAGCAGGCTGCAGAGTAATCTGTGTCTCAGACCATAGACATACATTCTCTGAATATATATATGCAAGGAATAGTGGCCTTAAAGGACTATGCAACTTACTCCTGATGAAAGTTTGGCTGATTCTGACTGTTTGCCAGCATATGTAATTTCCTAAGTGCAAGTCAGATACTGTTAACATGACTTGTTGGATTTATTCCTGTGGGTTCTGCTAGAAAAGTGATTTCTAAACTGGTCTTCTGTGAGCGGAGGGAGTTTGTTAGCTACATGGTCCCTAAAGCTGACCTTTTTCAGCAGCCATCGTGGATTAAGTTGTCTCCCATGATTCATTCTTGCCTCCCAACTCTCACTGCTCTCTCCATGCTATCTTTCTTAGCTGTTCTAGTATGACTGGTTTTGACACCATGCAGGGAATTCTTCTGTGTTAAAAATAACCTGTAATAACTTTTTTTTACCCCTACGATAAATTTAAACTTGAATTAGTTCCTAGGTTGGATTCCTTTGGTGTTTCCATACCTAGCTGCATCCTTATAATGGACGAAGTTGTCTGAGGGTGGGAATATCTGAAGTTAAAGTGAAAGGAGACAGTCCTGCTTAAGCAGCTCTCCAGTAAAACAATCATAGTCTTAAATCGCTCATGTTTTAAGTCCTTGATTCTGTGATACTGTAAATCCCACTCTAGGCTACCTAGTACTAGATCAAAACATGACAGAAAGTATTGATCCAATATGCACTTGTCCTGAGGGTTCAATTTTGTGCCAGTATTTTTGAAAGGTTAACTTTGAACGAGCAGATTTTATAAAGATCAAATACTGCTCACGTCACTCCAGCTTTATGATACATCAGATAACATTTGTGCTTCTGTAGTCAACAGAAAGCTGGCCTGAAAGGCCAGTATAATCATCTGTGTTGTGTACTTTGGCTAATTCAAGACAATTGTAATCACATATTTGCACCTCAACTGAATCAGTTAAGTCCTGCTAGGTAATCTATAAGTAGCAGTTACAAAACTGTAATCTCACCCCCCCTAAACCTATTGTTTGCCTTTGCTGTATAAAGCTCTTTGCCACCACTGGCAATGTTTTGGGTGTCTGCAAATCAAAAAAGGTGAAAACTGTTACATTAATTTTTTTATTCTTCCTGACCTGAATGCCCTGAGAATGAGTACTCATTAGCTGCCATTGTGCTGTTCATAGTCTGTACAATGAAGCTGGACAGTCATGAAGTTTAATATGGGTTCTTTAGAATGAGTAAGAGAAGCAATGCTCATCTGAGTCAGTGTCATAAAATGACGAACAAAAGGTATTCCTAAGATGCTTCTCTGTTTGGCAATTTAGGCAATACTTCTGATTTTAGACCTACCAGAGAAGCCAGTATACCTTGAGGTATCATCTGCTGGAGAAGAGAGAAATGTGAGACGTGAATTAAAGCTTTACTTTTTCCAGAACTAGTATTTCTACAAATACCCCTCTAATGTTTAAAAAACAACGAAAAAAGTGCTTTTTCGCAAGTCTTCCTCACTGATCTCATGGCTGCTGCGTGATGGCATAACTACATGTTTGTAATCATAGTCATTCAGCATTTTTGCCTGGTTTTGTTGCTATTTAGTTAATGAGTTTTTCAGCTTTAGAGACTGTTGAATTACAGCAGTGCGACCTTCCAAGCATAATGCAGATACTATTTGATGCAGTGTTATTTAACAGGGAGAGATCGAAAGGAAGATCTTTGTCTGCACAAGTGCTTACGCTCCATTATCTGTTGTTTGACATTGGCTGAAGTTTGTTTGACCCAACCCTTCTCCAGACATTTGGCGCCCCCAGGAAAACAAGTAGCCTCCATAAATATTACGCAGACATTTAATTGTTGTGAATTTCTCTGATAAATAGTGTTTGGAGGCAGTTACATTTGAATGGTTCACTGTTAGTGTAATTTATGCCAGAAAGACACTAAGGAACAGACTACTGGGTAGTATTTACTTCTTTCTTTTGTTCATCTACAATACGGAACTGCTTTTCTGCCTGGGAGAACTGAAATAAAACACTATTGTTGTTTTTCTTCTGCTGTGTGGTCTGCAGAATTTATTGAAGAATCAACATCTAAGATCATGCTTACCTGCAGTTACATGTTTTGTATTTTTATTTGCTGTTTGTTTTGAATAGTTTATTTTTTTTTGTAATACCTCTGATACCATTTAGTCATATTCAATAGCTTGAAAGATTTTTATTAATATCACTATATTTCTTAACCCCAAATACTTCCAGCTGAGATAACCAAGACACCTGTTTGGCAGAGATGCCAAATGTGCCAGGCTCAGCTGGATCTGCAAATGGTTGTCCCTTTTGACAGTCCCATTTTATCATCAGTGTGTTATTTTCTGATACACAGGCAAGTGCACTACAAAGAGCATTACATCATTGGCATTGATTTCCATTAGGGTGGGCTGGAATGCAGGATTCCTGCTCTGAAGAAAATTAAATACATAAAATGCTTGGAAAAGGCCACCAAAATTAAATCCTCAGAAGAATGAGTATTCTGAAATGTCTTTTAAAAAAATTTGAATTGACATTTCTTTCTGACTTTTTCTACTTCCAAGACCATAAACTGAGGTGGCAGTAAACTGGTTATTTGAAAACCAGTGGTTCTAGTCCCTGTGCTGTCAAAGATGACCGAGGACCACAGCTCTGAGCAACCCAGTGGAATAGTTACCTAGAGTCAGAAAATCTCTGAGGTAGATATAATTTTATGAGCAAGTAAGCTGTGCACAAAATCTGAAATTTTCAATCGGAGAAACAGTTCAATTAGAAAATTACTGACCAGCTCTGAATAATTTTCAACTTCACTAGAAAGACCTTGGATTTTATGGGTAATTGGAAATTCGATGTTTCTCTTTCACAGAAGACTGCTGAAGTATCACAGAAGGTTATCTGTGACCATGTATTCATTCTTTAGTAATTTGGAATATATGTTTCAATGGCTACTAAGACACCTTCACCAGCTGTAACGTCAGTTGAAGGTTACAAACCAGGTTTATGGGGTAATCCTATAGCAGTCAATGGCAGTAAGATGGAGACACAATAGCCTTTCCCTGCCATATACTGCTGTGACAAGGAAACCCTATTTTAGTGTTATATCTCTTTTGAACAGACATTATTGGTCTTAGTTCTAAATAATTGGAACATTTTTAGGCTTCAAATTAATTTGCTTGTGACTATTTTGTGTGCATGTGTACTTACAGTTCTTTAAGTGTGCTTTGCAGACAAATACATCGTGGTGGGTTTGGTGGGTTTTTTAGGTTTTTTTTTTTTTTTTCTGTAAAGCTTAGCTTGGTTACAAGCCCAAATTAGTAATAAGAAGAAATTTATGTCTCAATCTCTCCATGTAGTGCATGTATTTGATGCTTTTAAGTTACGCATTATAAAAATTTATACTCTACAAAACAAGTTTATCTCTACTAGATACTTTCTGGTTTATGTAAATTTTTCAGAAGTATTATGTTCTTAACTTAAAATGCTGTAGATAAAAACTTTGGCTTATTTGGTCCTTTTGAATTGGAAGTTCCTTTCTAAGCAGTTTGATTTAATATTGCTTGTTTCTCTAGAAATATTAAAAAATATTTGTCAAAGACATGTGAAAATTAAGGACATTAATGAAGTATACCTGTAAATAGTTTAGTGATAACTGTGAGGAAGCTTTGCCTCCAAGAGGCAATATTTTTATTTGCTCTCTTGAGTAGTTTGGTTAGCCATTGTCTGCTTTGCGTGAGCTACACATCAAAAAGGGATTCCCTCTCCACCTGATTGCTAGAACATCCCTACTGTTCCAGAAATGTTTATCTAATGCGTAGAAGTAACTAGGCATGAAAGTGTTGAAACATTTTGGTTCAACATGCTTCTGAACCTACATAATTAATGTTTCCTGGCTTTGTAATTAAAAAAGGTATGATACATACTGCTGTTAAGTGGGTTATGTCAGATGATCTTTTTGGTAAGAAATGAAAGATTGTTAATATATTTTCGTCCTGTGAAACAGAAATTGAATTTCCAAGAAGGCCAAACAGACAGCTCATGAGCACTTGTGGCCTAGGCCTTATGATTCCTAATTCTGGTATAACATGTCAAAACTTTCCCCTTTCCTTCACCAGTAATACATTGTTTTATTCTTCATATTCCAAGAACAGGCGCATAAACTCCTGTTGTAGATCAAATGTGGTTCATATGCTATGTGAAACTGAACATTAGCTAAGAGAAAAAAATGGTTTGCCTACATAGCAGATAGGGACAAAAAGGTTTCAAAGTGAATATACAACAGCTGCAAGTCTGTTTGAGATGGATGTGAGGTAAACACAGGATATGAGCATCCCAGAAGATTATGACAGTTTATAGCTCCATCCAAACTTTCTGAGTTGCTCCTGTCACTGTTACAGCCTAAACCAAAGTTTGTGTTCAAACACAGAGCCTTTTAGAAGACTAAATTGTGGTAGATTTAATACAACTATGACAGTGCATGTCCTGATGTTTAAAATAAACAGAGTAGTAGAATGCTTATAGAAAATCTCAGCTTTGATTTGGTCCTCTAATTGTATTTCTGCTTTTTCATTAGAATCTTGCATATCTATTAACGTCACATGCCAGCTCTGCTACAGTCTAATTAAATTCAACACTAACAAACATGCCATAATATGTTAATATTATCACTTTCTGGAAAAATTAGGTGGCTCAGATGGGCATAAGCCATATGGAGCCATCGCTGTCACCTATTTCTCCCTTGACTTACACTCAGCTTTGACCAGATTCATTCCGGATACATGAGAGAGTCAACCTTGTCTTAGCGTGAGCTCATATTTAGCCCTGTAGCTCTTTGCTGATCTCCTTTTCTTTTTGACAAAGGGTTGTACCCAGAATGCCGTCCTGTGTAGCTTAAAAAAATCCTTGTGTTCACATAAAAGATGAAAGCAAAATGTAAAGCCTGGATAATGATTTAATGAAGTATATAATTTACTATGAGTTTTGCTTAAAACCTTTTAGTTTGAAAGTGCAGAACATTTTCATCATCAGTTCAATGCTAAAATCATCTCGTTGCTTTGGGAGAGGAGGGCTCAGAAGTTGCAGAGTCCTTGAATAGTGTTACTATTTAGG
The DNA here is from genome assembly GCF_000687185.1 of Egretta garzetta. NCBI lineage: Eukaryota > Metazoa > Chordata > Aves > Pelecaniformes > Ardeidae > Egretta > Egretta garzetta. The sequence continues at coordinate 67,192 of NW_009260760.1, forward strand.
GAAACATGGTTATTAATAGAACTTGATTTTTAAATGCTTTTCAACCCTTATCTTTATATCTTAAATGTAATCTCAAACACATGCTTAGTTTGAATGAGCAAGGGAATAAGAGAATAGAATGAAACCTTAAGACATCAGCTTCAGTAGAGGAAGATTTCAAGATGAAGGATCTTGAGGAAAAAGGTAGAATTCATGGAAGTTTTAGAGATTAACTGTAGTCTTTTCATTCCCAGTAATGAAAAACAGTATTGCAGCTTTACATACGGTGATCAGGTGACTCTGCATTGAAATAGCCTCAGAAAGATTGTGTGTAAAGCTCTATAATGACAATGTAAAGTGACAACAGATGTGATTTCTCACACTGAAATGCATTCTTATCATTTGACAATGATTAACATTATGATGATCCTCTTGGCATGGAACTGAAATTTTTCTACATTGTACAAGCTATATTAAATCTGTCTTTAGCTGGCACCCATGCCTTACTGAAGTTGGCAGACTACCACATGCATGGGACCAATTCCAGCTTTATACATGGGCACGAGTGCAAAAATTTCCATATGATGCTTCCCTTCTGAAAATTAGTTGACGATTTTCACCAGAGGGCTGCTACATAATGCAATTCTGTATCTCAGCAAAAAGTACTTTGTGGCCCAGCTATAGGTTCTACTTGCTCAATCATCTTCTTTTATCCAATCCATTAGGATCTAATAATATTTAAAGGCACTCCAGTTCCTGGCTGTACTGGGACTTCGTGGTTCAATCTGAAAATCATGTAGCTTTGCAAGACTGCAGTTCAGAGATGTAAGAAAATGTCAAGATCCGACATTCGATTCATTCCTTCACGTAAAATATGGTGTTGGACTACAGATTTTTCAAAAATGGACAGTTTGAAAGAGGTTTGGGGTTTTTGCATGACGAAAAAAGGTATATAATAGTTTTTGTGTTCTAATTAACATAATATGGTTGCTGTCATGCCCATAGAACATAGACCATAGAACTTCAGCCTGTGTTTTCTCCATCAAGTCCATAATTTAATAAAATTAGCCTGCTTCTGGTCTCACTTACACCAGTATAAGTGGAGGCTATTGAATTACAACACAATAAATGAGACCTCAAAACAGATTTACTTTATTGTGACAAAAGAGCACAGTATTTCATGGTTGCAGTGGAATTTGGTTACTGCTTTTTATGAACACTGAGTTATGTCAAGTATGTTATAGTTTCTTAAAGTTAGTTGTTACTAGATGGAATTCTTAATTGCTACATGAGCAAGCCACCTGATAGGACAAGAATGACTCCCTGAAGCTCCTCAGGTTTTTTTCCTGTCTTTTTTTTTTTTTTTCCCTTCTCCCAAAGGAAAGAAACATGTTTACCTCCCTTTGTCTATCACTTGGCTGCAGCTATAGTAGTAACACAGAAACAGATTGCAACAAATTTGCTATTTATTGCTATGATTTTGGATTTTTGCCACTCTCGCTAATGAGCTGTGTTTTTGCAGATAGACAAACTAAGGATGGGCTCCTCAGCTCGCATGCACTTGATTGTATCCTGGTTTGTCACTAAATTTATTTTTAACGATAAAATCAGCAGATTGTAATTCGTATTATGATCGTCATGAATAGATCTCGCCATGTTTAATGCAACTGTGAAGCTTTGACTGTGCAGATGAGGGGAGTTAGACATTGAAAGAGAAAAACGGTTGCACAGCATCATCCCAAATTCTATTTTAGCAGGTTTTCAGTAGTAATTTGGGGAGTGGGAACAGGGAGGAATGGAAAGATAGGTGGGAAGGGACAGTTTTGTCTAATGCCACCTCTGCTTAAACCAGATCATTACATTCCATTCCTTTCTAGGGCAGCATGCAACTGGCATGTTACGCACAATATTGTACGGTATTGGTGTAATAGTAGAAGTATACACCACATCAAGTGATGAAGTCTTAAATGTTGTAGTCGCATTTTTATAGGTAGCTGAAGGCTTCTCACTGTACACTCAGCACTGCTAAAAGTGTATAACAAATAAAAGTTTGAAGTTTTGTTTTTTCCCTGCTGAGTTGCCTCAGAGGAAAGTGTCAGAAGCACAAAAGCCTTTGTTGCTTCACTTCATGATTAAATCCAGCCTTTCCCATCGTAAGAACTCTTTTCTTTTGCACTATTACCCCGTTACAAAATGTCTCTTCCCATCACAAATATGTCAGTTTCCCTGTGCTTCTCTTCCTAATTAACACTGAAAGCCATTCCTAACCCTGGAGTCCAGAAGCTGCCCTTCCTTCATGTGTAAAGAATTAAGCTCAGCAGTTACACATGTAAAAGAGATGTTTTACTCCATAAACTGGCTGTACCAAAAGTAGACTGCTAATGAGCAAATGTAGGCTACCATTTCTAATTTTTAATTTCGTTATCCACAAAACACCAATGCCTACATATGTGATTGCAGCTACCCAGATTGCCTTATCTGTGTAAATGAATTATGAAAGTGAAAATGAATGAAGGCATTATCTGAGCAGCAATATATTACCAATTATAGTGATGTGGTTATACATTTGTAACACTTTTATTCAGGCACTTGTACTTCAATAGAAGGTGGCTTTCTTCTGTGCACATTAAAGCTTTCCTAACAAATTTAGCATAAAAAGATCACATTTATAACAGTGGGAAAAATTATTAACACCAGAAGTTACCCCACTTACCTGTGCCAGCCTAAATCCACAGCTTTGTCTACAAGGACACGTGTTTACTTTTAGTAGTCAAACTAGTTTCTTCTCTCTTACTTTCCCACCCTTTTCTGGCAAGGTGAGTTACCTTTAATCCAGACTGTAGGAATCCAGATAATTTCAAGGATCTGGTTTATTGGAACAGTTGAAGGGATAATGGATGTGTCATGGGAATGAACTGTCAGAGCCAGGGTGCAAGTATTAATTCACTGCTGAAACTGGTGTATTGAGAAACAGAATCCCTAAATTGTATCAAAAAGCTTTTCCTTCGCTGAAGTTGACAAACCCAAGGAAATGTTACCCCAGTGCCGTTCACAGCAATGCCAATGCTGGAGCACTCTTAACAAATCCATGAGATTGCTTCCCTCCCTCCCCCAGTGCAATCGGAACAATAGAAAACACTGAATCAAAGATCCAGTGTTTTACATTTGCTTGGCACCATGCTAACTTAATCAAGAATGAACTTGCTCAAGGATTTTTTCCATAGAAATAGGACAACAAGATGTTCTGGTACCACTCCCAGAGTATGACTCACAAAGAGAAAGCAGCCGAGAAAAAAAGAGTGGTTTTTTTCCTTTCAAAAAATCTCTCACTTCCTTTCAAGGTTATGCACTTGTTTTTGTTTCTAAATGTGTTATTTTATTCTCTTCCTATTACTGTTTGAAAAAATGGTCTTAAAGGTAGATGACAGCAATATTTATGGAGCAGGTTGTCATCCCCCTCCATTTTTGCTGAAAGATGCATGCTACATTCCTTCTGTGTTTAGTCACTTCAATACAATATGAAATCCTGACATGACTGCAAGTTCGCTTGACTCCTCACTAAATGGGTTTGTTCTAGCAAAACAGACCAAAAGATACCAATAAATCATCTCTCAACATTCATTCATTAGCATTAAGAAGTATTGTGATGGGCAAGACTTCTCGTGATGTTTAAAGTACTTCTCACTCAAGCTAAACCCAAAGGCTAGCTTTTCCCTTTTTTTGCCCCCTCCATGAAGGTGCTAATAGTTTTTTATCAGTCAGCTTCTAAATTATATACTCAAATAATATGCTCAGATTGCCCTCCACTTAAAAATACCAATCAATAGCTTTGTCCCACTCATTACAGAATGATTAGGTTGCAAAGTTGCAGTTACTTGGTATAAATCAGGTTGTTGTTCCACATTCCTGTTTATGTCGTGTTTCCTGTCTGCTGTAGTTCATTATGACCGTATTGCTCTTACTGTTTATATACATGGCAATCAAATAACTTCTCAAACATTTCAAGTACTTCTTTGAGCTCCAGTAGCACAAAAACTTTAATGTATCTGGGACTATTAAGCAAATACTTGTTCTTGGGAGCAAGAGAGTGAACTAGTACCTGACCTAGAATAGAGGCTTAATTTTTAGTTTCAATTGATTCCGTTTTGGTCATGTCACTGTGTTGTGCTAGCAGGAGAGTTTCTTTTAACATTTCACCTCTCAGAGAAAGAGGCTGAAGTAATATGAATGATTGGTAGTGCTGAGGAACTTTGTCAGCAGTAAAATCTGGTAAGTAAACCTAATACATTTCAGATAAACATGTTAATGGGTCTTTGTGAAATGTGCACTTTTTGGGTGGCTGGCTCATTGCTATTTCTTTGCAAGAACAAAAGTATTAAAAAGGTGTTTAAAAGGAATGGTTAAGACAGAGAAAATGGAGAAACGAAAAAATATTTTTGAAACATGAAATATATATCTTAATGGAAATTATCAGGATTTATTAATATGAACAATATTTTGCTTTAGATAAGAAAGAAAGAAAAACAGGAAAGAAAGTGTCACACACATTCATGTTGCCACCATGAGACATGTCTCTGACTACCGTTGATTCTGGCTGTACCTAATCACGTGTACAGAACTATGAGTTGGAGCTGATGTGTAGTGAGGGCTATAGCTGAGGGCTATACACTCTAGATAATTCCAGTATCTGCAATGTCAGGGTTGATTTCTGTGTTGGGTTTTCATTTTAAGGGGCATCACAGCTTTTTTTCTTTTTTTTTTTTTTTTCTTTTAATCTCAAAGGTGGCAAAACCAGCTAACCAAATCACTTGACTAGAAAGTTATATGGAATTCTCCTCATCTCTATTCCTGCTTGCCTCTGCCGTTTTTGATTATTCAGTGTTTCCCCTGATATAAGCCTGCATGAGACTTCATTTCTCTGGACTGACTTCTGAGGCTTCTGAAATCCAGAGTCACTGGTAAAACTGATTAAAAGCTGAAATACCCATCCCATAAGAAATGTTAAATTCTGTAGGCTTCTTGCCGGATTGTAAACTGTTTTAAAGTTGGGAAGTTCATGCATCTTTTACTCTTCTGATATTGTATGCAATCAGCTCGTCTGGGAACTCAGTAAGAACCCCAGCCAAATGATCATTGATTTGGTCAGGTGATTTATCGTGATAGGACTTACCCAAGTCCACCTTGCAAAGATGCGGGAGTGGCGTCTAGTTAAAGATGGCGATACACAGGGAGAATGAGTTCTGAAACGTCTCCTCACTCTCCCACCTCCAACCAAAAGATTCTGGACAGCGGCCAGACTTGGAAAGTAGCTCTATACAGGGTTCATAAAAATGGTATTTTAGTTTGATTTATCCTGGTTTGCTAATAAAGACAGCCTTTGCAATAGGGAGTTTTTATAGTGGATATATGTGGGTGCACCACAACCTTCCACCCTCTGCATACTCACATAGACTTACATCTCATTACTGTCTAGCTATTAATTGTATGTGTCTGTGAACAATGATGGCTTCAAGTACTAAGCTGTCAATATGACTTTCCCTGATGAACATCTGAGTAGGCGTAAATGTCATGATAAGCATGCTGCCTTCATGTATCACTGAAAGTTATTAACTCCTTTTTGCTGATTCTTATATAACTATACTTTTGGCTGATAAAATAGAATAAATACTTAATTTTTTCCATAGTCAGCTGTGTTAAACATATATATACACACACATATGGGTGAAAATTCCTCTTACTAATAATGATACTTTTTCCTTCAAAATACTTGTTAAATCTTACTGATACTTTTTCACCTGTTGTTACTTAGGCAAACTTGAATGCTTTAGAGCATGTAGATTTGTGAGGTTAAATACACCAATATCAATTCAAGTCATCAACACCAATTGGCCCTCAGAAACTGTGGAGAAAGAAATGAATTGGATACTTTCTTTTACTTACCAAAATGTAAGAATAATCTTCACAGGTAGCGGTATTGCATACCATTGCCAAGAATGTATCTGAGGGTCTGGAGGCAGGCAGACTCATCCACAGTTTTTTAAAGTTATAATAAAATTTAAAAGTACTGTTTATATTAATTTTGGATTTTTTTCTTGTCAGTTTTCCAATTTGAAATAGTGTTAGACTTGTAATAAATAGCAGGAAAAACACACAGGAATAACAAAAAAACATGGCATGAAATTTATACTTCAGACAAAATTGGAAACTAAAGAGGCATCAAAAGTAGGGTAATGCAGTCTCCACATTTAAGATAGGTATTGCTAATGCAGAATCTCACAGAAAAACATTTCCTTGCAAAAAAAAAAAGCAAGATCATTAAGCTCCTGTACAATTTTTATCCTTATAAGCACTTATTATTATTTACAGTACACCAGCTAAAAAGATTTTAGAGGTTTCTGGGCATTATTTTCTGGGCTGTTTAGGTTCCAGGCTGCTGGTGTAGCTGTTAGGCTGCACTGTTCGTGGTGCTTCTTTCAAGGAGTCAATGCCTGACACATGTGATGATGTTCAGAATACTGATAATCAGAAAAAAACCCAGAATTTAAATGCAACAAAGGTTTGGGGCAATTCATATGTGAACTTATAGGCTGCCTGTACTCATTTTATTTAATGTTTACTGCTACTCCAAGCAGAGTTTTTTTTTTTGGAATATCTTTATTGTAGTTTTATGTCAGGGTCAGGAGCAGATGCTTGAACTTTCTAATCTCTTCTTGGCAGATCAGCACATGGAAAAATCAAACAATGCTGCCTGCTACTTTTAAGCCTTTCAGAGGCCTTCTTTTTCAGTGGCTGTTGGAGAACATGAGTGTGAAAATGTTCAAACCAAACGTTCGCCAGACATCTCTCAGTGTTCATGTAATCCTCAGTACTCAAAGGCTTTGAGAGAAAGCATAAAGAGGAAATTATTTCTTATTCCTCTTTAAACGGTCCTGCTGATTCTACTTGTCCATTAATACCATAATTGGATAAAACAGAAAATGCTCCTTTGCTTTGGTTTAACTATTCTAAATCAAAGTTTCTAAACACTGTTTTCTCAGTTTACATCTGTGAAGAGCAGGACATGTGAAACTATGCTCAGAAGTGACTGATTTTTGTCTTAGTTTCTGATTAAATCTCAGGTACAATGGAGAAATGAAGGCTGGACTTTTAGGAAGTAACTAGAGTGTTTAAGTGCCCTGCCTTTAATTTTTGATGCAAACTAAGCAGAGGGCTTTAATGCACTTTAGATAGTCTTGCCTCGATCTGTGATGTTGATTAATTCCACCAAGACAGGATTCTGCTCAGGTAATGGAAATAGCACTAATTATTTCACTGTATCAATGTATCACAAGAAACAAACTCAACTATTTGCCTTAGCCATTCTCCTCTTCTTAGATCCATTTACATGTAACTGGGTTTCTGCAGCACTTTTTATCATATCCCATAGCTTAAAACTGCTCTTAGTTCTTGTTTAGCATTTCTTCTAGAGCTTTAGTCCACGTTTCCTCCCCATTCCAGCATGGAAAGCTTCATATTCTGGCAGTTTAAGCAGAGCTTCAGACCACATGTCTAGAAATTCGTGGACTTCTGTTGTCATTGGCTTTTCTTCCTTTCTTTTTCTCTTCTTTGAGCAGTTGTTTTCTTGTTACATTTTTATGTGTGTCTGTTTTAACCCTTGGTCTAGAAAAATATGCTGCAGCTTTTTGGACATATGCCAAAATAAAAAAAAGGATGAGTGCCAAGTTCTTAGTTTTAAAATAAGACCAGCAAGAGAGTTTGAAATGATTCATCACTTCCTGGCAAGTGTAATTATCACTGTAATCACCATTCATTATCTATTTGCACCCTTTAGAGATGTGCTAAATATTACTGTAAGTTCAGAAAGTTATCGTTTCAACTGAGTCAACTGAAAAAAAATTAGAGCAGCACAGGTGTGTGCTTTAAACAGGAAACGATGCTGATCTCCAGGACTCACAGAGCTGCCTGCCTTAGAATGACCTGCAAGAAATGTGTCACATCTGTGTAAAAATGGTATATACTGAGGTTAGGATAGTGGCTATACAAAATAAACTATTTCAGCTGGCTTAGCTGTTGTGTTTGTCATAGTTGGAAGCTGACTGCTGAAATGTGAAACCAGTTCCACCTTTTAGCTGGGTGTTTATTCACTGTCTAAACTGGGACATTGGAGATCCAGTAATTATGTTTAGTATTCACTTTGTGTATTTATTCATCCTGCTTTAAGGAAATCACTTGTAGCTTCACTCCTATAGATGCTCCTTGGGAATTTTCTATAAGCAAGCAAGGAATCTTATTTTAACATGGTATAGTTGTAATTTCTCTGTATTTTGAACCTTATAAAAATGACTCAAAGCATAATTGATTCTGCCTATAAGTAAACTACCGTGGGATGCAGTTCATTCTCACCAGTCATTGGTGAATGTTTAAAACAAACTTCAGACTTCATAACATATCAATGTACTCATTTATCGGATTACTCATGTTGTGAGATCTTTGCGGTAGCAATCAGTTTTCTGTTCTGTTTGTGTAGCAACTGGTGCAATGATGTCTTTATCTACCACTGGGAGTTTTGGGTACTATCACAGCAAACAAATGTTTAAAATACATTATTTAAAAATCTTAGAATGCTTGAAAATTTTTCCACGTTTCTATGAACGACTGCTATGTTAGCGAAAAATCTTTACCTGAAAAGTAAATGCTATTATTTAGTATTTCAGCACTTATTTTTGTAGGTTATGTGAGCTCTGTTCATACCCAGGGAGGTGAGCTGCAAAGAGCTGCCTTTATTTCCCTGATCCCGTGGCATTCAACTCTAGCTGAAGGTCTCTCCTGTGACCTTATATTGTTGTACGTTAGAATCAAAGCTTTCCCAAAACATGTCTCATGCTGGAATACTACTAAAAATGGAGGAATCAGATGGTGTGTAACAAAAGAATTTTTAAAAGTGGAAACAGGGGAGGAGGACTGACTTCAATGGAATTAGTAAGGGTGGGAGAGGACCTAAATTCCCCAGAATTGATGTGTGTGGGAATGGCCCTAACCCACATTATCTTCTAAATTCCTTCAGTCACTATGCCCAGCCTCTGATTAATTATGGTAGGACAAAACAGCATTTCAAAGTAAGTTTCAGCTTTAGAATCAGTGAATATATTGTCTAAGAAAGAGGACTGTGTCAAAGTGTAGACATTTCAGTACTTTTACATCAGGGAAATATTTTGTGCATTGTGATATTCAATTTAGAATCTTATATGGATTTGCCTTTTAAAATTTCATAGTATAAAAAAGTGCTAGAGATTAAAGTACATTTCATTCTCCATTAGAGGAATTAGATAGCTGGGAAGGGCACTGACCACCTTCTGTGTTTCCACATGTTTATTTTAGAGTCCAGAATAGTTATGTCTTTGAGCTCTTCTCCAGGCAACCTGTATGAGGCCGACTTGTGAAATTTCAGCACTGTTCCTACTTACCTCTACCCCAAGTCAAAGATGTTAGTGAAGAGTCCTTTAAGAAGCTGAAAGAGGATAAACCTCCTTGGCTTTGTATCTTAAACTTAAGGGGAGTTATTGACAGACACTGTTCTTGTATTATAATGTTGCTTAATTTGAAAGATTGCATTGTGCTGATGGGAGAGGGTAGGTTGGTTTCCTGAACTCCAAACTCAACGAAAGACATTTTTTAGTTAAAACCAAGTCTATGATTATGCAACAAATTACACGTAATCCTGTGATTTAGTGAGTCAGCCTGGTCAAGTGTAGTGGCCTTCTTCTACAAGATTCTTCAGGTTTTCTCACTATGATTTGAAGTTTTATTTGCATTACCGACTGAGCAAAAGTCTGATATCATAGATATGGTTTGTCAGCAAGCTGGCAGAACATAAGTTTTCCTTTCCTGGCACAGATCACAATGAGAAATTTATCAGGGAATATTATGCAGACTCGAAATCTGTCAAAAATATGAATGACGGTGTGACAGAAACCACCTGCATAGCTCATGATGTTCTTGGATCAAAGTACCAGCAGGAAATTGCTGCAGTATTCCAAATAATAAGTGTGGTTTTGGAACAAAGCAGAAACCTTGAGAACAAGTTGATATTTGCCTTTTGTCACTTTAAAGCAGTTCCTTAAAGCTTATACCACAGGACATACTGAATTCGTGGCAAGTGCTAGTAAGAAACAGAGAGTTTCATATCCACAAACTGACAAGATCTGTATAAGACTAGGGCACCTGGTACATAAGAGGGTTGAAAAAGGAACTGTTAGGTATTACTGCCTAGGAAAGGGGTTGCAAAAGAAACTGTTGCTACAGAGTGGTTGAAATGAAAATTTGCTTGATACAGGAGAATAAACAAAGGAAGAAAGAATACCTAGTTCTTACAAAGAATTTTAGTCCATAAAAATCAAAGCACCTTTTGAAGGGAAGAAATTTCATCAGCTCCCAGTATTGAAACTTAGTCAGTCTGAGTTGGAAGTGACCTGTCCAAGATCAGTCAATGGACTAATCAAAAGCTCAGGGCTCTTCGGTCCCAGGCCAGAGTCTTATCTATCAGTCCACACTGTTTACATTTGTATGAGAAGGAAAAATAACCAGGTTATTTTTGCCATTAATCTATTCTAAATGCCACTCAATTCACTTAACAAAGGACATTCTGTGAAGCTATTTGCTTCCACCGTCAATATGGCATGAGCATACAAGGCTTTGTGCAGTGTTAGCAATAACAAGCTAAATCTCTGTAAGTTAGAATTGAAGCTGTCTCCTATGCATTCAGGTGTCACTTCAACATCATAATTTTAGATTAATCTAAGAAAAACTGTGAAGACAAGGTACTTACCACTCATGATGTGTGTAGTTTCCAAGGTGGATTTGTACAGTTGGTGAAATTGTTTTTTATCCAATTTATATTTAACTTGTCAACATCACTTTAGATAGAGTCTGAGGAAAGGTCATTGCTTACAACGGTTACCAATAGAAGGATATTTTCCTGCAAATTTGAAGGTATGCTTTTGATACTAGTTGGCTGAAATTAGAATGCCAATTTAATCTGTTTGCTCCATGGCGGCTTTGCCTTTTAGACTTAGTTTTTCCTCTGCCGTTGTCACTGTGAATGAATATAGTGACTTGCTTCATCACCTCTTTTGTTCTATGGTTCCTTGAGAAACATATCCATATAATTGCTTTTAGGGCTTGGAGGAACTTTCTAAGACTCATACACTGTCTGGAAACTGTATTTGGCAAAGGGTTAGCAAAGGCTTGTTGTCAGAATAGAAAGGTGTATCCACTGACTCTGAAGTGCTCTGACATGGGTACATTTTGGTTCTACAGTTTGCAGTATTATTAACTTACAGCAAGAGCTGCAAATACAGTGAGAGCAAAATTAGGATTTAAAATTATATTTGTGGCCCAAAAATATACTACGATTGCCAGACTTTTGCCACATTTAGGCAACAGTAATCAGCTGTACAAACACAGGATGGGGAAAAAGTAGTTGCGTTGCAATACCGTAGGAAAGGATCCAGGAGGTAATCACAAACTTGAACAAAAGTCAGCAGTACCCTGCTGTTAGGAAACAGGTAAAATATCATGCTGGGAGATACAGTCTCTGCTAGCACTTGTGAACACCATCACAGTGATCTAAGTTCTGCAGTTCATGCGTCTCTTTCCAAAAACTGGTCATTGTCTTGGCTTGTATTGTTTCTGTTTGTTGCAAAACATTACTTATGTATCTGATTTTGAGCTCCGCATGCCCATCACAGTGTTATTCTTGAGCGGTTTTGTACCCTTTTTAATGTTCACAATGTCAACCTGAAGCACAAATTGTTCTTTCTTTGCAAATCTAACTGGTCAATAGCAAATACAGTCTTTCAGTAGTATCATTCTGAGATATTTGTCCCAGATCACCATTATAATTTGTTTGGGTTTGTTTTTGTTTTCAGAGATTCAGACTGCATGTTTGTGTTAATGAATGATTAGTTCTCCCACTTTTCACTCTTTTCAAGGATATGTGTTTGCAGTTTTAAATTTTTCCATTTTAGGTGGAATGTGTTTTTCTTCAGAATCTGCAATACAGTTTCATAGTCTCTTTGCCTGATCTACAAGAATACTGAGATATGAAATGCATCAGAACCAGTTATTATAACAACTAACCTGACTTTCTGGCTTATTTTCTCACTGCTGGCAGTCATTGCTGGAAGAGACCAATGAAGCCCTATTTAAATCTGTGATTATTCCATGTGTTTCCAAAAAGCCTCCGCTCTCCAGGAGCTTTTAATGGCTCCCTTCTTGCAGTCATGTTTCTTGATTTTGATACCCTGAGCCACTTGGAAGTCTAATTCATCATTATCCCCAGTCATTGTCCCCCCAAGGCTTTGTAACATGAGCTTCTGCACAGCACAGTCACTGTTTGAATGCCCCCATAACCCCTCCCCAAAGATACAGTTCCCCAAACCAGAGAAATCCAAATCACAAAGCCAGTGATTTACAGAGGAATATGAAAGACAGTATTATCAGAAATAGAAAAAAACTTGGTTTTATATAGACATATTACTGGCATTTTGGTGGTCTTCCCTGTGTTTCTTTTCTAAAAATGATCACACCAAAACAGCCTTAGTAGAATTTACCCAAGTAGTCCATAACGTTTTCCTTAAGCTATATGTTTTTGTGAAATGTTTTTCTTCATCTTGGTATTTGAGCTGGTCCCTATAAAATCACTAAAAGAATAATTTTCTAAGGGTCAAAGACTGTAATGGAAGGGTTCATATGACTAATCTGGATAAAGGGATAATTAAATAGCATTGCATTAATCCAAGTGAGGAAAATTCATGGTTGTAATTGACGTTTTACTGACAGACGTTATGTGGGCACAGATGCTTGCTTGTATAGAGTCAGGGTGAAAGCCAGGTTCATGTATGTCTCAGATGCTCTGTAAGAAAGGCCGTTAAATGAACAATTACATTTTAGCACCTGTCATATAGTCATTAATTACAACGTAGAATCATAGAATACCAGGTTGGAAGGGACCTCAAGGATCATCTGGTCCAACCTTTCTAGGCAAGACATGCTCATTTCATTTTACATGCTATTTAAATGCTCACCATTGTTAAATGCTTTCTTGATTATATGTATCTGTAGAGTGAAGTCATTCACTGTACCAAACCGGAATCATTCTGTCATTGAATTTAAAGTCTTTAACTTACTATAGTCGCCTTACAATAAATATTGTGTGTTACTTCAAGTAAAACTCTAGAATAGGAGCAGCTGTCTCAATCTGAACACAGGACTTGCCCGAACATGGGAAGTTCAAGAAGTTCAAGAAACTGAAGTATCAGAGAAAAGGGTACAAGCTCAATCTGCATAGTTTGCAGTGAGGCACAGGGTGAGCATCGGCTACATGGTTGATTTGACCCATGACTGGTTGTCTCAGTCTAAGGCTTGGAGAAGATACCATGCTAAGTGCCCTGCTCAGGGCTGAGTGGTAGTACTACAGGCTGTTCTCTTTAACGTTCCTGTTTCTGAGCTATACTAGTGCTGCTATGTGGAGGGATATTTAGCATCTTTATGGCTCGTATTGTTCTTATGTAAAAGAGTGTCATCCCTCACTTGAAAAATGGCAGTGAGGTTCACTAATATTTCTGGAAGCACATCTGACAGGTGTTACCCAAGTTCAGGGCTCTTGCGGGGGAAGAAGGTTAAAATTCAGTAGACAGTGGGTTTTCCCATAGGTTTACTTCAAGATCCACTAAAACCTGTTTCTTTAAAGGAATAGAAATATTTACTTCCTAAGGCTATCCCAGGTTACATTTTTTATTTTGCACTGCAGATGTCCTGATTAGCTGAGACCTATGCTAACTGGGTAGGTCTCTTTGTTGGGAGTATGATTTACCACATACAGCGTATTTAATGAATAGTGCTCCATCTGCTCTTTGAGGACCACACTGACAGTGAGTTTAATCATGGAATGGATGCTATTGACATCAGTGGGACTGATGTTATAACTTTTCTGTGATGTGAATGAGAAGCTCTCTGTTTTTCAAAATGTCCAAGATGAGACTACTCATGGTGGGAAATGCTGAATTCATAGAATTTTGTTTAACTGTGTGAATTAATTGTAATGAATTGGTGTTGTTAAGTATGCTCAGCTGTGTCTGTGTTGGCTGGTTGGGACTAGTTACATAACCATGTACCTCTTGTATTTCTTTTTTCTATGTGCATGAATTTAATTCTTGTACCAAGCGGTCTGGTCTGAATATTCAAAAACATAGAGTAGTAGACAAAATAAAAGTCTGATAACAGCAGAGCCACTAAATGCTTGACATTCCCCAAGGCACACCTACCAGGCTTCAGCAAAAACATCGGTTTGCCATACACGTGGTTGTATCTGTTACGCGTTGTTTGACTGGATTGGATATTGTTATCTTGGACATGTTAATTCCAGTTCTAGCTTGTCTTGTCAGCATAGTAGCAGAGTAGCATTAATGAATGTACAGATCACCCTGCTTAATTATAAATTCTGCAACAAGATAATTAAGAATCTGCTACTTGGCTATTTATATCATTAATTTCAAATTAGTCTCATTATGCTTTACTGCTTGACAATAATCTGTATAACAAAAGAGTTACTGTGCAGTGGTATTTAAAAGCTGTTGAGAATATATATTGTATATTAAAGGGAAAAATGTATATTAAACATTAGCGGAGAGCTGATTTTGTTACTCATAAAAAGGAGATTAGAAATTAACTGCTAGTGTCAAACATTTAATAGGTAGGAACAAGAAAACAAATACTGGTGTGAAATATACTTGTCAAAGCAGAAATTGATGTCAAAATGACCACTGTATTACACAATATAATGGCAACTTTTGCTTTTGTCATGAGAATTTGTAAAAAATAAATGGTGAAAGTGCACAATATTTCAGTATGCTGACTAAGGAGAACCGTGAAGCTTCTGGGATTCAACAGAAGAAACTTGCATCTTTGCATTAATGATTCTCATCTAAATTGTGTTTTAGTGGTTTAGTTCAAATTGCTGGTTCTGCTTCTAGTCAGAAGGTACCCACATAACATAGTCCAGAATCATATTAAATAATGCAACTCAGCATGTTTTTTGACATGGAGTTTTTTGAGATGGAGTGAGTGTGAAGCAAAACTGTTCATCCTTCCATTAGGGGATGAGTGGAACTGAGTGGTAAAATTCTAACAAGAGCTATAGAATTGACACCTTTTGGGAGAAGAAAAAATGCATTCAGACTTCAGTTCAAATGACATAAAACATTATACAGTAGTCAGTTTTAATCTGCATCTTATTAAAATTATTTTCCAGCTGTTGTCAAGGTGTTTTTAGATACTGGAAAACCTTTTTCTTAATGAATATTGGCTTTTAATTTATCATTCAGTAGTTACTCATGAGAAGTTTAATAGTTCCAGGAAAGACATCAGTACACAGATTTTGTTAAAAGTTTTGTCCTTTGTTGCTTTTAGTTCGATTTTAAGACTTTCGTATGACAAATATCAACTCATTCTTAGGTCCAGGTACACTTATAGACCATAGGTAAGGAATTTAACAATGCCTTGGTATATGCTTTGTCTTTTTAGTCAGTAAGCAAAACTGCATTCTCTGGGTCTGGGAGCATAGCCCATTACATGTAATGCTAAATTCATATGTAAAATAATTGCGTGAGTAATAAAGCCAATTATATTGTACCCACATTCGAACATCTCAGAGAATTTAACTAGCAAAATTAGTCTTCCTCAGCCTTGAGTTCAAGCAGATCATGGTATAAAATGAATGCATATTCAATTTATTTGCAGTTTGTGGTTTTAGTACAGTTTTGAAGTTATTTTTTTTTTAAATGAGATTTTAAATGTATGCATGAAGAAAGAGAAGAGAAAAAAATCTAGGCAGAGGCCTTGCAGGAAATCATGACTCATTCCTTGTTTATAAACTTAACATTTGGTGTGTTTCACATTCCCTAGTCAGGTCCTTTTTATTTTACATTGCTGGAAAACTTTTGACCCTTGATAAAAAGTGTGAGCACTGAACTACTTTTGAGCACCGTTTTTATTTTAAAAAAAAAGGTTGACTAAAGTGATATTCTGACAAGCTCACTGTAGATTAACTGGCTGTCAAAATTTATCCAAAGCAGTAACAGGTCCTGAACACAAACACACTAGTGAACCCTTCTTCAGGGTTGTTACCAGTGATTTCAGTGGGAAGCGTACTGTATTTCCCACGCTTATATAATTGTACTCACTTTCTCTAGCAAGCAGCTGAAGGATTATTTGTTGGTTTTGCACACATACTTTTTAAATCAAATGAGCCGATGCATTTGAAATATGTTTCAGAGTTCTCTCATATTGAGACTACAATTAACAGGAGAGCCTTGTTTTACATAGTTTAGTCATACTAAGAATTATCTTTACTGGGGGGAGAGAGAAATATTTGATAGACAAAAAGTCTGCATTTCTCCTTTGCTTGTTGTTTTTCATCTCTTGAAATGCTATTGCCAAAAAACAGGGGTAAGTTTTCTTCTGGGTCTCCTTGAAGTTTTGGTAGAAGAGATGAACTTCCCACTAGTTTTCTGTCACGAGTACACATGAACTTGGCACACTTGGAAGGATGTCATCACAGTAAACAGAGACTTGGGAAGAAGTGTGTGTGGTGCTGGGGAGATAGTGAGCTGGTATAAGGAGGAAAATAATGTACGTAATTTATATGTAGAATAAAGATATAACTCTGTGCAGGCTTCTTATCTTTGAAAGCCAGTACTGTGTATTGCAAAGGCCACAACAGAATCTAGACAGAAAGAAAAAAAAAAAATCAGATCATTGCTGTATGCATTACGTTTTCTGAATATCTTTGTAATAGAAAGATAAGAATGATCAAAATGTTATTGTATTAGAATAATGGATTTCTGAGTCATGCACAAGACATTTTTGTCTATGGCCATGTTACATATCTGAGGATAGATCTGAACTCAGAATTTCATTTATGACTATTTGTAAGACTTTAAAATGATGAATGTCAGATTTCAAGACATCTACAGGGAAACTGTTATTTAAAAGCAATTTTCACAATCAGAAAGCAAAGCCCTGGTATTATTAGTGTTGCTATTTCAGAGGAACAGTTTTGTAAGATGATATATAATCACCTGTAGAGTTTTTGCTGTTGCAGCTTCATTTGTATCTAACCAACAGGTAATGGCAAGGTGACCAAAGAACAAATAGTTGATAGAAAAGACACTGCAACGACTCCAAGATACTGCTAATCCCCTAGGGAAATGCTTGTGTGTATGCTTCCAGATAGTTTCCATGTCTCTCAAACTTGATGCCAGAAATCTAATGATGAAAACCAGAAAACATCAATAACTGTGCATAGACCAGAGTATTTTAACCAATGAAAGTGAAGTAAGTTCCAGGAAACTAAGAAATAGCTGAACTTGGAGGCCATCGTGAAAGGCAGTGCAAAATACTTTCAAAATTAAAATGATAAAAAATCTTACTGCATCTGAAGCAGAATTACCTGGAGAAAAACTTTAAAAAATAATATTTATTTTTCATATACCATTAATCAGACAGAGGGTCTTCCCGTTGTCTTGCAATGGTTTCTCTATTATGTATGACTAATGGTTGTTTAAATTTTGTTTCAAGTTCATACTCTGCCACCTACACAGAAATTTTAAACTGGATTTGAATGCAAGTTAAGAAGAAAAACCTGTGTAGTGGAGAGGTAGTTATGATAGATTCTTGTTTCTCTATTCCAGTCTTTCAGATGGCAACTTCTATTGTATATAGAGAAAATATATACAGCCTATCATGTCTCTTCTGATTCCTTTTAGCATAGTCTCTGTCCAATTAAATGCCCATATATTTTCCATGGGGAACTGCAGTTTAGCAGAGAAGTTCTTTTGGTCATTATCTTGCTGTTATCCAATAGCCATTCTTAACATGTGCCACAGTTACTCATGTTTTCCTTTCTGGATAATTTTGGAGGGTTAACTATTTTTTACCACCTTTAATTATTGTACTGAATATTTATACTGACATACATTTTAATCATTATCTTTAATGAGTTTAGCCATTATTTTTTGCTTGATATTCTGTAGCCCATCTATGCTAAGTCCTGGACATTTTAGTACCCTTTTCCCCCTTGAAAAACAACAGTATGCTTAGTCAGTAGCTGCTCTATTGTCCAGTATGTAGTTGCCATTATAGATATACATTTGGAAAACACATGGCACATCAATTACAGTGTTTTCCAATAGAGACTGAAATTCCATCCACTGTGGCCAATAATAACAATAATGCACTGGCTCAAAACCAAAGAATGCCATGTTTTGACTTGTGTATCTCAGTGCTAATTTAGCATCATATCCCAAAGGATTTTCTTTCTCCTCATTTCCCTTCCCTTCCTCTTCTTTTCATCCCCCTCTTCCCCTTCACTGAGGGCGCAGAGTATAAAATCCTAATGATATCAGGTAGAATCAAACAAAATACAACTGTGATGATGGTCATGTTCTTCAGAAGAGCTTTATTAATTGGGAAAATGAATGTCCCCATCAGACATTAGTATTTGTATTTTTTTTTGTTTCTACTTATTTGCTTTAAGCTTTGGTAGGACTTTTAAGATGTAGTAAAATACAAAAGCAAAAGTAAAGGACTGGGAAGCTTCTTAAGTCAAGTTCCTGTGCTCCAGTCTGAGCAGGAAATTAATCTCCTGCATGACGGCATTGACGTAAGTCTTTGCTCAGTTTGTGTGTGCATGTAAACAGGGAAATCAAGAGAGAATAAAACTATTTTGTAAATATTCTTACTTATGAGAGGTAAAAAGGGAAGGCAGAACTTAAGGACCTGCACAACTGTTTGCACAGAGCTTTACCACATGTGCTACAATAGATCCAGTAACGTTTGCCAACATTTCTATCTGCATTCTGAATGAGTCACAATTATCTTCAGTAGCGTCTAGTTTTTCAGGCTTGGAGAAGTCATTAGGTTAAGTTTTAGAGTGGGTTTTGCTGACGTCAACACGAAGAAATAAATTGAGACTGTCCTACTCGTTTATGTATGCAGAGTGCAATAGGCTTAATGCAAACCTGGTAGAGCTGTTGGGTGAAAAAGCATTCACCTGATCTGTGACAGGATGAACTGTGCTGAGGAATATGGGTACCTATATGGAGAATTTGGGTAACTCTAATTTAGCTCTTAAACCATTACACAAACACAGTTCTAGTAGGTAGTATTCTATATTAAGCATGACATGCTTGTGATAAAGATTGCCCTTTTTATGGCAGGTAATCACAGTGTCTCCTATAGTGTTTAACCTGTGTCTGGGAACAGTAGAAGACATCAGACACCTGGGCAATTTTATTGGCTTGATATAGACAGATTTGGAGAGCCTGCGTGTGGACTGGAAGCTGGTAAAAGGGATGCTGAGAGACATATTCCTCTCATTGTCATGCAAAGGCTATGACAGCTATTCTGTCTTGTAGGGAGCCTTGGAAGACCCTCTTCCTTGCTTAAGTGACAATAATGGCATAAATGGATTTCACATCATCCCCTTGATTTTATTGTGCATTGAGTTTAAATGCTTAGCCTGTATGCAGCCTTTACAGATTAGATTTAATCCACTGATCATATAAATATCTAAAAAAACTTGTTAGGAGTTGCACAAGATACACTGATTTTCTACTGTAATAAGTTTCCTCTTCATGCTTTAGTTACTGATTTAATTACATTACAAATTTCCTAAACAGTGAACTGGTGCAACGTACTGTACTGAAAAGTAAAATAGCATTCTCGTTCTACCTCCTGCTTTAGACTTTTATATATCAAACCTGTACATTTAAAAAAGAAATTAAGAAGAGAAGCACGTAGAAGTATGCTGTCTTTTTTTTTTTTTTTTCCCCCTACTTCAATTAGTCCAGAAAATAAATGGATGCATGAAACTTAGCTCTCCACTTGTTCTCTTTGTGGCTCATGAACAATAGGGGAAAGCCTCTGACCCCTTGTTTTCTTGTGGAAGCAGAACAGGGATCCTTGGAAACATTCAAGACCAGGTTGGTTGGGGCTCTGAGCAATCTGATCTAGTTAAAGATGTCCTGGCTCACTGCAGAGGGGTTGGGCTAGATGATCTCTAAAGGTCCCTTCCAATCCAAAACATTCTAAGATTCTATGATTCTATGATTATGGCATTTAATGGATTAAAGCTTTAAGTGTCACACTTCACTGCCAGAATTAAGGACCAACATTCAAAATTTGGGTGAGTGGCAAATAGATGAAGGATTTGAAAGCCCAGATGGTACAGTTTGTTGGTAAATGGTTTAATGCACACAAAAATCCCAAACTAAATAGGAGGTTTGGTTAGAAGCTGATAATAGCAGTTGGTTACCAAAGTATTTTAGAACAATAAGGTTGAATGGTGTATTCAGAGATTATTTACTCTCTTTTTTCCTCCAAGGCAAGGCTAATAATTTCTGAAAGGTGTTTATATAGCCTTTTAAAAATATACCCTTAAAAACTTACTCATTGTAATTCCATGAACAGATTCCCTCATCAATTAATATGCTTATTATTTTCCATTGAAAACTATTATTTTCTCCATTAAATCTTTATTACTGCAACTTATGGCCCTATGGGCTGTTTTGCAGCTCATTATTTCTTAGCTACAAGGATAAGGAAAATAGTCTGTTTCCATAAATTTACATGGCTACATTTATAATCTGGAAGATTTTCAATTATGTGTGCTTTTACTTCTCTTCAGGCTACATTATGTGTGACTTTCTGCCTTTCTTCATGTGAGATGTTTTCTAGATTTCTGTTTTCTCAAGGTTTAGTCCAGTATGTCTCTGCTCAATCCTGTTGCCCCAAAGCAAGAAACAATGCTTCAGGTGAGCTTTAGGAATACAGAGAGAATGAGAGCTTGCTCCTCTTCTGGATGATACTCCCTTTTATACATCCCAGGGTGATGCTTGTTTTTTCTTAAGACCGTTTTAGTATATTTAGTTTATGATTCACTGCTACCTCCTATGCATTTTCTGAGGAAGTGCTGCCTAGCCAATGACCCCTTGTCCAGCAGATTATTCTCATGTGTATGCAGAGCTTGGTATTTTTTACATCCTCTTTTTTTCTGAACATTTCTGCAGTTTGTCAAGGACATTCAAAAGAGCTTACTAGCTTAATATTGTCAGTGCTGGACTAAATATATCACCTACCTCCATCCAAACCATTGAAGAAAACATTGAATAGTGCTGGCCCTGGGACAGCAAGCTTCTTAGATAAATTATCTTTCTACTTTGACAGAATTACTACTCTTTCAGTACAGTTTACCAATTTTTTCCTCACTTGTATTCCAGCAGTTTCAAAAAGATAACTTCTTTTTTCTTATATGAGGTTGGTCACGCATTTGTAATTTGTCTTCTCTTTCTGTTGGTCCTCCCACCTATCTATCTTTCTACAGGGTCAGATGAGCTCTTAACCCCGACCAGCAATGCCTACAGCTATCTTCATTAGCCAGTAGATATTTTAGCTGGAAAGTAGAAAGAATCAGCTGTCTGATACATACAGATTACTAGTTCTTAAATCTACTCTTAATTGCTCATAGCTCTGAAATTAAAGTAGGAAAAATAATTAATTTCTAGACTTCTGTCAAAGAGCTACAGATCAATAAGAAATATCTGGCATTGAAACAAGCAGAATAAAATATTTTGGGTTCTAGCTCACTTGTAGTCTTTTCCTTGAGACACAGTACTAGATATGAAATTACTTAACTATTGCTATAGATCTTGAGGTTAGGGAAACTGAGGTTTTGTGAGTGGTAAAGTATTGCATGCTCTTGCTCCAAAAAGTCTGCTTTCACATGAACATATGCATAGGAGATGAAATAAAAATAGGTTGCATCACGTAGAAAGAGCAATGGTCATTGGTTTGCAATGGACAAACAATAGCAACAATAATTGGAAAACAAATTGAAAACCCAGCAATTCAGGAGTTTTCTGCTTGAGTTTCATCCAGTGTTGGCAAATTAAATAAGATCTCTCTAGGGTATCATTTAAATAGATTTTTACCATGATAATTACTACTGAAAGGATTAATCTAAAGAAAGACACATGATAAAGAATATCTACAGAGGACTTCTAAAAATTGCAGTAATGATTTCAAGCAAAAGACTTCTTCATTCTAATAAAAATGCCCCTTTTCTGTGCATTCTGTGTGTCAGGTCCGGATATCTTACAGTTGACTAATATTTCTTCAATATGCTCTAATACCGTAATCTACAAAAAATTACATGTGGGTGAATTTTATACATGTGATTTTTCCACTGAACGATACAGGAGTAATCTTAGTAGGACTTAGGCTTCAGGCAGTCTAGTTAATCTACCATATCTTTCTGAAATACCCTTTCTTGAAGAATTTGAGTGAATACTTATTCAAAGTGTAGTCATGATTTCTGAGTATTATAAGGATGAAAGTCAGTGAGCTGTTGCTGTGTTGAATGAAAAAATGATCAGAAAAGGCTCTTTGGAAGATGAAAACCAATGCAATTAAAGTGAAGTTCTGTTACTATTTTATAATAATATTTTCTTTCCCTGTCTCTTTTTTTAATAGCTCAAAATTCCTTGCAGCCAAAGTAATTACACTGCAGGAATTCCAGCTCCCCCAAATAGTACTTTTTACAGTGCCATGCTTGAATGGAAGTCCCGTGAACAATAATGTGCATTGGACTAGGCCCAGAAAAAATTTGCTTTTAAGATGTATACTAGTTTCAGGACCGATAAAACTGCTAGATGAAAGGTTGGGGAGTTAAATGGAAAAACATATTTGGTATAGATCTCACTGAGAGTTTGGAGATTGTTTTTTTTCTTTTCTTGAAACTCTCAGAAGGTACCAGGATACCCTGAGCTACAGATAATCCCTCTGAATAACAGAAGTATAGCAGTAAGCTATACTAAACACATAATGTGAAACAAAGAAAAGGGAGATTTCTTTGTGATTTTCAGCTTTCTGTATAGATGGTGAATGAACACACTTCAAAAAGCAGCAAATTATTTTGAAATGCTGAAACCCAGAGCAGGAAAACTACATGAAGAAAAATGTGAATCTTGGCAGGCAAGAATAAGTAAGATCATGACTACAGGAAACTCTTAAAAAATATGACAACACTCTGAACACTGCATATTGTTGAAGAAGGATCTTCAGATCCTTCAAGATCTTGGCAAAACCTAATCTGTGATCTGATAAAGATAATTGTTTTCCTGATGAAGATTTCTCTCTACTTCTCAAAGAAGTAGAAATGAAGAGTGGGGCAAGGTGAAACTGAAGTGACACAAAATAACTGGTGATGGCTGTCTGATAGTTTTTCCTTTAGATAATTACTCCATGGCTGTGTCAAGAAAATAGTTTTATACAGTTTGGGGATCAGTTTCTGGGTCCTTTCAGGCTAACCAGACTTGACACTGTCACTCTGTTGAATATATATTAGCTCTAGGAAGAGATTTTACCTGTTTCAGTAAAATCCACTTAACTGCTAAATATTCATTTGTGAAAATACATATTACTGGAATGTTTGTTGTCCCTCTGTTTGTTATATAGCATTATTTCATGGAAATTTTATTAGTAATAATTTGTGTATGATGTAATATGACCTTTCTTGGTCATATACAGCCTAAGATACATCTCTGTTACTTATCTTGTCTTTTCTGCGGATTTACAGTGTCCCTCAAATTTAATTTGATAACGCCAGTATTAGGCACTTAACTGTGTAAATCTACCACTCTTCTGCTCACCCTCCAACCCCTAATGCAATTGCAAAAGATGCCAACCTTCCTGTTCCTACTTGTCACATATCGATAACTTCACCTAGTACATACTGAGTGCTTTTCAAGAGTTAAGCCACAAGGGAGCTCCAGTGCTGGGTCATAGGGAAGAAACAACTGCGGCAGGCAGGTCCTTCACTTCCTTGGCAGGAAGGGGGCACACGGTTCCAGGGTACTGTGCAGCTGGAGTGTACAGCTACACATATGGTGATGGCTTGCTGCTGGTTTACTGCTCCTCTGGCCCAGTTCCATGTTTCCCGTCAAGCCCCGTGCCAACACAGCTTTGTTATGGGCCCTTGGACATACCCGGGAAATGGCATCTCACCTGAACCACTCATGACTTCAGTTCACTGAGAGCCACGGTCAGCCGCTTGTCCTTTATAGCTTTCTTTACAGCCTGTGCTCGCTGCGGTTGAATTCTTCCTGATTTATGTCAGCGTGATGTCAGAGCAAGCTTTTCAATTTGGATCTGTTGAAATCTTATCTTGCAAACAGTTTGCTACTGCCACTATCAGAACTTGGTCATTTTTGTTTTCCTCACTCGTGTAGTGTCAGTTTGTTTTATGTAGTTATGGTCCTACCAGCTGCAAACACCATATTCTACTTCAGCCAGCTCTAGGTTATTAGGTTATGAATGCTAAAAATTATGAGCAGTGCTTTAATTTGCATAGTTATATCCACACATCATCCAGAGTGAATAAAAGCCAGATTGTAAAATAATTACAATCTCTTGAAGCAGAGCCAGCCTCACAGACCAGATCCATCCGTCTTCATTAATTTGTATACAGTTCTTTTACCAGAACAAACTTTCTGAAGGTACTCGCATGGGAATGCTGAAACAGCTGCACAACTTTTATTTTGAAGAAAAAAAAGTTGAGCCTCGGAACAGTGTGTTTTAAAAAGAGAGAGAGAGAGAGTGACTCTGCATTTAAGACTTTGACCAGCATGTGTAAGAAGTGCTCTCATGGCTGGAATAATCTAACAAATTTTTACCTGGGTAGCACTTGGCAAAGCTCCCCTTTTTTCTTGCACAGCTGAAAGGAATCCAGTGCAATTCCGTGCTTCGATCAACTTGACTCCAGTTTTGCGCAGCCTGCCCAGTTTGGTAGTGCACAGCTGTGCCTGGCTTATGTGGCCTCTATGGCCCTTTTCTGCTCCACTGTCAGAAAGAGGGAGGGAGGCTTCCCCCAGCACCAAAATATCATTCTGTGTGCTCTCTGCAGCACAGTAGCTAAGAACAAGTTTCCCGATTACTTCCTGGTCTTTTTGGAGTTATTTGCTGGAAGAAGTCTTTTCCCCCACTTTAAATGGATGATTGTGTTACAATCAAGAAAAAGCATCTCCAAAGACCAATCTTTAGGTAAGTCATGCTGTTGTTACTTTGAACTGAAAATGCTATGAACTTTACTCTCTACATCCTATTTGATAACTTAAAGTTTGTACGCAAACACACAAAAAATTGTTGGAGAGAAAGAGTTTAATATTGCGTAGCCCAGTAACATGATTTTGGTGCTCGTAATATATTTTTTTCACTTGTACTGAGACTTTGTAGAAGTTCTTTTTCTTCTCTTCTCTGTCATCCGCATTCTCTAAAGTTTTATGTGGGATTGTCTTTATTATGAAAGAGGAGCAGCATAGCTCTTGAAAACTTTTTTCGTGTGTTTTGTTTTCCTACAGCTCTGCAGTCCCTCAGTGTATTCTGGAATTATAAAACTATTTAAAAGTGGAACATAGTTCTTGGTTGGTTTAGCTGATTATATCTGGATGGCAGAATTTTAATACTTGAAAAGATACACCTTTCAGAGTAAAGTAGTTTGCTTGCTGGGACGTGCAGACAAGTGCTTAAAGTATAACTAACCCGTAAGACTCTTCTGGTAGGAAGGGTTCGAGTTTAAAGAGCAACAAGTTGGACTTTTTGTGGGGTGGTTCTTCACTGCTTCCTACATATGTTAGTTTGACCTATGAAACATTTTTCTGATTATTTTATGTTTTAAAGTCAATTATAAAATTCACTTTACAGATCAGGATTAAATCTAGTTTGCTTGTGCTTTTTACCACTGGAGACCCCTTTCCTTCCTGTGGCCAGTCCTAGCTTCAGACCCAGTGACCTTCAGTGGGAAATATGTTTCTCAAACTACTGTGAATAAGAATGCAGTGCCTGTAAGATTAAATAAACCTGCAATAGTTCACACTTCTGTTTATGGCTGGTGACATTTTTGACAGAACTCCAGCTCTTACTGGGTGATATCAGTAGGATATTGTAACCACAGTGTTGATATGACAAATAAATATAAAGTTATAGATGGTCCCAGAGCAAATACAGGATTATTATTTATTGGATGGCCACTACTGATGTCATATATTATGGGAGTACAGTAATGGTTGGTATTGCAGCTCCAGAGTAAGTTCAGACAGGTAGTCATGCCAGGATTATGTCCTACTAATGTTACATTCGGAGAAATCTTTCAGTAGTATTACAATTACAATGCAGAAAGATAATCTGGACATTAAAAGGTTACTATGGGAGTGAAATGACTTAACCATTAACCTTAGATTTTCATGTCCTATGTAGATTTGCTGTGCAATTTACATCATAAATTAAACATTTTGCACTTTGCTTTAATAAAGTGGAGTTAAGAAGTTATTTCACAAAAAGCTTACAACTGACAATTAAGAGAAATTTGATATTTTCCTCAAGTGATATCTTTTTATTTCAGTTAATAGTTTAATTGAATATACTTATGTTTAAACATCAATAACTATTTTTAAGGATCTGTGATACATTCTTCACAGTCTTTTGGGGCCTTTAGAATTGTGGGTGAATAAGTGCATATTTCCTGATGTGTTCAGGAATCTGCTATAGAAATCTGCTGTAGCTAGTGTAGTACTGGATAGTTTGCAAGAGCTTTCTTAAGGGATGTTTCCCTAAATTGTCTTGTGGGAGTGAACTTAACTCAATGAAATACAAGAAGTTTCACCATTTCTTACTGAAATCCATTCCTGCAAATCAGTTCTAAATACAGAACGGCAAATAACTATTGTTGGCATGCTTAATCCAGAGCAAGAAAACCCCTAATATGGAAAGCCCCCTAAGAGTCCATGGCTTTGCAGTGACTCTTCTAGCAAACTATCTCTGTAATACTACAGTAAATGCTTAACAAACATTTCCAAGGTTGAGACCAGCATAATATTTTAGGCGGCTCGAACAGAAAGACAATCTCTGTATGCCATAAAGGTCGTATCATGTACAGTAAATACAGATGCTATCATAGGACATTAAAGAGCTGGTTTTTTTAATGTGTGTTCATTTTCCTTATGACTTTGGAAAATATTTCTCCAGTGAAAAAGTGTTCCTGTACAAGAATTGTGAAGATTTAGCCTCAGTCTTTTTCATCCTGTAATCTCTCCATGTAGGTGAAATGATTTTACTGGGCCCAGACCTTACATTCAGGTAACTGAATTAGGAGTCTAGTAATTTTTTCCCTCAAAAGAAGAAGAAAGGAGAAGAAAATATCAAATTACCCGAATTTTATATATGTGTGTATTTATCCACCTTTCACCTACAGCCAACACTAATTATAGTTACTCTTAAAAATCAGGTCTTTCTTGGGAGCTATGTCAGAACTTAATAAGTGCATATGAATACCTTCCTACTTAGCAAAGTTACATTTATAGTGGATCTGTAATTTTACTTGAGTTGCCTTTCCAGTAATGTAAAAAAATAGGTTCAGTAGTTATTCTAAATAAACCCTTCAATATAACCAATCTTCTACATAAGAATGGGATAGCTATTATGTTTCAAGATGGGAAACTCAATAATAAAAGACATTTCTGACTAATTTTCAAATTTTTTATAAGTTTTGAATTCATGAAGATGTAAACATTTATTTTTTTAAACAATTATTTTAATACTGGGAATGAAGTATAACTTTTGGTATTTGCTACCCAGTACTGCTTGGAAATAACTAAAAAATTCATTCAGAAATATAATTGTGTGAAAAAGCCAAGCTTATGAATCATGTTGAACTGATTACTAAAGCACATCAATTTGGATAAAATTTTGTAATTGCATCAGAAACCAACTGCCAAGTACTGAGAGATTCTTGTATTCCTTAATATCAAAAGAACAGTCTGCTATATGGAAAGATGTATTTCAACAGAACTTGTAGCTTGGATATTCACTGGCTATTTTAGTGCTAATATAAATTACTGAGGACATTCGATATTTTTATTAAGAACAGCATCTTGAGCATGTTTGCTATAACTGGAGATGGTGAAATAAATTCAAACAATAAACAAACCAGCTTTCTCAAAGAAAGCAGTGGGAGCTTCATAGCTCTGGCATTTAAAATTGGACTGAATAAAGTCATATAAAATAGCTCTAGGGAACAAATCCTTCCCTGCCAACTGCATAGATTAATTGACAAATAGGTGTTTTAGTTCTCAAATTTCTATGATTTCTATTAACGTAAGAATCTACACAGTTGTTAGTCAAAGCTTATACTGAAGCTAACATTTTTCTGCACTCTGCTTCAGTCTTCAGGGGGGTGGGTTGTATGACTTTGGTCTTCCTGGTCTTGACTGTGAATGGAAGCAAAAGGATTAGAGTATCACAAGAGAAGTTGTTCTTCTGGTGTCTTTGTCTTGGCAGGATCCAAGACAGCTTGGAATTATTTCAAGACACCCATGGTCTTTTGAGATTTCCAGATCAATGGCAGTTGGATAATAACAAAGATTTTGTCCTTGCTGTGTAACATCTTTGATTTAAGGCTCTTAATGTGTTTTAAAAATGTTAATGTGTGAGCTGCAAAATACCTCTCTTTTCTGTTCTGCACATTTTCTGTGGTCTCATGCAATTGTGGATCAAGGGTTTTCCCTTAGAGCAGTAGGGACAGGAAAAAAGGGCTTGTGGTGCTGAAAGCAAGAGAAAGAACAAGGGTGAAAAACACTTGTTTTCCAGCTCTTCAGGGAGCTCTATTATTATCTTTTCTATTGTGTCTGCATATGAGAGAAGCTCTTGTCCTGTTGTCGTTCCAGTATCTTTGTTCATTATATATATGAATGTTGTCTTAACTGCAATTAATGAGACTGGATCTTTATGTAGCTTTGAATTATCATTTACTAAGAAAATGACCTAGTCCAGTCCTTTGGTCTTTTGCTTCTAGTCCCTTAAAATATATATGGCTGATTCATTGTTTTATTCTATACTAAAATCAGCTCCAAAAACTGGAATCTGATCCTCACTGTAATCCACTGGCAGAAACTATTCCAACATGACTTTTACACCACTACAGGGCACATAGGTAATTATATGCTATATAGACTGTACAGTATATTGTAAATGTTTACAAAGACCTGGTTTCCGGGAAATGGTTATGCTGCTGTAATTTGTGGAATAAGAATAATCCATATCAATAACTTCTGGGTTTTTTTCACTTACATATAGTGTAGTAAAAAATAGAAACAGCATGTTCTGCAACTTCTAGGTATTATAAGTTTTTGGCAGAGACTCTTTTCCTCTTGAAAAAATATACTAACAAGTATTTTCTAGCAAAAAATAACCATCAGTGTAATGCCCTTACATGGCTTCTCTTTTCTTTCTTTTCTTTTTTTTTCCTCTCCTGGATGCTCAAAATATGCAGAGGTTTTATCAAGTACAAATGAAAACATCCTCATATTATGAAAATGCATTAATTTTTTTCCTATTTGTGAGTTCTATTTTACTCTCTTGATCCTGTGGCTTTGATGTAGTATGTACTGAACACGTATATTTGTGTTTTGCATGGGTATAACTGGTGTTCACACCTTTTCACTTAGTGCCTGTACAAAAGGTACCAAATCAGTACAGCATAATAAGAGGAACCAACTTATTCAGTAAACAAGAAAAAAATGGTGTACCTGTGGGAAGCCTAGAAAATTGATTTTAGCTGCTTAGAAGCTCATAAAAAAAAGGATGTTTTTTCCCTTTATTTGTAGTAGCCTTCAAATGTGTCCCAATTATTATTATCTTTATACTGTGTGTAGGGAGTAAGTAGATGTATGGGAAACTTTGCCAGATTTATGTTGAATTGTGCACGGCAATTACGATGAATGTACATTATATATCGTTATCGCTAGTGATAGCTTAATTGTAAATTAATGTAGCATATTAATTTAATGAGTTACAATATATTCCTGTGGTGTTGGAGGAAGGTGGGCAGGAAAAGAAGATGCAGTCATCCTTTGCTTCTTGCTCTAAGCAAAGGCTGGAATTTAAAAACACAGCTCCACAATAAGACCCTGAAATCAGTCTTTTCTTCTCGGTTGCCCCTTGCCCTAATGGCAAAGTTTGCTGCAACTTCTGCAAAGCTACATATAGCTCATAGCCATGGCCATCCTGTTGGTGATGTTGCTAAAGGTATTTTCTGCCTCCTGCTTGCTTCTACCTCTTCCTGTGTGGCTTTAATGGCTACACTGATGGGTGAATACCCGAAGATATTATATAGTTGTGTGTTGGTTTAAACCATCGATAATTTTTTAAAATGGCAGTACCTTAGAAGAGCTAACTTATAAATTGGAATGGGAAAGAGGTTGGTGTAAAAAAGTAATAATAAAAAAATTGGGCTTTGGCAGGAGGCATCTGCTCCTAGCATGATAAGAAGCTACGAAAAAAGAGTATAACTGAAGCAATAAGTGAAGACATTTTTGAGGAGTATCCAGAACATTATGAAGGGTGTAAAAAATTCTTAGAAATTCAGGCTAATGAATTACACTGTTTTTGAGAATCATGGCTCTTCCAGAAGACAGTGGAAAGGAAGACAAAATGTAAAGCAGTACATCAAAAAATTTGGACAGTAGGTGGCATTTTGTAAATTAAGAAAGCAGGAGAGACAGAACGGTAGATTAAGTAGGGGGAAAGCATGGAGGATCCAATTTCCAGACAGATAATACACATTTATTCAGTAAGTAGATTGAAAGGAGGCAGAACCTAGTACGTTAAAAATGCAAAAAAAAAGGAGCAAATGTCTTACATTAGCATTTGTAACTTAAAGCTGTTCAGATACATTTGAACAGCTGTCCAAATGTTAGTATTCAACCCCTTAATCATACTAGAAGAAGGTGAATAAACACATTTTACAAATTTCAGCAAGAAAAAATACCTGATTGAAATGAAATGAATTGGTAATGTGTTATAGCATAGCATGCTCTATAATATAGGTAGCTTGGCCATAACCAAATTGAGGTAGGAAATGAGAAGAATGTTTATAGCCATCTCAGTAATGGTAGTCTGGATTGCTGTTGAAGCGATGGGGGAAATCCTGACTGGTTTTAAGAATGGACTCATGAAAAGGACCGTTTGTTCTGGCACTTCCAAAAGCTGAAAACAAAAGCTTTTGAAGGATAAGAACATTGCAGTTTTTTGTATTTTAGTCTCCTAAACTTCCTAACTTAAGACACTTCATTACTGAGGGCATGCTTATTTATTTACGTGAAAAGCATTTTGGTTTATATTGTTGTATATCCAGTTTTGTTCTGCCCTGAGTTACATTCTCTAGGGCACATATTATATGAGAACCAATATTGCCTACGTACTTCAAGCTTTTTCTTACAACTTTCCCTTTACTTTGTTCCTACTTAATCAAGAACTGCTTTAACACTCACTTTGATTGTAGACTTCTGAAGAGGAAATGTTAAGTGAGAATTGATGCGCATTCAGTGATTAACATTTTCATTTCTAAGGATTGCTTTTAGTTGGAATTAAAGTGTCATTTGCATGGTTTGGGAAGACATTCTCAGGGAAGTCAGGCTATGCCTCAACCAGGATCAAAAGGAGGCAATTTTTCAGATAGTAGCAGAAGAGTAGCAGCAGGTCTGGCATAGTTAGTTACTTTTCAGAGGAGTTAAGGGACGAGTGGAACTTCTATTACGCCTGAAGAAATAGGAGTGATGAGCAGTGGCTGTACAGATGTCAGCTGGCTTTGTGGCAGTACTGCTTCAAGAGGAGAAAGCAATGAAGAAGGTACAAATGAAAGTTCAAAAGAAGATAGTGTATTTTTTGCACATCCTAGAAAGTAGAGAGGATGATAGGCAGCAAAGAAAGTGAATTCTGTTGAGATCTGAGGCTAAATTAATTTTTTCCCTGGTGAGGAAAATATTTTTTCTCCTATCTTTCTCTGAAAGATCAGGAGTCAAAATATAATTCCTTCTGGGGTGAAATTAACTTATTCTGGAGGTAGATTGAAGAAGTAAATTATATGTGCAAGTATTTGGGATCCTGGCATTGTGAAACATTGTATTGGAAATATGTTTCGTCAGACCTAATAGCCATTAAAAAACCCTGTTATGCTGTGTTCTTCACTTTTTTGAGACAAAGCCAATGAGTGAAGAAGAAACATTGTAAATGGATATGGTGAAAACAAAAGCACTGGCCCACCACACAGATGAGCAGTGATTTATGTTTTCATACTGGTAAGACAAGGTGCTGTAGCAAAAGGTAAGAGTCACTCCTGTTTCACAGACCTTGCAGCCTTCAGTTTGGTGAGATAGATTTATTTTTACTCCTCCTTTGCATTATCCTTTTCAGGAAAGTCATAGGTTTAAATCACCTGGTAAGAATACTCATTTCTGCTTTCTGGAAGCATTAGTTCCCACGGTTCCCACAGAGCACATGGCACCTGTCTTGTCTCAGGTTAGCATGCTTCGTATCCGTGTAAGAAAGCCCATGATGAAAACTGTAGCTTGTCCAGTGCAGCAGGTCCATAAAGGAAACTGAAGGAGTTAGCAAAGGGAATATGCCCCATCTTTCATGTTTAAATAATAGGCAGGTTTTACGTGTTGTAAACGCAGAGTTTTTAGTTTGTCTCTGTGGTGGTGGGAAGGATGCATTGGAGCATGGTTTAGCTCTGATGGGGACCAGGGTGATGGTAGGTCTTTTGCCTCTGTATCTGGGATTGGAAATTAGTGGAGGAGGGAGGGGAAGTTGACTCCCACTAGAAGCAGTAGCAAAGAGGAGAAGTGATCTTCTTTTATACAGTTTTTAAACAGCTGTTTCTATTGAACCAGGCTGAATATCTTCCAGCATAATCCTGGCTAGCTTGCAGGGATCGCTTAACCTTCGGTTTAAAAACCAGACTAGGATGACTTTCTGAGTTTCCAGTTTGCCTGTGTGCGCATAAATGCACTCAAAGCAAAAGAAATCCTGATTCACCCACACAGTGGGACCATGCATTGTTGGGGTTACTCACAGTGTTGAGATGCTCATTAGCATTTGTTCATTCATCTGCTTGGAAATTATCTTCACTAAATAGGAGAATGAGAACAGGGTATCTGGGAGGTCCTATCTATCAGGAAGACATGACATTTAAAATATTTTTCATTTTTTCCTGTTATAGATGTAATATTTCAGTGTAATATGTGTTTATAATATTTTGGCTTGCCCTTAACGACCTATTGGATAATGTCATTAAAATTGATTTCCAAACCAGGAGAGAACAGTAAAGAACAATCCAAGCCAATATTCTGTTTATTACTGGATGTTGTGGGAATCTTGACTTCTGAAATGTTTAATTTTCTGTTAAACAAGCTTATACTAGCAAGCATTCATTTTAATTCTTCAAAATTTCTCCTTTTATGTTCATAAAAAGGCAGATAATAGAAAAAATGACAGAAACTGTCTACCCACCTAAGAATGATAAATAATCTGAAGGTGAAAACAAGGTTTAGCAAGGCGTTAAAAAGAGTTTATGTTTTAAATATTTCTAACTTTTTGACACAACTGT
Organism: Egretta garzetta; assembly: GCF_000687185.1. NCBI lineage: Eukaryota > Metazoa > Chordata > Aves > Pelecaniformes > Ardeidae > Egretta > Egretta garzetta. Next base: position 100,727 of record NW_009260760.1, read on the forward strand.
GATGCCTATGAAGCAATAGTGACAAAGTCATGAAGAAAATTAGCAAAGCCAAAAGAGGGACTGGGGAACAGTTTACATAAAGCTTTGGAACTGTTATCCCAAACTATTTTCTGAATTCTGCTCTCATGATTTTAAAGTTGTTTTAAAAATGTGAATTTTCATGACCTACACAGACAACTTTATAGGCTGCATTGGCATAAACCTGTGGTTTTCTGAGCTCAGCTGCTAGTGTGCAAAAATGGACTTATTGGTATGTTCTCTGATAAGAACTTAGTTGGCCATTGCCACGCTACATTTAAAATTATACCACTTGCTTTTGTGTTCTATTCTGGCAATCTGGTTTTATTCAGTTAGGGAACCTGACATCCGGCAAGAAAGAGGGGAGAATACAAAGGACTTGAAAGCTTCACGCATAATACAGGATCTCCTAGAAATACTAACTTGACTAATACAAGCACTTCAGTTATGTTAGCCTTAATTAATATCTTAACTCGTATACATAAACTTATACATAGCCTTAAATAAAACTCCATGCCTTCACTTATATATTGTGATCTCAGTGTAAAATTAGCCTGCCCAATGTAAAACTATCCAGAAAAATGTAGATTTTCTTCTGGTATCAAACATAGCTCATTTTCAGCTTCCCTGTGTGTCTCTGCAAAGCATTATGTCATGTTGTGGAGACATAATAAATTTTTATTTTTAACAAGAAGCATGCATGGAAATGTAGAAAGAGAAATATTTTCCATTACTTCATCTTTAAGTTTTGAAATTATTACTATACTACTAGGAGACATAAGTCAGGAATGTTGGGTAATTACAAAAAGAACAAGCAAAGAAATTGCAAATCATGGAAATATGATTTATTGATCAAATATTTGTAAAAATTATATCCACCATGAACTACTATAATAGGTGCTTTCTGAGTATGGATATTTATAGATCATTGTACTATTATGAAAAACCCTGCCTCCAATTTATTAATCTTGAAGATTATGCTTTATCGTAATAAGAATAAATCCAACATTATCTATTACTATTTTTTGTACTGTGTTACCATTTAGTAGGCTCAGTCCAGATTGAGAGCCTTTTATGCTAAGTGCTGTACTGATACAGACTGTCAGTGCATTTTCATGATAGATTCACAAAAAGTGAAAAATATTAGAAATCTCATCAGATGGAGAAGTTAACTCATGGGCATGGCTGTGGATGGATGTTCAGTGAGTTACGGAGAGGGAAAGCCAGGCCTGTTGTTGATGCTGGAGGTGGAGATCAGGTCATAATAAGAGTAGAGGAGGAGTCAAGCCTTGGTGCTTTTAAATAGGGAAGATCACTGCGTGCTGGTACTGGAAGGGGAAGAGACCTGGGTTTTGGGAAAGGTTGAAGAAAAAGCTGGTAATTGTGAGCAGGAGAGGACATAGGAGAGGAGACAATTGGGAGGATTGGGCATGGTGTAAGCAAGCGAGGCTATGTTTATGTTGTAAATTAAGTCTGAAAAATCTCGTTCCCTTACCTCCACACACCTTGCAATGGAGGTGGGGTTTCTCCATCACTGTGCATGCCCATTGCTGTTCCAGGAGCTGCTGAGGTGCCCCACAAGCTCATGACAACGTAGGTCTTGCAGTGACTGCATGGTGACTTCTGGCAGTGTCAAACCAGGTTTTGAGTGTTGCTGTTTCCACTCCAAGGTCTCTCCCTGCTGCTCCAAATTTCTGTGCTTCCTCTCCAAGCTGACTCCTTTGTTTCAGAAGTCTCTTCATAATTCCCTGCTTAATGTTTAATGTGGCTGATGGTCATCTTCCTCTTTAATGTAAACAGTTTTGGGAAAGCACCCTTTCGGAGAGTTTTGTGTATCCCATCCACACACACTATTTACACCATGCTTCTATCTTAACAGCTGATGTTATCTGGCCCTTTTGCTGTAGATGGACCCTGCAGACAACCCCCACAGATGCAGATGAAGAGTCAGGATTTTAAATATAGGATGTGAGCACCAGAATTGAACTTGATGATGATTGGGGTGAATATGTAAATACATAAAACAATGCAAAAATGCAGTGGCTTTAGTGATGGAGGAACACTGAGAAGTTGGAGAGGAATTTCTGGAATTGAGAAAGGGAGGACGGTGAGAAACTTTACAGAGATAGTGTGAAGCAATAAAAAAAGAGAAAAAAGAGAGCAAAATGGATAATGAAGTTAAAGCAAAATTAAAAGAGGAATAGAATGCGTAACAGAATATAATGAGTAATGTGGAAATGTAAAGATAAGCAGGTGGTGAGCTGACAAAGAAATTAATGAGAATATGGTCATTTGCCGTTTTACATGCTTACTCATCCCTTAATACACTAAAATATAAATTGTGTTAATTACTCCATGTTGTCTGTAGGTAGACCACAGATAACTACTGGTAAAATGTATTAAATATTTAATGTTGGCCTGACGGTCTGTTTGGGACACTGCTGCTATGCTGTTTTGTACTATTCCCAGGCAAACTTTTCCAAGGTTAATGATGAATTCAGGAGACATTACAAGATCAGTTGTTGAGTCATTTTCCAACTGGCATGAGTGAGCTTTGTAATGTTTCTTGTTGTTAAAAATGCCTGAATCCTTGAGGTATTTTAAGGGATCTGAAAAATTCGCTCAAGAATGTATCCTGGTGGGTTTTTTTTTTTTAGTTTGCAAAAATTAAGTAAAACAATTTCCTGATCACCAGAAATGTTGACATACAGCTTTCTTCCAGGCCTGCATCTAGTATTTGAAACATTGTCTGTCACAGAGAAATTAAGTCTGCTTTATTGTTCTGTACTGCTATTCTGATTGTTGGAGCTCAAAGGTTTTCAGTCCGTGTTCAGACCTTAAAGAATGCTGCGCTTGCCATGTCGTGATGGTTGTTACAGTCTCTATGGGTAAATGTTTATACTTCTTGAGGAAATTAGTTTGGTCTCCTGGTGGCGTCAACTGAGAAGCATTTTGTGCTGAGCTGATCTTTCTTAAATTATTAATCCCCTAACTTTAGAAAACCCAGTTTTCAGCACCAGAATAACAGGCCCTGTTAACCTCTCATTTGAAAACTAATCGTGTGTTTTCTTGCAGCTTTGGATAGACATGGACTGGAACTTTTGTTTTATGTAAAACAGGTGAAATGCATTGGTTTAAAACTAATATACTGCAGTAACCTTCTCTGTTGATAACGGACAGTTACAAGGAATTGTTTAAATATTGTGAACCAGATTAATAGCTTCCTTAATGGTGGAGAAAGGATTTCAGCACTATATCATGCTTCATAAAAATTAAAATTAAATTAATATTATACCTGAGTAACTGGGATGCTTTTTCTAAATATTTAACAGTATTTTGTTGTTGTTTTGAACAAAACCAAATTACCAAGTTCCTGTAAAAATGCAGTTTAAATAGTTTTAAAAACGATTTTCAGCACGACTGATCTAGCCAGAATGATTGCCCCTCAGGGCCCAAAATAAAATGTACTGTTGTGTTACCAGGTCTCCCCTTTTACATTCCATCCTCTTGGAATGTAAAAAACCAGCTTTAATGACTCTATTACCTGATGTAAAACCAGACTACATAAAGCTTGTCTTAGGAATCCTGAAGTCTACGTCTTAGTCCAGGCTGAGCTCCATTCTGCTACTGACTGCTTCCATCACCTGACTTAGCTTCTTTGCATATTCTCTCAGTATCTGTGCACTACAATGAGATATGCTGCAAAAGCATAACTAGTTTGAAAAGTTTGTTTTCTGAGTGTATGGAGGAATAGTTTGTCATCAACTTCTTAATAAGTTTTTCCATGTGCACCTCTCTGGCTTTCAGTCATATCTTTGCTTGAGAAAACTAATCCAGTTCCTCAGTATTTCCCTTCAGGTGGCGTTTCCTAAATTTCTGGGATTTATTATTGTTTTCCTTTCAGCCTGTGGTATGTCTACACCTTTCTTCCAACAGTGATTCCTCCAAATGGGCAGATTTTTCCAGCAACAAGTTATTTAGGTTTTAGTTGATAGAAAAGTGGCATGTCTTATTGTACACACAACTCTCTCTTATATCACCTCACCAAGACTTGCTTTTTTATGTTGTCATCCATTCTTACTCATGTTGTCATTCTCAATATAGTTTCCAGATAATTTTCTGCATTGCTGCTGCCTCATCAATTGTCTCCATCTCCTTTCTGTAACATTTTTCAGTTGTCTATATTGAATGTGATTTTGTGTAATGAGGAGCATTTCTCCAAATGAAATATTTTCCTAACCTCCTAGGTACTTGCAACTTTACCCATTCTGTTGACTTTCACAAATTTTTATCATTGAGCTTTATTTCTTCATCCAAGAGAATATACAATAGATCTGAGCTGGTATCTTGTGGTACCCATCTTGAAATGTGCTCCCTCTTTGGCAGTAAACCATTGGTAATTATTTATTCAACCGGACATATCCTTATCTTAGGTAATTTCATCAAAGTTGTATTTCCTTACTTTCTTTATGAGAATCTCTCATTAGGACAGCATGAAAGACTTTATTAAAGTTAATACATTACAGAAGCACTTCGTCCTTACACACTAGACCAGTTAGTCTAGCATGAAAGAAAATTACAGAAGTTCAGCGTGATTTGCTTTGGGGAAAATTAATTTTGACTGTATTTTATTACTTTTTAACATGTATGGTCTTATAAATGGATTTATTAACTGTGAGATTCGTTTCTTTCTGTGAATCTCAGTTAAATGGATGGATATATTTCCCAGGTTCTTCTTCACCTCCACAAAAATAGGTACTATATGCCTTTCCTCAGCCCTCTAATACACCCTTACTATTAGTTTTTGAAGCTGTAACTAATGACTGAGAGCAAGGTTCAGCTAGTTCCTTATAGTATATAATGGAATTTCATCAGGCTTTGCCTATGCCCATTTTATGCCTCAGCCTTTCTGATTTCATTCCCACTCATACCGTATTTCTTCTGTTCCTTCATTTTTCCTTCCTTTTCGTGTAACTATGACCTGCAAAAATTTCATCACTTTAAGCAAAATCTGTTTGCACTTTCCTATCATATCATATTTCTGTGCATAAAACTGAAATAATGGATCTTCATCCCTCTCCTTCTGTAAATATGTCTGCTTCTTGAAACAATTAGTTGCCCCCAACTCCTTCCTATATACTTTGTGCTCTCTGACATTATTTTCTGAAAAAACCCTCAGAGCTCTTGTCTCATTATCTTTATGTGCTTTTGGCAATTTCTGTTCTTCATTATCTTGGTAATTTCCTGTAAATTTGCTTCATTATTTGATCCTTGTAATAGTCATTTAATAAAGCTACTTCTTCCCAAAGGCCCTATATCTTTTTACTTGACACCATTTGTCTACATGTTTATTTCTGATATTTATTTATCTCTTTTGGGCCTTTAGCTTCAGCTGGAAGTAAGAATCAGAACACTTGCTATGCTGCTAATTGCTTCACTGCTCTGAGGATTGTGCCTGGCAGTGCCATCAATGACCATGGGTGAGCAGCAGCAAGCAGAGAACTGTTCACGTGCCTCGGGCAGAAGAATGGTTTTTGACCGCTATCTTGCACTGACTCCTCCTAGCAGAAGTGAGGTGTGAATTCTCTCACCAGCAGGAA
>NW_009260760.1:106753-157633 GCF_000687185.1 Egretta garzetta
GCAGGAATCACTTGTCTTAATAGGAGATTTGGGATCTTGGTGGATAGAGGACTTGCACTGAACATAGAACACTGTCTGACGTGAGTAGGCAGTGGCTGGTCTTATACAGCTGCTGATGTAACTGTAGCCTTCACTAGTTAGCTAATTTTTCCTCAATCCTGCACATGTCTGCATTCATCTTGTTGATTAAATAAGTCTTTTGTTCCAGGAACACTCAAACCATGCCCTCTGCTTCTCTCCTGAACTATGGAGGGACTTCCTTGGCAGACATCTCCCAGACTGCATGGTGCTTCTGCCCAGCTTCCTCTGGCAAAAATACAGACTGGTTATTAGCACCAGGGTGGATGTTTCTAGCATCAAGATCATTTTGCAGGCCAAGACTTACCAGACGCAGACTGAAGAAGAGATGTTGGTGTTGACATCATTTTGCTTTCCACCCGCTCTGATTCTTCTCCTCTGTAGCATCTGGAAAGGTGATGGGAAGACCTACCTCTGTGACTATTATCAATAGATGAATTTAGCAGGCAAATTCAGTTTGTCTCCCAGCTTCATTAGAGTACTTCTACACAGCCAGATTACTATGACATCAAGACCATAGCAATGCCTTACCATACCTTATAGCACACATCACAAACTAGTATGTGTTAAAGCTCACCTACCAGGTGAAGAAACTAGATCAGGGCTGCAGAACTGAGTATAAGCAACAAGGGAGAGCCAGGGCTCTAGTCAAACTGGGAAGACTACATGGTCATTACTGTGTCTTAGCTGTTAGGAATCAGCTCCCAGAGGAAGCCCAGTAGCAGCAGCTTCTTCATTCTAGTGCAGTCAAAGAAATTACTTTAAATAATTGCCAGAGGAGGTTGAAATTAATCTGTTTGACTTGGCACTGAAAGAACTGCTTACATGGGCAGTAGATCCATGAGTTATCACCTCTCATTCAAACATGGAATTTAACTCCAACTCAGCTTAGCATGGCTTACACTCCAAATGCAAATTTATGTCTTTTGTGCTGGTAAATAAGCTGTGAACAAATTCAGGGATGAATGCGAAATGAATTAACCATGCTGAAGACTCTCTAGAGAAGTGTCCAGTCTAGTTTCTCTTATGAGATTGAGAGAAATTAACAGTAAACAAACAGCATGGATTGCATACGTTACAAATTCTTCATGTTTAAATGTTTAAAAGCACACCTGCTGTTCTGCAAGTGTTCATTTAAAATAAGAGGTTTGGGGTTTTTTTTTCCATACAATAAACTCTCCTTATTTGACATAGTGAATATTCACACAATAACGACTCATTGGATGAAGTGGATTGCTATCATCACTGTCCCAAGATGTTGTATAGATCCTGAGCAATTCCATTCATGTGGTATTTTTCAGGCTGCAGCACAGATGTTTGAAACTTCCATGTAAAACGCTCTTCTGAGATTGCCAAGTATGCATTTATAGAAACTTTCAAACTGGTTTGGTAAAAGGGATTGATTTCATTATATCCATATTTTTTCCTGATTATCCTTTGATGGTGTTTCTTTACTAAGTAAAGATGTGGTCCCGCACATAATTGTGCCCATGGGTAGTCATTATAATGAAATCAGTGAAACTGCACATAAGAAAATGCTGTACTTGACAGAGTTTCACAGTATAAGTCTGTAGAAGGTAAAAAAATCTATCCAACCCTCATTTGGATTGAATACAGAGTTATTTTTAATTCCATTCTTCTACTAATTCAAAGTAAAACATTAAGACTTCTGCAGCACATGGAGTCATCATCAAATTACATTTACATAAAAAGGATCATAGTTGTAAGAATTTAGAATGTAAAGCAACCTGACATAATCGTAATATTTTCTCTTTATGGGAATGTTGTCAGAAGTTTAAGTGTGATATACAAAACTGTTGTTGATTCAGTTCTCCACATAATATTTCTTTAATGCCAATATTTTAATTTTAAAACTCTATCATGTAGCTTTACAGAAGCTTTAGTCCACCTGCTAAGACAAATGCTACATACCTCTCAAGACTGATGCTCCTCGGTGTGAAGACCAATTGAGAAATAGCCTGTACACTGTTGCTAAAGTTATCTTTTTCATTTACATGGTGCATATATATAATATCAGAAGATATATTGGAGGAGGAAGCTGAACCTTACAATTTCAAAGCATGCAGGAAATTCAAAAGCTGGAAAATGGCTTTAGAGATTGTTCACTGCTCCAAGAGCAAGGATCAATTATTTCAGATCCTCTTTTATATAGAAATTTGCAATAGAGCAAAGCAGGCAAATGACAGTTAGGAATGGTTTAATGATCATATATTTATTTCTTTATTATTTCTAAATAAATACTGGTTCATTTTAATTTATACATTAATGGGTTTTACAAACAAGAAGGGATTACTGTATTTACCTGTATTAAATTCATGCTTAATAGAGTGCATATAGTTACTCAGAATAAATCTCTGCTTCAAATCCAGTAACATTTATTAGATAAATCATATCTTTTAGGAAAAAAAATGGTGAAATGATCAGTGAAAGAGATTCTACCATACTTTATGTAATTTATTTTAATGCTTAATTAATTTCATTATTAAGACAATTATAGTGTTATTTTCTCAAATTTAAACTTCATTCGATCCTCTTCTATAACCTTGCTAAATTGAAATACTTGTCTTTTTATGTTTTTGTGCCTTACTTAGACATTGTAAACTGTGTGCTAGGAAATCTTTAAACTGGCTCTATATCTATGTAGATTAAACTCTAAAAGTTTTACCGTTAAGGCATTAATTCCCTTATATTCATGGATTTTTTCTCCAGTTTCATAGCCAGTTTTCAAAGTCTTCCTTGAACTATGAACACCTGGTTGGACTGCAGTGTTCCAATGCTGATCTCACCAGTGCCAAACATAGAGATCTATCACTTCTACATCTACTGAAGATTCCCTTGTTATATTCCCAAAACTGTAATTTACTCCTTTTAGGTACAATATTCAGATAACTCATAGTTGGCTGGTTATCCCTCATGATGCCTATGCAAGGCTATATGTCCATATGTACCTTTATCTGTTTATTTAAGAGCTCAGCAAAAAAAAAATAGATTTATGACTTTTATTCACGCTAACAAAATGAAACAAATATGACTTGGTTCAAATTATCTGACCTGATATAAAAATACCTAATCACTGGATCAGAAGATATTCTGGGCTTGGCCTCATAGTGTCATCTTTTTATATTTTACCACTTTAATTAAGTATCTGCTAGAATAGAAACCAGTTCCAGTTTATGTCTCCCATGCTAATGTCTCAGTCACTGAGTTAAATAACAATTTTCAAACTTAGCTCAGTGACTATTTTGATACTCAGCAAAGGAATGACTGAATATCTACTTGTGATTGTCATATGGCATGACAATTAGGACACTTCCATAAGGTATCAGAGACCCCTTCCATAAATCAGACAGAGGGTACATTTGAACGTATGCAAACTGAAATGATTAGGTGTGGATTAAACTGCATTGATTGTTCTCAGTACTTTATGAAATCTTCTGTCATTTCAATGATGTGAATCTTTTAATGAGATTTTATTAATTAAAATGACAATTAAAATTAACTTATTAATTACAAGTCAATAAATGCTTATCAATGAATAATTCCAATTCAACTTATTATCCAGGCTTTTAAGACTAGGTGACAGTCAACAGAGGTTTGTTACACACAGTGTTATTGGGCTTTCTTATGTAGTTTCTTGGTGTCTATCTTGGTACCCTCAAAAGGATCTAGGTTTTATTGCAATACTGTACTATGCTTAAAAGAAGTATTCCTCTTCCTCATCAGATTTGCAAGGCAACAGAGAGACTTTCCACTCCAAACCACGTGGATCCTTTCTCTCTGTAGTTCCCTGCACCAGCCATTCTTAATTTCCTGCTTACAGGGATCCTTCTGTCTGGGCCTCAGCGCTTCAGATGTTACCTCTTTTTGGTCACCGTGGGGTATCTTAAAACTCCATAAGGTTTCACCACAAAGACCATGAAAGATACATTTATTCCTCTTATCGCTCAGTCTGTTACTGATCTGGTTCCCTTGGAAAGGAATTTTCAGGAGGAGGTATAGCAGATGCCAGTATATTTGTCAGCACCAGCTGAGCCATCCATCCTTTAATCATACCCTTTTATCCCAGATGACTACAAATCCTTCCAAAGTCTTATGAGAAAAGTTGCTTGACATCTATGTGGAAGCAGCCTAGGAAAATCCATACAGTGTTGGATGTAGTGCACACAGCTGTGCCTAGATGGATAACTTTACCCATCAGTGAAGAACTGTTGGACATGGTGAAATTCTTTTGGCATGCAATAGATTCTTTATCACCAATCTCCAAAAGAGCAGATTGTCATTAGTGTGGGCCTTCACATGAGCAGTTGTTTACTTGTCCTCTGCTGGACTTCCTGGTGGTAGCAGCAGTGAGCGAAAAGTCTGAACAGCAGTAGTTTTAGTCTCTTCCGTGTGTAAAAGTCCAACTGTAATTGTTCTATAAACTCCAACACAGGATTCCCAGACCACCTTTAATTTAATTAGGGCCTGAGAAAGAAATTTTAAGTCCTTTATTAATGATTCTCAGCTTGTAAACAGAACATCAGTGAAGGCACTTTGTGCTGATTCAGTAGATTGTCACATCTATTGCAACAAGTCTCAGGCATTCTTCAGCATTTGAGACAGTTCTATAAGGATTGCAGTTGTCGGTCAAAAAAATATGAAGGTTTATGATTTACCTTAAAGATTTCAGTGTAATGGTAAGGATATCAGAAGTCAGATCTCCACCATCAAGAAGCAACTGGGAACATGACATCAGAAATATCTTAGGTAGGGTCTGCATCTGTCCTTGTGTGAGAGATGCTTCAGTCCCTTCATCATATTTGTGACCCTTTGCTGGACTCATGGAGCATTCTTATTCCATTGGTGTGAAAGTCTCTAGCAACTACTCAGCTTAGTCACGTAAGTGCCAGTTCCTGTGGATTGTTCCGTTATGTCTGTTACCAGGTATTAACAATATCAGTGATACAGTTCCATATGAAATGCTTCTGGCAAAGTGATAAACAACTCTTTCAAGGACTATTAATTACATAATTGCATAACAATTTTATGAAAATCCAGAATGTTCCAGTATTACCAAACCTAGACCATACAGCTCCAAACCGCATCAAGAAATACCGTCTATGCAACCTCAGATCCAGAGAGGGACATATTTTGTTTGACATAACTTTTTGCAAACATGCAATGTTTTGTGGTAAGTAAAACTCTTTTTGATCCCAAACCTCTGTCTTACAGCATGGAACAGGTTGTTGCAGCTTCACAAACATAGATTTAATTTTTTTGTGGCTCTAGCTAGGTAAAGGAGTCCTTCCACATGCTGTCAAATGTAGAAAGAGTGATTTGTGGGTTTGTTTGTTTGTTTTTAATTTGTTCAATGTTCAGGGTGTAAATTAAGGCTAGGCAAAATTGTGACGGTCTTTCTTTTCCCTAAAGTGGTCATTAAACATGACTACTGGCTTGCAATTTCAGCAACAATAATTTTGCCTTCTTGGAATCTTATAACAGAGGTCCATTTTATGTAATTTAAAATTTGTCAATGGAGTTTTGATATTTAAGGCTTCCAGTCAAAAGCGTTCCTAATTTGAGCAGAAACTGACAAAATTGTAGATGTAGGAATATAAAGTTGCCTTTTAGGATAAAAAAAGGTATAAATCTGCAAGACTCAAAGTTAAAAGCTATTGTTACAAATTGATAAATCAGGCTTAGAAATGTGCACTTCATTTTGTGTAAAATGCACTTACTGACTTATAGCGGTTCTTTCCATTTTCGGCTTTGAGAATATTTGGCTGATTTCAGACATTTGGTCCCAATGTTTCTACTGAGCTGTGAGGAGGATTAGTATAGGATTTTTAAAGGTATAAAGGAAAAATGTTCTTTGAAAGTGTTTCCTTAAAGTTGTTTGTAGAACAATTAATTTCAGGATGCTGAAAAATGTTTCAGGATCTAATCGTGGCATCAGATACAAGACACAAGATGTGAGGAAGCAGACACAAGAGAGCCAACAGGCTTTTGGAATAAAAACCTGAGAGGCATAGGAACTCTGAGGTTTTAAAATTTACCTTTAGTCTTGACAGATCTCCTGGAGGCAATGGAAGAAATGTTTGCAGGCATAACATTATTTGTGGGTATTTGATTAGAAACATATGGATAGCCATATGGTAGAACATTACCGAGGTATGGGAGTGATGCCCTGTTGACCATGAGTGAAGAGAATGAATCTACAGAAAATTAAACATGGAGCGGGAAGTATGTTCATATAAAGAAGTTACTTGCTCAGCCCTCATTTAATCTCTGAGACCTCTAGTATTACCTCAGTTATTAGTCTTAGAATAGCAGAGAAAGCTGACATAAGATTTCTGTAAGGACCTTCTGACTATTGAATTTATTTCACATTTCCTTCCAAAATAAGCCTCTACTGACTACCTCTCAGCACCTCCTACAAAACTTTGTGTCCCTGGCAGTAAATAATGGTGGTAAAGCAGCTTTACTAAGAAACTGTAGAGACCTTTAGAACATCTTCAGAAGTTGAACTTTATATACATATATGTATTATTGAGAATAATAGATTATTTTTATCACTGTATTTTAATTTAAAACCTGTCAAGTCATATTTAAAATAAGTAATCTCACTGTGGAGTTACATATAGAGTTGGTTAGGAACATGTATAGTTTTTCTTTTCAGATATATTTTTCTTTTGAATATGTCTCAACACAAAGAAGTACCCTCCCTTTTTATTGCCTTTCCAGGGATGGGCGTCTCAAAACATTTTTCTTGTTTAAGCTGGAGTCATGGTATGGAAACCTGACAATATCTGACCTTGGACGAAGTGTTTCTTGATGGGGTAATTGAATAAGTAAAGAAATGTATAAAAAATATTTTCTTATATAGAAAGTATTATCTGTTTATCTTTTTCTTGATGGTTTGTTATACATGAGTTTTACGTACTCCATAGATATAGTTAAGTTACTTTTCGCTATTCATGGAATGTTACACAAAGTACAGTGATTTCTGGCTGTAATAAACTGTGATTGAAGTGGACAGGAAAACATTGGCTCATTTAAGGGGTGTACAGGCTGGTCTCTCTATTCTATTCTGCTTTAGAGATGAATGCTCGGTCTCCTAGTCAAAATATTTCACAATAAAAATTTTACAGGCTGGAGAGCATTTCCAGAAAGAAACTGTTAATGTGAATATGAGCTGGAATATCACAGGAAAACAAGTTGTGAGGAAATGATGTTTAAAGGGAAATGAAAAATACCTTAACTTTAAACAAATTTATATCCTGTGAATGCCATTTCTTGAATGGGAGGCCATAGTCTGCTAAGACAGTGATGTCCCATCTGCAGCCCTAATAGGAGCCAAATGCTACGGCTGTGCTCTGTTCAGTGCTAATGCAGTATTTTTAGCATGTGCTGTAGTAGGTAACTGCAGGAGGAGATGGGGGAGAGTGAGCAGCATTTCAGAAAGAGGATAAACTTTTACACGCAGACAGAAGACCCCCAGGAGGTAACAAAATTTGAGTGGGAAATAAAGACAATAAAGATACAAATGTAGTAGAAGTAATGGAAATTGCAAAATGCAGTAGGGCTAAAGTTGCCTAACACTTTGATTATAAAGACCCGTTTGCTTCATTTATAACCTTGTCATCAAACCTACGCTGAAATTTTCCATGCTAGGTGTCTTTCCCAGGCTGGGAGGTGGTTTTTTTTTGAAGCTGAAACAGCACAGCCATTTCTGAAGCTAGGCAAAAAAAATGTTGTTTTCCCCTTGAACAAAACCGTACTTTACAGCGGTTCTTGGGTTCCCTGGCACTTGAAATGTGGCAGAGGGTTCGTTTTGTCATCTGCATTGTACCTTTTACTGACTTTATGAAGTTTTATCTGAAACTGATAGTAATAGCCTTCTACTAAATTTGAGTTTTAATAGACTGGGTTTTAGGTTGCTAGGGTTGTTAAGCACACTCCCCAGGGGTTTCTGTCCAACTCAGAGAAGGACTCCGTCTTCACAGCTCCTCTGTGCCGCCTGGGTTGGGTTTGAAATTACAAAGCAGCTATGCTAGGGGACTTTCCAAGATAGTCACATTGTTCTCCAGAGTGCTTTTGTTAGCAATTTTGCTATGAGATTCCTGGTTCCTTCAGGCCTGAAGCTCAGGGAAAAAATTCAAGGTTGTCAAAATGATTAAAGCTACAACTGCTACATGGAGTGGAATAAGACTCTGCTCAGTAAAGCAAATCAAAAGCCCTCACACATACCAGGTTTTATTTACGTTCATGTGAAAAAAATAAAGAGAAAACAATCTTTATTTTGATGCCAGCAGAGTTTCAGCATGTATTCAGGTTGCTTTCTTCCTCATAGCTCCATGTACAATATAGCGCAGTTAGTCCAGAAAGCAGAAAGTTGAAATGCTGGCCCATTTCTTTGGGACAGATTTTTCTTTTTTGATACCCTACAACTGCAGTCCTGCCATGCACAGCTTTCATAAAACAGCAGTTACCTAGTTACTTTTGCTGCAGAAGCAAACTTCTCTCCTTTTTTATCTTCCTTTCTAAAAACCTTTGTAGGAATAGAACAAAATGAAACATAAACCAGTGCTATTAAATATTTCCACGATCTGTTCTGGTCATGCCAAAAAGGGTATTGCAAAATTTGCTCTTAAAAAGAAACGAAAGAAGAACATTAAATTTATCTAGGGACTTCTACTAAACAATGAAAATATCATGCATTCTCAGGGAGTATATGAATAAGAAAAATACAGTGAAATACTTGATTCTGCTTTTAGTGTTTGTTTTAGTTATGCTTCTCTCTGCACTAGTTCATAAAGCTCTTTCTTCTCCCTCTTGATAGTTACTCCAAAGAAAACTTCTAAAACCTGTTTTACTATGAGAATGCAGTACCATCATCAAGGGAACAAGAGTGCATAAACAGTGTCACTGCTTGGCAAAGTCGCTTCTATCCTACCCCCACTTCACTTGGTAATTTTTGGTATGATGAGACCATCTGAGTTTTCTCAGATGAGAGGGTTTATAGCATGTAGGGAGCAAAAAGCTCATGGGAAAATTCCTTTTGTAACCTTTTCTGTGTTATTTTTCTTGACTGTTAGTTCTCTATTCTCATCTTTGTAAAATGTGTCTGCTGTAGTACAACCATTTACAGTTGTACTGTACACAGCAACCGTGTACATTTAGTTGCTGTCATGATGTGAAAGTAGAGTGAATTATTCATAAAATTACTTCAGTACAGTTTCTGACTGATTTAAAAAGGGAACTTGGATTTCTTTTTAAAAAAAATCTAATAATAGAAAAGGGATATGAACTTAAGACATTTTAGCCTTGGAATCTGGGAATTCATTTCTGTCTGACACAGAACGGGTAATCAGCCTGCAGTTTTAGATCGTGTTACTCGATTTAAAAAAAAAAAATACTAAATTTTCTTCCCTCTCAATAAAGTAATCTTAAACCACATTCCATAAAAAGGTTTGATAGGCTGATGTATATCATTCTGTGAAAGTGCATATTTTAAAGAGAAATCACAAACCTTTTGAAGCCTGGGCTGTTCCTCACCAACTTTATATTGTGTCTATTACTCACATTTGAGTGCACCCAGGGTATTTTAGGATACTGATATATTCTGAAAAAGGAGGTCAAAACATTTGTTTTGTGGATTCAAAATAGTACTTCAGTAGAATTATCATTTCATTTAAAGCTGCTGATTGCTCAGGTCCCCTTCAGGGAATACTCGAAAAGTAGTGAATGAACAGTTGTGGAGTGTGATCTGCCTGCTATCTCTAAATCATATCTGTCTGGATTAACATTGTGACCTAAAATTTGTATATCCTGAAAAAGTGCTTGAAACTCTATTCTTTGCTTCTATATTCTGTGTTAAACATGGATACTCATGTTCAGTGGTCAGTTTGTTATTGAGGTCTTCCCTGCAAGTGTTGATCGTGTCCTCAGATATGCTTTTAGAAATAATATAAAGGCTATCATTCACTACTTTATGAACAAAATTATAATAAACAATCTAAAAAATAGATATTTTCTGACTTAAAATATTTTCTGAAGTGTGTCATTCTTCTACCTTTGCTGTTTTTATGTTTAAACTAATGTTAGCTCATGGAAGGATGAAAGATTGCAAATAGTTCATATAACATTACCAAGTTTCCTGTAGTGCTCTGCAACCCTCTTCAAAGAAATGTGGGCAAGAACTCTGTTTGATCATTAGTGCATGCACAGGTAAGAAAACAGTTGCATGGGAAACTGTGCTAAGTAATAATTTTCCATGCTGGGCCTGTCAGCAGTTTTGAAATTTTCCCAGGATAGGGGAGAAAGGTACAAAATGGATAAAAGAGCATATTTACCTGTAGATTTACTAACACTTCAAAACACCCTCTACTCATGGCACTTGGTTAGGACACTGGATGTATAAAAATAGGCTTCTTATGGGAAAATCAGTAGTACAAGCTGCTTCTGCTGTTTCTTCCATGATTCATATTAACTTCTTTGCTGAAAGTGTCCCTTTGATCTCATTGATTGTAATCAGCTTTCTGTTTATCTTTTAATTCCTTGTTGCTCTGTTTAATTGAAGTTTTGTATACCCTGTTAATGTTTTCTTCCTTATAGTTTAGCTATTTGCCAGCCTCTCTTTTACCACAACTTCGGCTATCTATCTACTGTATTTCTCAGCATGACCTTTTATTTCCAGACAGAAGTGGAATCTAAGCTACAGCATACACAGACTGTCTTGCGTGTGAGCACATCTCAAGGCTCTAATGTTCAGTTAAACAATCTTTCTACAAATATAGGTATGGAAAAGAAATATGTCAAGACTGGCATTGAAAACAGCCACTGGCAATGTTTTCCTCTACTGACATCACGAAGATTACTCAGCTAATGCAGTGTTTTCTCATTCTGACATTAGGTACGACCTTGTGCAATAGGCCTTTTCAAAGAGTGTGTTTCCTTTCAAGATACAGTTTCTCACTGTATCTAAACTTGTGGGCGTTTTCACTCTGAGTCTTTGTGTGAAGAAGAACCGAACAAAAAACCACGGTAATTTGGACGTGTTGCTGGAAGTAAACAGACTTATGAGCATATATACAAGGTTGCTGTGATGGACAAAGGTGAAGATAATTAAGTATCAAACTGGGTGGCCCGTAAGCCAGAAATACCTCCCAGCTTCTTAGCGTGTTAGTTTGTACTGTCATATGAATTTAAAAGGAACATAATTCCCCCAAAGAAAACAATTATTTGGGCCCAACAACCATGGGACTCTCATTGTACACACACATGATAACTCCTAGGATGCTGGGTGAGCTTCTTAACTGCAATGTCATGCTGTGCTCAGTAAAACGTGGACTATCTGAACGCTGTTGTGGGGGTAGATTTGGTAAGAAGCAGCCTATTTTATGTTCCACTGAGACTGGAATAACTCCCTGCAGTGTTATTAAGAGTAAAGAATAAAGTTTCACGCTACACCTACACTACACTGGGGCCCTCTTGGCTGTGTGTTTCTGTCCCCTCCCCATCACAGCAGGATGCAGCAGTTGCCAAGAGGGGAGTCAGTTTATGCAGGTGAACTGGGGGAAACCCCATTCCCTTTATTTTTTTCACCTGGGTTGTGGAGTGCTTTCATTTTCTTCAGCTCAGATTGCTGAACTGACTCACTTTGTGCCCACCCTACCAGGTCCCTTCCAGAGAAACTGGAAGGAGCATGTGGATGACAGAGGAGAGTATGGTCACTGCACAGGGTATCAATCACTGTTACCCCCATTTGGTGGAATATGAAGTTAGGTTGGGCAGAATGGATAAAGAGCTGTTCTGTGTAAAACACTGGTGCAAAGTTTTGCTCTGATATACCAGATTCACTATTATAGTCCATAAGTCACATAGATACACAGTATTTTTAGTAGTAAAGGCTATGAAATACACATCTCAATGTTGGTTCCCTGTAGATATGCTTTATCACTTCTGCATTGGTAATTTATCTCCCCGTGTCTATTTAATTGTGCTGACATCTCTGAATATAATGGCAGTTGGCAGTGAAATTAGGGCCAGTAGTAGACCTATTACCATTTCAATTCTACTTTCACCCCTAAAGTGCAGGCTAAGTTTATGTTGCCTTTTGCAGGGAGAACTGAATCATAGAATCGTTTAGGTTGGAAAAGACCTTTAAGATCAAGTCCAACCATTAAGCATGTCCCTTGTACAGCAAAAGAAATCCAGAAGATGGGCTGCACATTTCTTAGCCGTTCAGGGGACATGACCCTGTAATGGCACTATCACAGAACAGTTGTTCACAGTATAGCCTATCCCCCCCCAGTTCCATTACTGCATGTTTTTTTAGCTGAAGAAAGTTTGCATAGTGTATTGGAAATATAAACAGAGCTCTAAAAGCCACAAGGCATCCTTAACTACAGTGCCATCAAACCTTCTGTTTCACAAATAAGTATCATGTTTTCCTTGGATTTATTAGCACTTTCTCACTGTTACTTTTTCCATCAGTAATACTATCTCAGGATGTCAGAGCTCATTACAACAGTTTTAAAAGGTACAAAATTACTGTATTGCAGCAACGCTCTGCCTTCTAGTTGTCTTCCGAATGAGAAGCTCTTTCTTATTAAATATCTTTTTCTTTTATTTAAGGAATAAATAGTCCCGTTATGTGATTTGTTTTCCCTGTAATCCTGTTTCATGATAGTTGCTGAACACCGCTTCAAATATTTTGCCAGTTCAGATTTGTTTCTCAAACAAACAGGAGGTTTTTATAACTAACCCTGAATCAACCACCTAATTTTGGAAAGGAAAATGTTTCCATGTTACAAAGATTAGCCAGTAAATGAATATTAACTTTTGTTTCTTTGTGACATAAATAACAAGCGGAACAACTTTGCTCGGGGCAATTTTTTTTTCCTCATTTAGGGCACACAAGGTAAGTTTGTTTCTTAAGCAGCTAACCTGAAGACTTAAATCAGGAAAGTATCTGCGGAGGTATATCAATAAACTGTGCAACTTGTTAAAACATTCCGAATTGGAATAATCACGATGTTTAATGGCATATTAGTACATAGCGTCCTGCTTAATTCACTACAGGTAGCTTCTAGTTGCTGCTCTGTTGACAATTACACCTGTGCATTCTTCTTGACGTCAGTCGGGTTTATATGGAAGTTAAGCAAGACCAGTAATTGGCACTAAACATAAAACGTTCTGTTTGTAAAGAAAACAATGTGTGCAGAAAGGAATGAGTATCATGAGGGTTTAAAAAGTTTTGACGTATTATTAAGAGGAAATATTTAACAGCATGGTTAAACTTTAAACTAAAAATATTTTCCCATTGGCTTTATTAAAAATATCTCTTTAGATTTTAAATTAGAAAAAAGACACCTATAGACCAACTGTAGTCACCATGACAACAGCCTAAATGCACAAAACACATAACAGTATTACTTGGTGGCATAGTTAACTTACAAGCTAGTAGATCAAATCAGCAGAACATAGGCTATCCTTCATCTAAAATCACATATTTTTATTCTATCTTAATACATGAGCAAACCATAGCACACAACAAGCATGAACTCGCACTTTGCCCTGTGTGTTGAATATATTTTTTGTCAATTTTGTTTGAATAACTAAAAGATTTTCTTTTAAAGATGGGTCTGTCTTTTGGGAACTGTGACTGTCTGCAATTTTGGCTAATGTTTGTGAAAAAAGAGATAACTTTCTTGACAGTGCAGCTGGGGGGTTTATGTATTTCTTCGCAGAATTATGGAAAGCAGAGATGGCAATGGCCTACCAGTCTCAAGTCATGCAGTCATATCTTTTGCCAATGCAAAAATATTCCCCAAACTACACTGAGTGTTATTGTCTAGTCTAGTTTTAAAAGTTTAAAGCTATGTAGATTCCATTGTTTCCCTTGGGAGCCCAGTTGGTTTCACTGCCAGGAAGCTTTCCTAATATTCAGCCTCAATTTTTCCATGTTTAATTTCAAGCTATTAATATGAGAGTCTCATACTGAATAACTATTCTACTTTTTTTTTATGATCTCAAAATATTTGTAGATGCTGTCAGTCTAGTCAAATGTGAACCATTCTATACTTAATTATTTTTAACTTTCCTCTTTAATTAAGCTCCCGGTTAATGCTCTCTTTGAGCAGTTTCTACTTTCCATGGATTTGCTTGGTTATAGGAAAACTCAGTTCCATTTTTTCTTATACCAAATTCATATGAGAAGTAATGCTGTCTTCCTTTTCCAAGATGTAGTTAAATGTCTCCAAATTACAGGATTCTTTTTAGTGACATGCTAGCATGCATATTTGGTCCCCTGAAGTCTGTCTCGGTAGTGCTCATTTTCAGCTCTCTCCCCTGGAAATGCATACTGAAGTATATTCTCTCACATTTTCCTTAGCCTCCAATGCAGTGAGATGATTTTTGTAATGCTCTTTTCAGTGCATTTGTAATACCTTTAAAATCCTCTTTGTTCTCACCTGGCTTGAAATCTGGAAATTACATTAATGTTTTTCCATTACTAAAGAATAAGTAAAAAAAAGGTTTAGTCCTGGATATGAGTGAAGATACAGCATCTCACAGAATCATAGAATTGTTTAGGTTGGAAAAGACATTTAAGATCATCAAGTCCAAATGTTAACCTAACCCTGCCATCCCACCACTCAACCATGTCCCTAAGCACCTCGTCATCTTGATGTTACACTGTTTATGACTTTCATGTCAATTCTCAGTTCTCAAAACTACCTTCCTTTGTGTGCCAATTTGAATAACATTTCTAGGTATTCCAGTGTCCAAATCCTTCTGGAAATCCAGTGATATAATTTCTGCTCTACTTGTTTTACTTCTCCATCAAGAAGACACTTGAGATTACTTGGTTGAGTCCTTATAAAACCCCAAAAGTTAAATTGCTTATGATTTCATAATTCCCCAGCCAATCAGTGTGCTATTCTCTTAATGTATGTTCTGAATTACTAGGCAGCTACAAACTCAGATGACTTGTTGATAGCCACCAGCATTGCAGCTTTCTTCCTTTGGTTCTAACATGTACTTTTCACAGGTCTCCAGTGTTAGACGTGTATTTCATCAGTATACTGGCAAGCTTTTGGGGGTTTTGTTTTTTTTTGTTAATTCCTTTCAGATAGGCGTATTTGGAGCACTCATTGATACGTATGAAATTCTTTCCTATGTAAACCTGTTCATGGTGATTATTGTGTTTAATGAGAAAGAAAATCTGAAGACCTTATAGGAGAGTGACTTCAGTCATCATCACAGTTTAGAAGTAGTGGAGGACTTAAGGAACTATTTGGAAACATCTATTTGTATCCTGGTGGATTCATGGTAATCAGCTAATTTAAGACCATGCCTTTAACTGCTACATTTAGCCCACCTTAATGCCTAGAAGAAATTTTGTAAATCTTACCTTCAAAGCACACAGAGGAGTATTGCTGGTGTAATTCAGACAGCTGAGCTGTGGGATTCATTGTCTCCGTAGTTCTTGGACCTACTGAGCTTATGTAAACGAACTCAGGTTTTTTACGCAAATCTCTATCTGAAGTATTTGATCAGTTCTTATTAGACATGCATACCTTCATCTCACGCCTCAGTCAGTACTTCCCTGGAGGCAGAAAAAGCACCCTCTGACTAGATTCTTAATTCTTAACCTGATGAAAGCACATGGCACTGAGGGATTCCCTCAGCAGGGGACTGGCTGTAGCAGTCACCAGAATGCCTGTCTGGACAACAAAGTAGTTTCTTTAAGAAGATGGCAGCTGAAATTAAGTGTCAGGGAACTATTTTGGAAATAAAGGAAGCGGGTAACTGAAAGGCAGACTTAGAAGAGCAACTAGGTCTTTGTGGAAGAGGTGTTCCTGACACATGCAAGACAAAGACAAAAGCTTTGTTTTTTAAGGGTGTCCTAACTCTCTTCTTATAATGGAAAGGAACATACACTTTTCTGGTAGGAATCCAGTTTGCAGAATAGTACAGTCAACTTTACACCCTTCCCTGAAAGCTAAGCAGTAAAAAAACCCCAAACAAGAAACACTCTTAGTTGTATTGCACACAGTTCTGTAGTTTGTAGATAAAAACTTTTGATGACTTTTATAAGTGACTGTGGGTTTAAAAGGAAAAGTATTTTGCTGCTGCATGTAGTGCCAACAGGGGATTTCAAGTTGTGAATTATAAATATGTTAAGAATGGCTAGGAGCAAGAAACAAAACAAGCAAGAAACAAAAAAGAGGTAATCATGACATTTCATAAATAAATGATAAATGGTTCTTTACACAACGTAACATTATACTGAGGGATCCTTGCCAAAGGTCATCATGGATGCCAGAAATTTATGTGAGTGCAGAAGGAGACTGAACAACTTCATAGAAGGGTAATATATTTCTAGATAGATAGAAACCATCTCTGTGCCAGCAAGTCCTTGATCCCCACATGGCTGGAGGCTGAGAGAGTACCCAGTATCACCGTACACTATTTATGCTCTTTTTTTCTTCCCTGGACATCTGCTTTTGGCCACTTTCAAAACTGCATACTGAGCTACATGGACTTTTATTGTGACCTAGTGTAGATGTGCTTATGTTACCAAGAATAAAAATAAAAGCATATGATGTCAGTTTTTGCTGAAAAGCTCATAAACTAATAAGATTTCACTAGAAATGCTGAAGAAAGGAAAAAAGGAAGGGATGAGACCAATGTTGCTTGAGTTAAGAAGATATGTTTGATTTAACATTTAGAACTAATAAAGACCCAAGGCATTTAACCAGCAGCATAATTAGGGGGGAAAATTCATTCCTCTTTCTTCAAGATCTGCAGAAGCCAGTAAGAACCACAGGGTGATTAAAGGAGTTCCACTGTGTTTAATAACTCAAAATTAGCTTATAGCCTTAGTTGTAAGTAGCAAAGACTACTTGAACTTCATTCAGTTAAGTAGATAAGGAGCTGTTTCATATCTTCTTTTTCAAAATCCGAAGCTTATTCTAGTTATTACGGCTTATTGTAATGATTTCCCTCAGTAAAAGCAATTTTACAATGCGAGAAAAGAAAATTTAGCAACTGATCTGATAGTCGTGAAGAAAGATGTCCTTTTAATGGCTTTAGTAGGTTGCAGATCATAGAATTGTAGAATAATTCAGGTTGGAAGGGACCTGTGAAAGTCATCTCTATGTCCACCCCCAAAGCAAGGACCACTTTGATCAGATTTTTGCAGGGTATTGTTCAGCTGAGTTAGTTTGGAAGAAAAGGGTCCATCCTTTGAGTCCAAGGATGGTGATAATAATGTAATTTAGTGTTATTCTTTTTAAAAAAATCTATCATTAGCTGAAGAACTCTGGCTTTGTCATCTATTTCATGATGAATAATAGACATACTTTAGCTGATACATTGCCGTGAAACATGCTTATCAAAGAGAAAACACCATGCTTACTGAATTCTGGGGCATGAACATCAGGGGAAAGTACAGTACTTCTCTTTCTGGGAAATAATGTAACATGGTGTTGTGAAAGCTTGGCTATTTCTTGTGTAGTAATGAAAAAAACACAATTAGGCAAATGCCATTGCACCATAAAGCATAAATCAATGAAGTTTAAATGCTGAAGCATTGCAGTTTTTGAAAAAAATCTTCCAAAATTGCAAGTTGTACAAAAAGACTGGAAGAATTAAAAATATTTCACAATCCACATGTAGTTCCCCTATCAAATTCTGAATAATCCATTCTAATATTGTGTGATTACAGCATGATATTTCTAAAGTTCAGAAAGGGATTTAAAATAACAATCACCATTGATATTTATTGGATGACTCTCAAAATTAAGGCCCCCATGTGTCAAGCTACTTGGTTATGTATATCCTTTTATTTGAGGATATATTGAGAGGGCACTGAGGTACACTTCTAAAATATGCAAAGGAATTGGCAAGCAGACAAGTTTTTCTGCAGGGACCTCCTGATGTGCCACCAGGTACGTCTGCGTGCCAGTGCACATGTTGCAGCCTGTGGTCCATAGCTGGCAAGGTTCTGTGCTCTGCCTCCCAGGGGTTGGCAGAAAGTAACCAGGAAAATCCATGTGATACCTGCTTGGAAAGTATTGTGGGGGGAGGAAGCAGCCTGGAAGAGTTGGTGATCATTGCTTAGCTTGAGCAAGAGCAGCTGCAAAATTTTATGCAAGTTGTCCGAATAGGTGAGCTCAGCTATCTGTTCTGACACTCAGATCTGTGAAGTTTAAACATGGAAGTAGGCTGCTGACTTAAATGGGCTGGTCATGACCTTAGAGGTACACACATGCTTAAATAGCCTGCTGATTGAAGGACTCATTCTCTCTTTCGTTTGCTGTGATAACTGATCCGATTTACACATCAGAAAAAACAGTTATGCATTTAAGTCGTACATTTGGTCATCAAACATTTGACCTCTCTGTCAAGCAATATGCACCTCTGACATAACAGGAGGAATGTGTTTAGCATCTGGGCAGACTGAATTAGAGAAAATAAGGCAAGAGGCATCTGCTTGTAAGTACTTCGTCTGTTCCTCCTTAGGCACGAGGGGAACTTTGGATAGTTTCAGGAAACTACTTCTTCCACTAGTGGCTTCATATGCCTTTACCATCGCTTGTGGGTGGAGTTTCCCCCATCTGCATGGCAGATGAGGATTTTGGACAAGCAGTCATCACAGGAGTTCTTAACTGAGCTGAAAAATATCATATTTTAAGTACAAAAACTTTCAACATCGTAGTGAAATAAGATACATATTTCAGTTTGGCTCTGTGGAGTTTATTTATAGATGGGGACAAGATTTGAGAGCAGTAAATGGTGGAGAATTTTCAAAAGAAAAATGTAGCTAAATAATCAGCGTTTCTTCATCAGTACCTTTCACTGGGATTCCTATCATTGGCATGTAAATACTAAAAAATAAATGCTTTTAAAAGTATGTCTTGAGAATGCTCCTGAGGTTAGTAGTAAATAATTTTAAATACTGTAAATATTGCACATGGGAAACACCATTCATTCATTCTCTGCTGTAGAGCTGCTTGTCCTGTTTGACAGCAAACAGGCTCTTTCTCAGAAGTTGTGTAATATTACACGTGGCCTCTCTCCCAGTGGCTTTCAAAGTGATTTTATTTCTGCATAGCAAAATTGCTTTTTACGTTATGAAAGCAAATCTTGGCATCAATGCATCTCTGAACATCTAACCCAAAATAATGGCAACCTGTTTAAGTACTTAATAAATAAAAGGCAGTAACTGTGCCCTAGTGTTGCTGTTTGCGAAGAAGCAGTAGAACTGGCAATGGGAATTCAATCATTGTGTAACAAAGACAAATTTAGAAAGGGAGATTAAACAAAATTAGGATATGTGTCATTTAATGATACCGGTGTATTTATCTCATCCTGTGCAAGAACGTTGAACACATCAGACAATTATTCTCATGTGATTTGAGAAAAATGAAATATTAGGCATTATTGTGTTTTTCAGCATACCACTTATAAAATGATTTGTAGATGAAAAAATAAATCCTCTTATGATTGCTTATTTTACTAGCAAAAAAAGTCACTTTGGTAACAAATAGCAGGACTGAGTTGCATAGATAAATGTCACTTGGAAACACGGATGGTCTCCAGTCACTAGCTCCGTATGTGCACATTTATTCAAATGACCCCAGCTTTCATGAGTGTAATTTGTACTTTACAATATTGGAGAGTTATCATTAGTTCTATGAATTTGTTGAGAGCTGAAGTACCACATCATGATCATTTGAACATGATGCAGCTGAAAGTCAATACATTTTTGTCAGACTGGTTATGTTTTCTGGCACTCTAGAATCATCTGCTTTAAGAATTAGGAAAGATAATTAGACTAATTTTCTTATAGTGAAAAGATTGACTTCACAGATTTATGACAGATTAATGGTGATATGTGGCTTACCTATTGTATTTTTCAATACTATAAGAATATTGAATTAAAATATACCATAGTTTCCAGTAGGATTATTGCCATGTACATTTTATATCCTTCAAATTCCTTTGCACTGAGTAATAAATTTGTCTTTCTTGGATTACTTGAGCTACAGCATTTTAAAGAAAAGGCAGAACAATAACGACAAAAGTCAAAGAAAAAAAGTCAATTTTTTTTTTCAAGTTGATGCACTTTCTATATTCATTGATCCTTGATTAAATTACAAGAAATCTGCATTAAATAACTGCCTTTTGAGTGAAATGATTATTATAATCAAGCACCTTACTCAAAATTTCAACCTTTTTTCTCAGTTTTTCATAATTAATATTAGTATCGTAGTTTCTTCAGTGAATATACTAGTAACCTGCAAATATTATGGATCAACTGTATTGTAGCAGTTACAATATAATCTGTTTTTTTGTCATTTGCCTGTGCTATTCAGTAAAGAAAGAAAATATCTAAATTATGTAACTGAATTTTGTTTGAATTTTGCAATGGATTTAAGTTAGCTCTTCGTTCATATTTAGCCATCTGATATCTCTGGCACAATCAACTCCTCTGAAACCATTTTTTTTTTTTTTTTTTAAAGCTAGAGAGTAGCATGACCGTGTTAAGCAAAATGGAGATAACTTATCAGAGAGTACGGCAGAAAGGTGATTTAAAGACTGGCATGCAAACGTCAGGGCTGGAGCTTATAGGAAACGTTTTTAATTTCATTTAAAAGTTAGGCTCAGCCAGGCAGGTAGTTTTCAGTAGTCAGCCACTGCGGTATCTTGAGGCTGTAATTCTGGGCAATGTAGCCAACTCCCTGCTGGTTTTTTAGCGTATGGGAGAAACACAGGGCAGAGAGTGGCAAGAATATGCCTGTGAGCCAAGAGAGTTGTGTCCTATTTCCCATGACCCCTGGCACCTATCTTCTCGTGTTCCTCAGCATCCCTATTTGTAGAACAGAGATAAAATTTGGTGTGTAAGTCTCAACTTGTTTATAAAATGTCACAATATTTGTGGGTAGAAAACGGTATGAAAATATAATCTATTCTACCAAATACAGCCCCACACCACCAGTCTCTTCTACTCTGTATCTTAATGTTTTAGCACAGCTAGTTTCTCTGCAAATCAGCTGTCTTGATAAAAATGAAGAAGTTAACTCACACGAAATAAATTAAATATGTTGTCACAATGATAGAAATTCATATAGCTCTTTGGCAAACAAGTTTACATATAATTTACTCCTAGGTTAGTTTCTAAACAAGATGCCTCGGGATTCAAATTTAATAGATTTTTTTAAAAAAATCTAACAATTAAGAGGAAAATAGATTAGAAAATTTAGATAACCTACTGGTTATATCTATACAGCATAGAAACTCTTAATCTTGTATTTGTTATGAAATGTGAAGAACCACTCATTACTACATTTATATGAATTGCTGCTTTTTGCTTGACTGAATGTAGAAGCCAAATAAATATGCAAAGTTTAAATTTCAGAAAGTTAACAAAACCTCTTTATTTAACTAAGAATAAGAAATTGGTAGGATTCTGTAGAATTTTTAGTAAACTTTTAATTGAGATGTGAATAACTTGAAACATCTTTTTAAATTTTATTGACAAGAGAGTAACCCTTTCCAAGGTGGCATAGTTAGGGTGATGGCAGAGCAGAATACTGCAGGTTATAAAAGAAGGTCAAATACCTCATTGCTGAATCGGTAGGAAATTTTACCTGTCATTCTAAATGATCAAATGTGACAAATTGACTGCAGATTTCTTCTGAAAGTATTTCTTTCAAGCCATTTAATGATTGTTAGATTCCTATTTTTAAGAAAAATTTCCACAAAATGGTTAGTTTCACATAACATATGTTTTCTCTGTGAGCATATGCTTTTTTTTTTTTTTGAAAACCATCTTTTAAGTCAGAACTTATTTTTTATTTTGGAAAATTCAAAAATCAGACTTGACATTCTCCATAAAATTCCAGACTATTTCTAAAAATGCCAAGTAACCCCAAATCACCATATTTTTATCAAAACAAATGTTTTTGTTTATTCTCTGTTTTTCATAGTCACATAAATACTTTCTAAAATTAAAACTAAGCACAGAGCAGGTTATATCATTTTATTTGAAAATCACTGGGTCAGATTCATGGTATTAATGGCATGACCCACCCTTGTTGAAAAGGATAAAATTATAAGATGAGGTTTTATTTTATGCTTTAAAGTTCAGATAAAGACACAATTTAAACTATCGGCATCTGGACATAGTGTATCTCCCGGCATAGAAGAAGAGTAAGTGAGTTATATAAATACTACATGATGTGAAGATGAGACAGAGAAAATTTCCCTTGCACTGAATGTCCTTGCTTAGCTACTACAAGATATGAACAGTCTTTTTTTTTTTTTTTTTTTTTCTCTTGTTCCCAACATAATTTTTTGTATTTTACCTTCCTGTGAAGAAATTCTTCTGGCTGGGGAATATGCAGGGCATGAATGTCCCTGACCTTGAAGGGAATTCCTCTGTCAGGACTCGAAACTTCCGCACTTTCAGTCCTTTGCAGCTGCCCGGTCCCAGTGTATGCTGAACTGAACAGTTTTCTACACAGTCCAATGGGCTCGATCACAGTAAATGAATAAACCTATCTGTCAGCAGAAAGTACGTAAGAAGTGGCAGGGCAGTTACCTATTAATTCAACAGTGGCAGTTACTCCCGTCTCAGGAAACAGCAGGATGAGACTGTGATCTTTTCAGGTTTTCCATAGAAAATGGTCAGGAAAGGTCAGGGAGCTGGGAGCTTCCATACAGTTTTATACTACTACTATACTCTGCCCATGCACCGGTTCTTTTTCTACCTTTTGCTTCTGTTTTCTTTTGGTACCTGTTGTTGTGACTAAACTTCGGTAATGCCAGTAGCATCAAATACGTAAGCAAACGTATAATGAAATTAATATGACGGACTGATAGATTGGTCCTGACATAAAAAGGGTGGGATACTTTGAACTTATTTGGGGCTTTTTGACCAACAAGAACTCTGGAGTATTTTGTACAACTGAAGGTATGGTCTTACAGCTGAAAAATTACTTTCTAACCTCTAGAAATACGTTCAGAGACATATTGCTATTTAGAATCTTTTTCAGAGGTCACGGAGTGGCTAAGAAGCCTTTATATAATTATTGAGAGTTTGGTGCCAAGGCAGAATCACAAGCGAAGAAAAGAATATCTTCTTAACCTTTAGCTCTACTTTTCAGATGACATTTGGTGAGATACAGCTCATGTGGTGCACACAGAAAACAAATTCTTCCATGGTGTTTCTTATGTTTGCCCCAAACAGTCTTTTTCAAAATTGGTTTGACTATAGGAATTAATAGCCAAATTTAGATAAAACCATTTGCTTAGAATAACTGTGGACGCTCTTAAAATTAGTATTATAGGGCACTTGGGTTTCTGGGAAGGTTTTATTTTAGTCTCCAGTGACGTGATATGGTATGCTGTGCAATTCAGCAGCAAAATAGCTGGCACAATTTGAAAAGTACAATTTAGTAGTATTTTCCATTGTTCACAAATGAGGCTTTCTGATTTAACCAATAGTACTTCTTTCCTTTGGAAAACTGTAAATATTACAGTTATAGATTTGCAGCAGAGCCAATTCAACTGTCCTCAGAAGCGCAGGCTAAACTTAATTCTGCCTTGGCATTGGGACAGCCATGTTCAGGTCTCTGTTATGCAGCTCCCCCAGACACCATGCTGCATGGGGCTGGTGGCATTTCTGATGTCTTTAAGTGGGAAAGCAGTATGAGAGAGTCACTGGAATCTTAAAAGAGCTGAAGCAGGTGTCTGAACTATTGCCAGGCCAATATTTTGCTGTGTCTTATAGACCCTTTATATTTTTATGGTTTCCTAAAAGATAAAAGCAAGCGGTCTGATTTTAGTGGAACAGATCGTGTATAAAGATAGAAGGATGTGTTTATATGTATTACTTTTATACTGACTTTTTAGGAGAAAACTTTTCTATATAGCAATAGTAGTGCCATAGGCCAGAAGCAAAGTCAAATAACTTCTAGTAGCTGGAAGCTCTCTACAGCAGCGTAAGATGGTTGTCTCCCACTTTGTGCAGTGTTGAGTGAATAGTGGTAAAAGAACAGAACTGCTGTCTGCTTCAATGAGAATCTCAAAACCAGAATAATGTCTCAATTTGAACATATAAGACTACTAAATTAATTACTTGCACTAGAGATGTTTTCTGCAGTCTGAACACATTAAGTTTCTAGTCTGTAGTAGATAAAATGGCATTGTATTAACAGATGTTTTCTTTCAAAAAAGAAAAGGAAAAAGATACCAAAAGTTTATGTCTAAGGGTATCGTATACAGGGCCCATGAATCCATTCATACCTGCATGATTGTATTCGTATCTAATGATTTTCAGAACCTCATTAAATGGAAAGGTCATAAGTACTGATCACCCCTTTAAGGACGATATTTGTACGATGATCATTGCAAATATCAGAGAGACTGTTGAGATGTCTGTAAATTCTACAGACAGAAACCACTTGGAAAAGTTACTTTGACTGGTTTAAAAAATCACTTTTATTGGTCTGTGGTATAAAATATTGTGCAAAAATCATAGTCCATAATTTTGTATAAATGAAACAGTGGAGCTAAGGAGAGCTAGGATATGTACCTCCTCTCAGGTAAGCTTTTTGAACTCCCTGTGGTCCTAGCTTGAGTGGGAATGCATAAGATGCAGACTCAATAAATCCAGCCAGGTCATTATCCATTTAGGCAATCCATTCAGTTGCTTCTTGTCAGCCACCGATTCCTTTTCTCCAACTATAAGTGTTAGCTTAGTATCCATCTTACTCATACAATTTGAACTCTCTAAAAATATTCCTGCTTTGTAGATTAAATAAGTGTTTGGGACCTCATACACAATCATAGGGCCTAAAAAGTGTGATTGAACTTGATAAACTGAATTTTTAAATTATTGTGTGGTTTTGTTTTTTTTTTTAAATAGGGTAAAGTGATAAGCTATTTTTATGTCATTTTATGTAGCCTTTTATTACTTTTATTATTAGCTCATTTCTAAAAATTGTCTTTAAGATAACCATCACTTTTAAACAAGTTTGTCCTTTAGTTCCTTTCCCATCCTCATATAAAAATATCTGGATGTGATTTAGAGGGGTCAAACAAGCAGATGCCATGAGAAGGGCAGGTGAGAGACTGGATTCCAGCTTCGGCCGTGATGATCAGTGATGTCAGTCCTGTTCCTCGGGGGCAGGTACCATCTCACACAGCTGGCTGAGAAAAAAAATCTCAGCTGGTCTCTCCCCAGGGAACCACAATGTATGCCCTCAGTTAGTAGGGGTGAGGGGGTGGCTGGGAAGATTTAGTACTGGGAGACAGGAAAGGAGAGGAGGGAGATCCTCACACTGGAGCACTGGCATGTTCTCCAGATAACTGGGTAGTCAGACCTAGGAACTAATAAATTGGATTAGGAGCATAGAATGCAAGCAAGGACTGCAGAGCATAGCTGATCTCAAAAGAGAACAACAAAAAAATTGCCATACTTTTTATCTGATGGGTTCGCTTCCCATTTACGTTATGGCCAGTACATTATTTGCCCAGCAGTGGAGGAGGATTTAATCTGTGCTCCTTTAATACCCTGCTGGTGATGTAAAAAGATTTTAGTGTTAAAAATGTATGTTGCTTTCCTATGCATGTTACTCAGGCGTCACGCTTGACTGAGAAGCAAGGTAAAACCTGAGCACGGTAGTATATGATGAGGCCTCCTGTATTAAACCAGGTTATAATCAATCGCAAAAGGTGAAAAATCATAGAAAAGAAGGGATAATTGTGCTCCCGACATCTCAGAAAACTGCAGTATATATGCGCTTTCTCTGTCTCCATCTCTGTAGCTTTCTCTCTCTCTTTTTCTGTTCTCACAACACATGTACGAGACCAGGCTTTTTATGTCATACTGCAGCAGTAGCACCATCCCACACACTCTCTGTCTCTGAAGAAATGTAACCCTTCTCCCGTTTATCTTCAAGTAGATTTCAGTGATTTCTGAACCAAGTATCTTCTGTCTGAACGAGTGTCTATCTGCTTAACCTGTAAAGAAATGACAGCCTAGGCTTGAGTCTGTCGCTCAAATACAGGCATCTAGTACCATTTGAGACACCTAAGGGTGCCCGAGACATCTACCCAGGGCTGGCAGATATGACACAGGACCTGCAGGACACCTGCGCTCTTCTGGAGCAGCAGCTGGGGACCAGGTGAGATACTCCAGGGCATCTCCAATGGCGCAAGATGCCTGTATTAGATAACTGATTTGAGCCTCCTGTTTCTGGGCATAATGTATATGTAATATGACTGATCAGAAATTAAGTTCCTGGGATTGTTTTTGTTTTGTTCTGAGGCCAAGTTGTACAAATCTATAATTACATCGTCTCCCTCTTGATGCTAATGGAACTGCTTATACACGTAATTGCTACTGTTGTGGGTAAAATGTACAGGACTGAGCTCTCCAGTCTCCAGTTCTGGCTATGCAGCAGCTGTTCTTGACAGAAACTTTGATAAATGACAGACCATTCAAAATTTGTTGTGTTCACAATATTAAAGGGGCAAAGCCACACAACTTTTAGAGCTAATAATTAAAAATGAACATGTATATTTACACAGAAGGCTTTGCACTTTAGGGCTTGTTAAATCTTCTGTCAATTCTGGCAGTGTACAATTTGTGAAAGAAGCAAAAGACTAGATTATATAGCATCTCTCTCTGAGACCAGATTTATGTTTTGTGTGCCAGAACAACATTAAGCAAATCCTCTTCTTCCTGCTAAAGAAGCTAGCCAGTTCATAGCTCTCAAGAATTTTCTTTTTTCAGTGATAAACATTACTTTGAAAACTTTTCCATGCACCTGGGTACTGACCAAAGACAACAAATAACGGAACAGGAAACCATAATTCAATTCTTTACTATATAGAAAGCTTTGCAGATGACCTAAACAGCTACATTATTTATATGCACTGGCTTTTTTAAAGAGGTTGATACATTTTTTTGGCTGATGGAAATGGAAAATCTGTCTCTCTTGGTGTATTCTGTGTACATTTAATCGGCTTTTAATCCTCTCCATAGTTACATGCCTATATTGCTTTTCCTTCTATTTCAGAGAACAACACAGAAAAACAGGCATAAAGAATTTCCAGTAAGATGCCTTTCAAACATACAAATGTTGCAGACCAAACTGGCTGCATGGCTTTAAATGCTAAGGATTTAGAGCAAAATCAGTATAAGAGGGACCTTTCTGTTATTATGTAAACATTTCTTTGCTTGAGATGGGTATTAGTAGCAGTTGTGGTATATTATAGTTTTTTTAAGAATGCTGCTTTATTTTTTTTTCTTTTCCATATTACCCATTTTTAAAAAGTCTACCAATTTTAATAGTCTAATTAATACCCAATTTTAAAAGTCTAATTTAAGGTTTTCTTAATAATTCTTTTCCATATTACCCATTTTGTTGATACTTTTAAAAGTCTAATTTAAGGTTTTCTTAATAATTGAAATTTTAACATGGTAACAGAGCTGAAACTTGTGCCAAACCTCAAACCTGAAGACAGACTGGATTGCTCTGTAGATTGGCTCATTTTCTTTGACCTACCTTGAGAAAGCGTGCAGGCAATAAAGCGACTTCTGGCACTGTTTATTGGGTCATGGGAAGAAATCACTTCCTTAAGTGCATCAGGTATATGCAATTCCTTGGAATTGCTTCCTTTACAGTGCTACGTAGATACATCTCCAAGAAAAGAGATGAAAAAAAAAATCACACATTTACTGTGGCAGTAGTTTTCCTTCTTTTTTTTGCTTGGGCAGGTCCCAGGCATTTTCAGCTACACGACCTCTCCAGCTGATACTGATGCCAGCTATCTGTATTGGTGGGCAGGTTAAAGTTCAAGGGATCTTTTTGGCATTTGCCAGTTATAATTCTTCAAGCAATTTGATACAGTGCTTCTTTCTGACATTTGTAGATATTTTTCGTTGATGTGTGTCTCTCTAGAGACAAAGAACTGAAGCTGAAATTTTCTATCGTTTTATCAAAAATGACTGAACAAAGCAGGAACAAAAATCTACATTCTGCCTTCAGGAACTTCTAAAATTTCTGTATAGTAGATACAATATGCTTCAGTTCTTCAGAACCTTTATTTTTTTTTAATCCATCCAATAATCCGGTCAAAAAAATTGTCTTCTAAACATACATTGGTAGTATGGGATCAAAACCTGCTAAATACTGTAATTAATATTTATTGCAGTTCCTGGCAGGAGGTATAGAATGAAGAAATCCAAATCTGTTGGGGTGAGCAGATCTTTAGATCAGGTCCTTTTGCACAAGACAAAAGTCTCCTGCATAAGACTTCTCTCCTGTTCTAGAAAGATGACAATTATGTGTCCAGCCTAGCTGGCTCCATGGAGTCAATTGGATCACTAGATTAAATTTTGAATCTGTTGGCATAAGTGGATAATTATTCCTGTTCTGTTGTTGGAAGTGGAGCTAGCTTAGGTATTTTAGTCGTAATACGCATATTTATGTGCAAATAGCTCTTACTAGGTGGTCTGAGCTTAAAATACAGAATTTGACACCCTTTTTTGGAGCTGAAAACATGTCCACAGTGGTTTAAAATAATGTTGATAATAATTTATTGATGAGCTATAAGAGGAAATTTAATTTTATTAAAAGGAGCCTATGAAGTTCATTTATTTTCCTTATGAATTTTTACACATATGATTTTTATTCCTCCTTCTCTGTCGATGTTTTACTACCTGCTCCTCTCTGAAAAATGAGTCAATTGCCTTAAGTATGCATGCGAAGAAATTACAGAATCATGAATTAACATGCTTATTTTCATAGCTGGACATCCTGGTTCTTATTCCATTCCTAGGATGGTGTCCTAGTCAGAGTGGCCATGAGCAATCCGCATTATAAAGTCATTGGGACTAGGAACTAGGACCAGACTGTTGTTTGCTGTTGGGCTGCTGAGAGTTCCCCATATAAAACAGACATTCAGGAATTGGCTGATACACACTTACGTCAGCTAAGCAGAGGTCTAATGAACTTACTGATGTAGAGGAACAGAACAACCCTTATCAGATGGCCCAAAGGCTGATGCATGTGAGAATCAGCTGCTGAAGACATAAAGTTGTTCTGTCATGTACTGAACTGCGAATATGCAGAAAAAAGCAGAGTGACTGCAAAATGCTTCCACTGTTCTGTGCTTTACTGATAAGAGGTTTTTGACAAAATACAGGCTTGATTTTCATAAGAAAATGCTAATTATTCAAACCCAAAAGCTTTTCTGATACTGTATAATTTTCAGTGAAGTTTTGGTTGAGAAAAAGATCCATACTCATAACCTGCTTGATAAACTCTGCATTATTTGGAAATAGCTGGTTTTGTTTTCTTTCTGGGATATATTGAAAGGTCTGAGGAAGTACTTGTGCTTTTGTTTACTGTGTTAAGTGATATGAATGCCTAAAACATTAAATGTAAACTTAAATGTCAAATACTGAGATTATGTCAAATCTGAGTGTGGAATAGAACACGTGACTAGGAGAACCACTGTACCATATTGGTTTACTGTGATTACTACGGAATTAGACATTCTCATTTTAAATTTTAGAATGATAGCTAAATCTAGCAGCTAAATAAAACCAGACCAGTTCTATAGGAGGATGCTGGCATTTGATCTGGCAGATCACGTAATTATACTGTCTAATCCAACAGTAGAGGAACTGCAGGGACATTTTTTGGTTAACAGAGAGAACGCACTCCCATGAATCCATTTTACAACAGTGTTTATCTTTTTAATAATTACGAGCAGCTAGTTAAATGCAATGACAGGTCTAATAAATAGAGATTCTATAGGTGTTGTGAATAGGATTATCATGACATATTTATCTTAGTTTCTTTTTAAACCTCAAAATCTCTAAAAGGTCTGAAAAACCTCTTTAGCTGACTTTTATGGGGGTTCCTATAATCTTATTTATAAAATAAAAGTTTCCATGTTCATTCACTGATGTAGGTCCGCAAAATACTGTTTAAAGATTTTTCTGTTTGAATAACATTTATGAGACAATATGTTTTGGAAAAGTGCCACAGTTTTACAAACATGGGATTGGGAAGTGCTGACAAGATTCAGAAAGGCAACTCAAAAACTGCCTTATTCATCACAAGAAAACATTGGAGCAAATCTGAAGAAAAAGTAATTATAATTTCCAAATCAGACCTAGACCTTACATGTATTAAATTTACAGTGTTATAAGGAGTGCTACTGAAAAACACAGTGATGTTTAAGGTAGCATTTATTCCACCACCACCAAAGAAAGGAACATTTGGATTGCTTTATAAGACACCTAAAATTGGTAGTTTAAGACATAATTTTGAAGCCGCCTGCAAGTAGAAATCTGGTGGAGTTAAATGGAGTGTGCATAAAAGGATTGCAAAATCAAGTAATTATTTTGTTAAAGATGATGTGTTTTCCTCTTAGAATATTTCATGACATTTCAAAATCATTCTGCCATGTACCCAATGTATAATTTGGAGCTTGGAAGAGGCTACATTGCTGAAATACCCCCCCAGCGTTGCAACAGAAACCAGCTATCCTGATCAAGTCGATTCTTGGTATGTAACAAGAATAGCGGTGAGGAAAGGCAAGGTTGTTCTCAGTGAAGGTTAGTTGTTAGTCACAAGTTCCAGTAATCTGGATATGTAGATGTGGATATAGTAAAAGACAGCTTGGTACTTGTGTTGCTTGAGAAATACTTCTATAATGAATCCTTCCTCTAGGCGTGGGAGAGCTGTTGTGTCTCGCGCATCCCAGCGTCCCACCTTGCTGACACCAGTCGCTTGGCTCTGCTGCCTTCCGCTTTGGTTGTGCGGGACACCAGCGTAGCTCTGCTTGTGCTGGGGGTTTTCAGAGTCCATCTTCAATTCTTTGTCAGCTAGGCCTGTAGTGAAAAGAAGATATACTACAGGATTTACTATCTCAAACCGATACAATTTATGATTTTATGTATTTTCAGGACTGAAACATTGCCGGAGAGCATTCCAAACATAACTAAGTGCATTTGAAGCATGAATTGTGCTTTGTTGGTGACAGCAGTAAAATTTCTTTCATGAACCGTTAATCCATATATCTTTATTATATGCACGAGGTATTCATGTATTTCTAAACAACTCTTCTTATCTGTCTTCATAATTGAAGTTGTTCAGTGGCTTTGTAATGAAACTTTGAATAAATGCTGAACTAAAAAAAAATTCAGTGCAGATAGTCTTCACCTAGAAAACACTGATTTTGTTTCTTCATGCGATTATACCAAAACGCCTTGGAAAATAGGTGTGCTTATGTAATCTGAAATAACTCTGCTGTGTTCTGTGACATTCATGCCAACTAAAATTCTGACCTGTGATTTACTGACATCAGCATTAGACTGCAGAGTGATGAAGATCTAGAAAACAGTTGCCTTCAGTCTTAGAGAACATAAGATGTTTCATAATTACTTGCTTTAAATCATTAAAAGTATTATGTAAAGTATTGAAAGTAATATTTAAAGTATTGAAAATAAATACCTGTATCATCTTTAGAACAGGACTCAGGAATAATTTGTAGGAAGCTGCCTTGCCTATATACTTGCAAGTGTATTACTTTCATATTGTTGTAGATAAACATTTGAAAAAAATTGATAAAATCATACATCTAAACTTAACCTGTAGCTGTGTATTAATAAAATTCCTCACTACCTGTGCTATACAGTTATATGTAGGATATTCTGTAGATGAAAGGCAAGGTGAGGGAAAATGCCCTCTTGGG
Source organism: Egretta garzetta (assembly GCF_000687185.1). Taxonomy (NCBI): domain Eukaryota; kingdom Metazoa; phylum Chordata; class Aves; order Pelecaniformes; family Ardeidae; genus Egretta; species Egretta garzetta. The sequence goes on from NW_009260760.1 coordinate 138,629, forward strand.
TACTCCTCAATTCACCTCTTTGGCAAGTCTTTTGAGTGCAGGGGGTTGAATGGCAGGAATAAAAACCAAACAAAACGGGAAAGGATCAGGCTCAGCTTAGACCAAAAGTGTCGAGGGGCCTAAGCAAAGGAAGGCCTACAGGGGCAAAGTTTCTTTCACATGTCTGGCCCCAAGACTAGAGGGAATGCTGAAGAGGTTGAGGATCATGACTAGAACATGTAAGTGGAGAGTGGGCGTCCGTGAGTCCTGGCAGGGATACATGGAGAGAGCAGGGAAGAGCCTGTGTTCAGTCAGAGCTGCAGGCAACCTGGAATGAATGGAAAGATGAATGGCAAAGCAGAGGAAAAGATACAGGTTTTAGTGCTGTAATCTTTTCACTTGTATTTATGTATCTTTGGGCTAAATTGAACAACAAGTACTGGTGTTTAAAAAAATCTGGATCGCTTTACGCAGCACCTTTCATAGGCTTCTGAACGAAAAGGGCCTGTAGGTGTACAATGCAGTTAGACTTGTGAGGTTAACGTAATTAATGAAAAAGAATTGCAGTGTGGATTTTCAGCCTTAAAATGCTAGGACAGTCTGGTTGTAACTAGAGGTGGTAAGCCACAGGGGTAAAACTCATAAATCCGTCTCACAAAGGAATTATTCCCATGATTAAATTATATGTTGTCAGATCTGGGAGCTTACATCAATCTGTGATCAAATATGTATCTGCATGTCAAGCTATTCTGCCTCTGAGTGGAATTAATTAATTCCTCCTACTGCAAAAATAATTGAAATCCATGTCAGACAACTAGATAGTATAAATGAGGTCGTGAAAGTTTAGTAAATTTTTATGTCATTTCTGTAATCATGTTTGTGGTTGAGGTGCCAAGATCTCTTTTTTCAATATATCAGAATCTCACAGAATAGCTGTGGTTGAGTAAGCACCTCCAACTCTATTAGCACAAAATAATTAGTTTGTCTTTTGATTAATCCTCTTTGAGAGTTATTGTTGTCATTTTGTGAGATCAATTTTGAAAAGGTTTATTTCTTTGTACTGTAGGGATAACTTACTCTGCTGTTTTGTGTTTGTTCATTTAATGCTGCTCCTGTTTGAACTTTAGTAAGAGTATTCCAGAAAAGAGTCTGAGATTAACTATTCTGGATTAAAATTTAAACTAAATGCAGCTGGCATGACCTCAAAATAATAATCATAGTGAATGAAAAGCTTAAACAAGTATTTATGTACTAGTACATTTTGAAAACAAGAGTAGAAAACAGTTATTTTATGGCAAAGCATACTTTAAATTACTCCTTGGATTAACTTCACATTAAATCCGATTCACCATAATACAAATGCCTTTCCTTAATACCTGATCCAGGATCTACAGGAGGAAATTTATTACAGTAGTTTTACTTACATTTCTTCTTCATGTAAAATACATTAGCATGTATCCAACAGTAGAATATTAGCAGTATGTTAAGATATATGCTGATCTATGGAAAGTTAGAATCACATTTGTCAGCCAGCAAATTTGAAAGGCAATAAAACCTGAAGATTAATAGAAAAATGATACAAAATACTTATAGTCCTTTAGTCTCCAAACAGTTATGCCATGGCTCATATCTTTTTCTTTTGGGTACACATATAGCTACTTTTTCATAACTGCTAGCTGTTCCCGCATGTGTCACTTTACTGTCATGTTAAACTTGCCCTGGGCAAGTTTCTTCATAAAAATACATAAACATTTTTGCTAGTTCAGTTACTGTATTAAGTGTCAGTGTCTCTGCTCTGGCTTGTTCACAATTCATTCGTATTCCTTGGCTGACTACGGTGGAGGAGGGCTTTAACCTGACTTTCTTGCATACTCTCAGTTAATCAATCAGGCATTTCAACACAGGTTTCCTAAAAAGGAAGCAAATCCATCTTTTAACAACTGTTGCATTTGCCTTAAATGTTAAAAAGCTAGATTTAGATCTCTTCATTGCTCAGTTTGATCCCCCAGCCTCATGGTGAGCGCACCTTTTCTACTTCAATGTGTATTTAATTTATTTGTGTATGGGAATACCTCTAACAACTTTGGCACTACAAAGTTAAGCTGGAGGAAAGTTTCTTGCTATGTATTTACCTTCCAGTTGAGTGCTTTGCAATCCTTTTACTTTTCCGTAATTTTTTTTTTTTGAGGCATATTCTCACTGCGGTAAGAAATGTGGCTGGGTTTTAGTCTCTCTTTTCTTGTGTGTGTATCACTGCACAAAATGGAAATCTCTGAACAATGTTAACACTGAAATCTCTCACACAACTTTGAGAATTACATCCCTGAATCAACTTAAGAATCACCTAGAGTCCACAAGTTCCTTTAACGTTCCTTACAACTGAATTTCTAGTCATCAATAACCATAAAATAGGGCATCAAGAAAATGCCAAAAGCCACAGAAATAATGAGCTGAGATAGATATAAAATGGCTTAGAACACTTTACTTCCTAGTAAGGTCAAATCGAGTGTTATTGAACATTGTGTAGCTGATAGCCAACCAGGGTCCCGACCCTGGTATTCAAGCCATATAAGCACATAGACAGTCTTTAGCAGTCACTATCATTCGCTGACTTAGGAAAGGGTGGTGGCCTCCCAAAAAAGGTGATATCCATCTGATTTGCTGTCATTTTCACATTACCTTTCCAGGGTGAAATTGCACTCTAATGTGACTATTCTCAATCTGAAACAGCAATAAAATCTTAGAGGGTTTTCATCCCAATGATCACAATCAAACAGGCTGTAAACACTCTCATCAACCCTGACCTCTTATTTTTGTGGTTTGCTTGATGAAGGCACACATGCAAAAACACGTTCACCAGGACTGAACTGTTAATCAGTATTGCACTTAGTTTTCCTTTCACCATTATCCGTTCAAGAACCTCCTGCATTGCATAGTCAAGACGTTATGTAGATATCTGCAGGTGAAAGCAATGTATTGATAGGAGACTACTGAACAAGGCACTTTCTCGTTTGCATTACCTTTATGAAATTTAACTCCTGTATACTTTGCTCTAGTATTTCTCTATGGTCTTTATTCAGGTAAACTCTCCCTTGTGATCAACACCTGGATTGATTGCCTCTGCATTAAAGCTGGCTTGTTTTTCTTGGGCAAACTACTGGCTTACTTCTCTGAGTAATTCTATGTTAGATTAAAGTGAATAATTTGATTTCAAAATTGAGGATTCCAATAAAAACTGTGCTGCAATAGGAGAATCTGAAAAGCAATGGAAAACAAAACAATGTATTGTTTGAGAATATGACAGGCAAATCACAGTATGTAGTTACACTTTCTAACAAACTGTTTTACTGCCTATTTTGACTTTTTATATACACAGCCTTTTCCTAAATCCGTGGTAAGTGTGTAAACAAACATTATCTTAGAACATTGAATCAAGAACTTTACTAGTTTTCCATTTTGAAATTAAAACGTAGCCAGGTTCTTACTTGAAAGGACTGTCAAGGCTTTGTAGAGAGACTGAAGGATAGTGATTCATTCACTAGAGCTATGAAAAATGAAGCACAATTTAGCAATTATGTTAGTCATGACCATAAGGGAGCTGAACTTTTCAGATTAGATCTCATGTCCCTAGAGGTGTACATTTAGGGATGTTGTACCGTCATCACCTTGAAGAATTCAGATTTTAATTTCTGAGTCCTAGAAAGGCACAGACATTAAGAACAGAATTTTATGTTATTAAAAGCTGCTTTTGAAATTTTCTTATAAACCACTGCTTGCTTAGCAGCCCGGTAATTTTCCAGCTGAAAGTTCTTTCTGGTATAGTATTTGTGTAAATAACAAACAGAACATTTCTAAGCAATTTCACAAGTAATTAAATCTAGCTGGATTAATATAGTTATGTAGTTCATTTTGAAATCAGTGTAGGACTTTTTTTAGAAAGTAATGGAGCAGTGCATCATTTAATAACTAAGAAAGATGGTCATTGTGTTGGACAGAAAGCCCGAGAATTATTTTTAGTGTTTTTTTGCCATAAGAGCACAAGAGGTGCTTTATAAGGCACAGTGCATGTACTTTGCCTTAGGAAAGGATGCTGGATCTGATGCTGTAGTTAGCAGGGCCAGTTGTACAATGGCATAGCTCCTTAGAACTGAGTGACAATTAATTAAAGAACATTCTTTCTAAAATAAAGAAGCAAATGCATCTCTTCCATAGGAAGCATGACATATTCTGAACAATTCTGCTATAATCCGTTTGGGCTGAGAGATATCTTTTGTGTTATGTTTTCTTTCACCTGGAGATACAGAGATGTTAAGTAAAATATTATCCGCTGCAAAATTCTTGATGAATGAATATGATTTCCGTGTTATTCTGATCATGAATATTCTCTGAATATTTTCATGATCAGTTTGAGCACTAGGTTCTGAATTTTTGATCTAGACTGCTTATAATATGTGTGAAGTGTTTATAAACGGGTAAATTACAATCATCAGCTACATATATGATGAGGAACAAAATATTAAAATAATATCTTGGTGGTGAATTACAGTCTATGTTTGGCCTGTCATACCATGGTGTCCTTTAGATTAGAGCAAGCCTGCCATTTGCTACATTCTGCATGATGCTTTCACAGTCTATTAGTTTGTGTTTGTTAAATGTGGAAGGAATAGGGAAAACTCTTACGGGTAGCATGAATTAAGGCAAAGGAAACACCAGCAACTAAGGAATAGCCTCTAATCCAGTTTACCTTCCCAGACTGACAAAGCCTGAACCCTGTATATTGAGGTGCCAGGCTGAGGAAAATGGCAACTTTACCAGGCATTGACTACAAATGATTTTTTATTTGGTTTGATACAATTCCTGTCACAACTGTTTCCAGAACCAAAACCAATATGCATATAGTCCATATATATTATCTGCTAGGTAATGGGTTTGACGTGATATTGTTCAAGAATAACTTTTTTTGAAATGTTCTTCCTGATGAGCTCCAGGGACTTGTTTCTGTTTAGTTCTACTCAACCTGAAGTATTCAAAGATGGAGCTATTCAAGGATAGACAGTGAATTTCAGTTTCGTTCCTGACCTTAATTCAAATTTATTTTCTCATGTAGACAAATCCTAGTTCGAGCTCACATGTGTAAATAAGAATGGTCATGTTACATTTCATCCTATTTATGATCATTCTTAAAGAATATAGGGGAAAAGTTCACCCACTTGAGTCTTTCTTCTTTTAAACATTTGTACAGCTCTTAAGTGTGCTTAAGCTTTTCTAATGTTCTACTTCTCATTATCAAGACCTACTTTGAAGTACTTTGATTTGGCAATTCTTCAGCAGAACATTTATTTTTAACAATTCCAAATGCCAGAAGTTAGTTTCGCACATAACATGGAGTGCTGGATTCTAGCATCTCCTAATTTTTTCTTTTTTCTTAATTTTAATTGCAGTATTGCAATTTTAAATAAAAGCCCTCTTCATATTTTTACATTGTCATATACATTACATGTACTATATCCTTTCTTCAAAACCACTGAGTTGGTAATGATTTTACAGCGAGATTGTACTGTAATTACTACAGCTGTTGTGCTAAAGCATTTATGTCTTGCTCTGAATGAAAAATTCTTTTAGTGAAAATAGATTTGCTGAAGCCGTTAATTATTCAGTAAAAAAGACATCTGAATTAAGGTGACGGTATTTTTTCTACAACATTTTAGGCAAACTGAGGTAACTCTTAAATTATTTTTGTATTTTATTTAATGGTCCATAATATTTCCTAATGCAAATATTTGTATTTTTTACATTTCACAATTTTATCCCAAGAAATTGAGATCTGTACTTTGTTCCTCAGAACCCATATTACACTTTAAAAACAGAATTCAAGATAAATTGGCTCTGTCATCCCATCTGGAAGGTGTGATTATATATTAAAAGTATAACTTTTATATTCTGGTACTTAAAGTGTTTAATTATAAGTAGGAAAGTAGGACTTCTAAACCAACTGACAAGTTGAGCTTGGATTGAAGTAGGATTATGTTGGTTGTTGTTTGTTGACCTGTTAGGGGAGCTGAACCAACTACCCTGAGTCATCTGATAGTGTAACTGCACATCCACATGACCCCTAATCTTGTTCTGTGGAAAGAGTTCAGTAGAAATTCCCCTACTGTAAAAGATCTGGAAGGTGAATCACATTGTTTTGGCAGTATCAGGTTGAAGACATACTGTTACACATGCACTGGTGTTGTCAGATATGGGGGGGGGGGGGAAATAATTTCTAGAAAAAAGGGGATGGAATGGGGTGTAGAGGGATAGCTGGGGCACAATGTCTGACCATGTTCTTAGACTGAATACGAGGGACTGCCGTTTCAAAAAAAACTTTTCTTCTGTAATATATTTTATATAGGTCCTTCTGTAAGCTCTGTTGACTTAAAACAATATCAGTGATAAGTTGTATGTATGTTGAGAGAAATGGAAAGGAAGGTGGCATACTAAGCAACCAAACAGTACTATATTTCATGCTCTGCCCATGGAAGTCAACAGGTCAGAAATAAATATAAAATCATTTGTAAATAAGCTCAGAGGACCTGGATTACTTACCAGGACCCAGATTCTACAGCTTGATGTCTCAAAAAATCTGTAACTATTAATGTAACAAATTTAAAAGTTGCCAGAAGTATTATCTGTAAAGGTTTGGCCACGCTTATGTAAGTTGGCCTGTGATATGCAGCAAGGAAATTCTGTCCAAGCTCTAATTTCTATCTTGGGGAAATCAGAATGTTAATTATATACAGAATATATAATATTTAATGCAGTTTGATTCCACAGAGAATTCTCAGAACAAAGTGTTTTTATTTTAATGTTAATGAAGGGCATTTCCTGGGTTGTTTGCTCATGTGTGACTTTATCAAGCAGAGGAGAGGATACTTGCGGTAAGCGTCATAGATGAAGACTCCTTGATCACTGCACAATGACGTTATTTTTAGTGCCATACACTTACCAATCTACTGCCTTAACAATTGCAGAAATGGCACCAAAAAGGCTTTCAAAAGCCTTCACAATGACAGTAACAAATTTTCTTACTAGTAGTCTAGAAAATATTTTCAGTACAAAGTTACCAGGTCTGGTTAATGCAGTCTTAAATGAAAGAACATCAGTTGACTTTTTATATGATAGCTTGTTCTTAATGTTTCTAAAAGGACTTTCTGCCTCATTGCATGCTGTTTTCAGAAGATGAGTATCAACATTCTTAAGCCCAGATTTTCTGGTCCCTGGGAATGAAGGAGGTATTCAGCATGTTGATTCAGGAAGGGTATACCACTGACTTCAGGGTGAATGAGAGGAGAGACAGAATAAAAGAAAGAGTAATGAGAGATCCATTTCCAAACCCTTATCATTCTGTGATAATTGATAAGTTGATGAGGTACCACTGCATGGAAAGATACTGCCTCATCTATGAGTTTCAGTACTAACTAAAGCAAAATGTAGTTTCTAGCAGTACTAGGCAGCAGAGGGAACATGAGAGGGAGAAGACAAACATTTTCAGGCCATTAAATTTATCTAGTTGCTGATAAGAGAGACTCCGCTTGCTGGGTCGTGTGATGAGATCAAATATTTAGTGCATCACAATCATATTAAAACAGTCGGGATCATGTGAAGGGGAGAGGGATTGTAGCATAATACTGTCATCTGGAGAAATGGCTTCTAGCAAGAACCCCTTTAAAACAGCAAACATCTCCCAGGACTCCTTGACCATCCCTGGGGCAGAAGTAAGTCATGATCTTTCTTACAGGTATGGGAGATGCAGGTGTGATGATGGGGAGCTGTGAGGTAGGGCTAAAAGAGTTCCTCTGAAGCAAAGACCACGAGATATGCCAGGCCTGCGCTCCTTTGAGAATTGCCAGTGGTACAGAGGTTTGGATACAAGTCTCTTGCTGGAACGTAGAGACTACACTCAGAGTGTGAGGTGATCTATTTAGAAATATCCTTCTGCCTTATTTTTTCAAAAATAGTGGAGGAGACTGCTTTGGAAGACTTAGAGGCTTAACTTCTGCCTTTTAGCAGCTTCTTCAATCATTGCTCAAAGCTGCTGTCTGCAGGAAAAATAAAGCTTTTTAAACAGCTGTGGGGAATAAGGGCTCTCTGCCTTTTTTGTGTTTATCGCATTAGCTCCAGCAAGTAAGACGTACTTAAAGTCTTCTATCATCTTCAAGCGTGATTTTTGGCAAATGACAAATTTACGTTTGATTTCCCAGTTGTTGACAGTGAATTTAGCTAGATTATGATGAAGACTTTGAGACATACAAACTGTTCAAGTATTTGGCAACTTCAAGATGAAATAGCTTTAGCTAGCACTCTATGTAATGTATATACTATTCGGGGAGCCTTATAGATCAAATGTCAATCTTCAGACAAAAATAAACATGTGGCAAAAACCATTAGAAGGATAAGTAGTAATTTACAAATCAGTCCTATAGATTGTGCATTATTTTTTCTTTGATTTTATGGATTAATTGTGAAATGGGAATATCAGATAATGGAAATGGACACTGAGGCAGTACAAACAGTCATAGAGTTTAGGGTAAGGAAAGACTAGTTAGTTACTTGTTGGATCTAATAGAAGACAGATAAAACACCTCAATGTATGTACCTGGTAAGTAATTTGAGGTTTGAGGATTTTTTCATTAAGCTTCAGCCTGGAAAGCAATTGAACAGAGGAACCGAGTTAGCATTGATGATGGTTCATTAGCAGAAGCAAGAGAAAAGTTTGAAAGACACTTAGAACTTGGATGAAATAGGTTTCATTCTGTATCTTGGGTATGCACAAAGGAAGTGAAAGAAATTCACGTGAGTGAGAATTTGTGCTGATGACATGCATTGCCTCTAAGGGTGAAAGTTACTTTGGGGAAGGATGAGTAACTGGGGAGGTGAGAGAGAGCAGCAGCAACAGGATCCCAGATGAGCCTCCTCCTCTGGGGCCTCTCTCCAGAGCTGCAGGTGATGATGGAGATGATGGTGAAAGTTTACATAGCTGCGAATAGCAGACCTGTAGTGTTACTGAGGTTAAGACACTTGCAATTTGTTTGATCAGGTTGTTGAGAATTATGCAAAAATTTGAAATGCTTTAGAGTGCTTGGATCAGTTTATGGTTTCAGGTGGACACTGTGTAAGACTCCATGACTTTCTGTGATTTCAGCTAGGTGCTAAAGAAAACTTAGGAATTTTGACTAAATTTTGATTAAGCCTGTAAGTACACTTGAAGCTGTTACTAAATGAGACACAAAGGATAATATTTATACAGTATTAGAGTGCTAAATAATATGAAAATTTATAGGATTAGTAAGGTAAAATGAATAGAAGCCTAATAGAGGATGCCTGCCTGAAGGAAAACCATTTCATCTTGCATAAACACTATCAATATCTAAAGAGCCAAGGCAATTCTATCACCATGAAAATGCAGTTTTATCATTAAGAAAGTGTAAATTTCAGTGTGTGTTATATAGCTGCAGAACTATTTCAACTCTTCAATATGCGATTGAAGTTTTGGTATATCAAAATGTTGGCTAAATTACCAGCATATTCAATATTTATTTTCTAATGACTGAATCATAATTACAGATCAGTGTGTACCACTCATAGCGCTTAAAATAATCATGAAGTGAATGTGATTCGTGAAACCCTTAGCAACCACAAGGCTTCCTGTGCATATGCTCAGACACAGCAGTGACTGAGAAGTAATTTCGTAGAACACATTTGCAGCACTGAAAATGTGATATATCTTGTTTGCATTTTTCAATATCAGAATTTATTTAGAGCGCGCACCTCTAATCAGAAGAAATATTAGGTAACTGCATTTAAAACTGCTTTTTTTATGGTTTCAGGGAAGTGAAATGCACATCAAGGTCTGAGTCAAGAGCTATTGATCCTAATCCTTGCTCTCTGTTGACATGCTGGTCTTGCCTTGACTGGCAAAATGGCCCTGTATTGGCATGTTTTTCCCTACCATAATGTAAAAGAACCTTGAAGTAGAGGTTAGCCATTTTGAAGTCATGTTAGGTGTCCACTTTGGAACTGCAGGTAGGAGCAAGGGAACAGGAGTGGATACCCAAAGGGATCACTCCTGAATCCTTATTACTGTATTCTGGATATTTCTCCAGTATCCCTCATCCATTTATATGATTAGGTCTAGTCTTTTATAGCAGTGTGTTACAAATATTACAACTATATCTGGGATTTTCCTTTTTCATGGTCAGTATTTATCTTCCATCTTACAGAAAACACAAAAAAGGAATTATATCATTTGAAAAAGTGAGAGCATGGACTTTGTGCATGGTTGATTGTTACTATTGCAATTTGGTTTTTATTTCTGATCTACGTTATTTTAAAGTATTTGTTGGGGGGACTGGAGTGAGGATGTAACTTCTACCTTTGAAAGCTGAGGAACTACTGGGTAAGCAATGCTTTCTACAGGTTGTGAGAATTACTCAACTGGTTATTACAAGAATCACTACAGGTAGCAAAACTGGTTTCCAGTTTTAATCCTAGATAGTTTTAGAGGAAAATTTCCCACTTCTCCAAAGTTTTTAAAAACTAGTGGTGTTTAAACTGTGACTAACCATATTGTCAGAATATGGTTACTCTCTTCCTCCTTACTTTTAATATCACATTACATATCAGCCCATTTTTCATTTATAATGTTCATTTAGAGGGTCAAATCACTTGTATAATAAAGATTACAATTATCCGCTTATTTTCTTGTTCAATATTACATTGTCAGTATTTGCTCATAATCTTTTCAAGGAATTAATACATTTGGCACACAGCTATGCTTTTCTCAACTAGTTCATGGGAACATAATGATTTACAACTTGTAATTGGAGTTAACCAACACAGATAATTTTTAAACTGGCATTGGGATTATTGAATATTAATATGACTAATTATTTCTCTGTAATTAGCATTAGCATGTGTTTATTATTTTCAAAGAATTATCCGTGTGTTCATTGCCCATCCTTCCAACAGTGACTTCCATTAATTTCAAAATAAAATAGGAAGCAGGGTTAGTTTACAGTTTACTTTTTAGAGTTTATTTCACTTCCCCTTTAATAGGATCTGTGGCAAAAGCCAGCTTTTTTTGTACAAAGTTTCCAAAACAGTTTTAAGTGAAGTCCAGATGTGTAAGTTAGAAAGCTGTTTCTTTGCTTGATGGTGGGGCTTGATCAGATGGCAGATAAAGGCAGTCTTTGGGAAAGGAGACACAGGGTCTTTTACTCAGGTTCAGAAGTTAACCTTAGGCTGAATATTCCTCTTCTGCTTCTTGAAAACTGTTAAGATGAATCTTAAACTCTCATTTATTCTCAGTGGTCACTGGTAATGTTCCCTTGGAAAAGAAAGATGCAGGCTTTAAAATCTGAAATTGTGCAACTCGTTTGCCACTCTACTTTACAATCATCTCCCTTCCTAAGTAATCCCACCCTGGTACCTTTCTTTGTTATCTTTTTAATGTGTGTTTAGGACAATTATGCAGTATTTCCAAACATATTTCTATTGTTGAACTTCGCTTGGTTCCATAGAAGAATACATTTTCTCATGATGTTATCGCAAAAAGTCTTTTTTTGTCACTGATTCCTTATCTTCCTTTTTTTTTTTTTTTCCTTGTAGTTACTGAAACTGTAATAGGAAGCCTTCTCAAATAACCTAAAATCTATCCTCAGTTAATTTGGTAGAACCCCTGAAAGTTACAGTAGATTTATCAAAACTTTAATTAAAATATGGGGTAAGTAGAGAATTTTAACGAGGAAGGAGGAACAACTGAGTTGTGATTTTTACATTGTTAATCAAGAACATACTGCTTTGGCTCCTGGTAAAATCCTCATTTTCTCCTGGTTTGCCTATGTTGCTGGGTGGGCATCAAAGCTTATTACCCGCAGTTGGACATAGGTATCAGCTCCACAGGGAGGTGTGGGAAACACTGGTCCTGGTACCCTCACAGAGGGCACTGTTAAAATAGGTAGGAGCAGAGCACATTTGAATTGACCGTAAAAGCATTTAATACCACAGCACTGTTCATGGTGTTTACCCAATATGACAGAAGATGGTTCTCCACCCACTCCCTTTATTAATTGCAGATGTCTTTCTCCCTTACAAACCAGGGCTGCTAGTTCTAAAATGCAGTTTTCATTTGTCCTGAGAAAAATAATGTTTCTTTTTTTCTATAAATCTCTTTCTGTCATGTTGTGTCATATTAACTCTGCATACAGTTTTCTTTGCACCTTAAAACAGTTCAAACAGGCCATTTTTCTATTTCACAAAATACCCCCTCCATTTTTTGTTGTTGTTGCTGCCTATTATTTCTTAGTAGCACGGATCACAGGCAGGGTAGTACAACTAGCTCCAATTTTAAGTAGCATTTCAGGTTTTCTAATGGTTTTTCTCATGTTTGTTTTCAATTTATCACACTTAATTAAAAGAACACAAATAAATAAAAATCCTGCCCAATACAGCTGGAGTCATAATTCTTTTTTGTTGCTTTTCCTTGTGCTTCTTACAATTTTCTTTGTCTTGCGGAATGCTGGGCTATGAGTATTTTAACATTTATTGGTTTGTCTTATAAATTGACATGTTTATTTTTTACTAAAATGTTATATTCATTACTGAAATGTCAGCTCTTAAACTCTGTGGCTATTTCACTTTAATGCATACTATGCTGAGTATATACAGACCATTCACATGCTTTTATAACCCACTCAACTTTGCTGCGTTGGAAGTCTATTTTTCTAACTTTTGAGGTAGACCTCATGATTATCACCCAACAAGTCAGCAGCACTATGGAGGGATTTTATTGCTGTGTCCAGCTTCCTAGTGGGAAATTGCACTCTAGATAGAGCCAGACTTTCCTTGGGACTGCAGAGCAGAGGCTGGGGGCAACTGGGCACAAGTTGCCACAAAGGACATTCCAATTAGCTGTTGGGGAAAATAATCCACTGTGAGGCTGGTTAAACATTGAAACTGGTTGCCCAGGGAGTTTGTGTTCAAAACTTGAGTGGAAATGCCCCTGAGAAATTTGATCTAACTTTGAAGTTAGGTATAAATTTGAGGTTGGCCCTGCTTTGAGCAAGAGCTTGGATCGGGGGGAGGTCTCTTCCAATGAAAATTATTCTGTGGTTCTATGATAAATCTGCACTGGGTCAGCTACAGGTACTCTTGAGCACATCTCCACAAAGTGTAGATGACAAGGCCACTGGTCGTCATTGAATTATATGGATTTTGTCTTTTTGTGATTCTGTAACCTCTTCAGAATCCCTTTAACTTTGCCTGAGCAGCTTTTCCAAATTGCCTGGTCTGTTGTGTTCTGTATGCCTCCTAGAATATGAACTATAACTACAGGGCAAGTTACATTGGTTGACTGCCACCTTTGCAGTGAGATATTGCAAGGTCATTGTGGCTTAGAGGCTCCCCCAGGGACTCCTTTCCTCCTGAAAGCATAAAAGTGATTCCACATATCTGTCATCTGGTCTATGCCCTGAGAAAATGTAGAACCACTGGAAGTCGTAGTATTTGAAGCCACTTTGAACTAATATTGTTCTACCATAATCTGCCCCTCTTATTGTGAAATGTTGCATTTTTAAATACATTTATGCTTTGATTTTGGAAAGTGTGATTCAGAGACATGTTCAGTCAAACAGGGAAGGAACAGTGGAAATGGTGGAACCGCCCTATGGCTATTTGCAGGTAGTGGTGATGACGCTGCCAGACTCACCTGGGCATTTTGGCCTTGGTGATCAGGAGGGGTTGTATGTGTGTTTGTGTGCATTGCTGAGGAGCAGACATCCCAGGAGAGTTGCAGTGCATGTGTTTGGTACTGCAAGGTGAGCGTCTGGGAATTAGCTTCTTCAGTCTATCGGTACTTCTGAAGTGGAAGGAGTTACGTACAGGAACTGCCTCCCCATGCATAAGGTTATTTCTGTGTAGGAGATGCGCTCCCACAGTATTTCATCCACCCACTTCACTTCTCTGAGAAAAAATTTTAACACTAAATTTTCCATTCCATTGATATGCAATGCACTGTGTAAAATAGCAAGTAAATATGGTTGCTAAGAGCCTAGTTTGTATTATGTTCTATGCTAATTTGAATTGAATTAAGAATTTGGAGAACTGAGGAGGCTGGTCTTAAAACTCCATTTGCTACAATTATCCTTGCAGGCTTGGGCATAATTATACTCAGCCAAATAAATAGAAAGAAAACACATGCAAGTGGTTTTATGGTGGCAGTGCTTTCCAAGTTTAGGAGAGATTTGTTTTGAATATCACAGTATTTTTTAATTCATACTTCTAAATTAGGTCCAATCAAATATTGTATATGCCCAATATCAAATAAATAGAAAGAAAAAACATGCAAGTGGTTTTATGGTGGAACAGTGCTTTCCAAGTTTATGAGAGATTTGTTTTGAATATCACTGTATTTTTTAATTCATACTTCTAGATTAGGTCCAATCAAATATTGTATATGCCCAATAAAAATAATGTATAGTATATATAACATACTTTATGTATATGCTCCTACATACAATATAAGATATTGTACATATATGCTCTTTCACGTCATAATATTTTTTTTTCTGAAAGTAAAGTCAGCTTAGTACTGACTCAATTTCAATCCATGTTTTAACTAAATGCTTGTTTCAAACAATTTTTTTCACATATCATACACATAAAAAGATTATTTAATGAAAGTTATGTTAAAATAATGATGCATCTTTAATTACAGAAATTTTTATCTTACATGATACAAAACTGTCGGCAATTTCAACTCAGAGATGTAACACAGAAAGAAGGAAAATACCCATACTTCTTTAAGCATCCATTTAGTCACAGCTCTACACAGTTACTGATAAGGTTTTCATTTCACTCCAGTGCTGCGCCTACTCTGTATGGTTAAGTTGAGCAGTGTCAGAAGTGTTCTCATCAGAGACTTCAGGAGAAATCTGGTATTCAAGGAGTTTATCTGTACAAATATTGCTACAGAAGCATGAGTTGATGCATTACAAAATCCCCTTTGGGCGTATCCGTGTTTGTAATGTAAAAGAATGTTCTCAAAACTAAAAGTAAAAGCACACTTGGGAAAATATTTGGATTTTTCTAATGCCATATGCACCACCTTTTGTCTGGTATAATGATGAATTTTCTGTAAATTCCGAAACAATGGAGCTCCACATTAGCTCACACTAATAAGAAATACAAATTCTGCAGCAAAACCATACTGGAGGCCTACATAAAAATTAATGACATTTAAATGAAGCAAAATCAGTATATAGTGGATATTAAAAAAAAGTGATCAACCTTCTAAGCACAGAAAAATTATAGTAAGACAACTTGCAAATTATAGGCTCAGGCATAATAGTAATGTCACAAATTAATATAAAATTGCTCTGATGGTAGTCATGTCTGACTTACTGGAATGTTTATGCCTTTTCTTAATAGATCTTACAAAGTTAGTAAGCTGTAAAAACACACAACTGGTCATTATTACGTGCATTCTAAAACCGGATTATTTTTTTTTTTAAAAGACAAGAGATGCAGTGACAGTCTCTTGCCTCTACATTGGCTATTGTGTTGGTTCCAGTATTTGAAACAGAAAATGCAGTCACTAAAATTTGATATAAGCAATGCACTGATATTTTTATTTTCTTTTTTACAGATTAAGATGCTTGGTAAAGCAGCTGGAGAAGGGTGACATTAACGTGGTGGATTTGAAAAAGAATATTGAATATGCAGCATCTGTGCTGGAGGCAGTTTATATTGATGAAACCAGGTAAGTCTGAGGGGGAAAAAAAAGGGCTGTTGGGAATCACAACTTGGTCTTTGCATGCAATTGTAACTGACATGAGCTGAAGGTCTCTGCACATCAGAGGAATTGTATGTAGCTCTTAGGTCTTTTAGTGACAAGGTTAACGCAAGTAAGATTCCAAAGGTCAGATGTAACCATCATCTAGAGAGTTTGCCTAGTTGTCGTCTTCCTCACTTGTCAAATGTCCACAGTATAAAATCATAAGAATTTTCTGAAGGGTGGATTTTCTTTCCCCCACAGGCCACATACTGTGGCTGTATCATGCTGAGGACTGTATCAGTGAAAAAAATGAGCTGTTTTGGAATGAAATGCTCATGGAGATGAGTCAGAATATTATAATCTGGCCTGTAAATACATAAATTCATGAAAAGCTGTGATTTATTATATAATGTTTGAAGCTTTGTTTATGATTATTGTTACTGGCAGTATTACTGGCAATCATCTTTAATGTGGATTGACTCCAATGAAATTAGAAGTTCTAAGTATTCGGCTTCTTGAAAGAATTTTAAGATATGTACTGTATTGAAGTTAACTAGCTAACTTACAGTTTTTATTTCAGTGTGCTGGTCTCTTTAATTTTTTTTCTAAGCAGAATGGTCTTGTAAAGATGTCTGCCAAAATTTCTTCAATGCTGCTGGAGCATGCAGTGTACGTCTCAGTTCCATACTACTTTTAAGAAGTCTGCCATCATACTGATTATTTCATGGACCTAACTTTCTCTCCTCTCTGTCTCCCCCCAGCCCTTGCTAATCTGCATATTTGATATGGTGCTTAAAGTCCTGTTTCTTTTCCTTTGATGTGTGTGATTCACACACCAAACCTTGCCAGTCAGGAATCTGGAGCATCTACTACTGGGCAATAGAAAACCTACCTATTTGAAAACAGAGGAATGAAAACAATAGCAAATACAGCTGGTACCGGTGGTCCATTTTTCAGAGATTATATTACAGCCTAGGTTGGCAGGATCACTTATACTGGTGTCCTGGTCTTAGAGCTCATCCATGTCCAGTTCTTTAAAAAGATGACCTGAGCAGCCTCTCAGCCACAATACAGTTCTTAGGGACACTTTCAAAAGTGTTGCTAGTGATCCCAAGTTAAATACACAACTTGATAAGCATTAGGATCTCAGTGACTTCAAAAGTGCTTATGTGTCATGATGTTGACAGATTCAGTTAAATTAAACTTAACTGAGCAGTGGGCAAATAATCTTGCGTAACTTCCAAGGGACCTGGGCTTTGTGAGAAAAGTGAATTCATTTAAATTAAATATTTTAAAATACTGGTAGCTAATATACCACTGTGGATATATTTGTATCAGTTTTGCTGACTGATTGAAGTTAATCAAGCTTCTTTTACATTGAATCAAAGGTTGATTTGTGGATTTAAAATTAGTTTGTAGTCATATTTGTAGTTAAATTGACACAGGTCCTTAGGGAGATAGATAGAAGAAATGATCAACAAACTTCTCTTTGGGCTCATATTACCACAATAGAGGCATAAATTTTCATTTTTCAGCAGTTGTTCTAAATGTAAATTTTGTTGGCACATCTCACATGCTCAGGAAGCTTTGGAAGATCACGGTCCTCTCTCCCCTGTGTAACGGGATATTCTATCACCACCGGTGGTCAGATCTTAAGCATGTATTTCATATAAGTAACCATGGGAGCTGTAGCAAAGCTGCATAGGGGACAAGGGCATAAACCTCTGATTATTCTGTCTGTATACCTCCCAAACACTGTGGTCAAATGGGTATAGTATTCATAGCTCCTTCTCAGTAGTAGCACCGGGACTATGAAAATAATGTGAGATTTACTTAGTTTCTAAACTGAGGTCTCAGTGGAAATGAATACTGTCATTACAATGAGGAATCCAGTCTTTCTGGAAAACTGGTACACCTGAAAACAGATAGGCTTTGGCAGCAACAGGTGCATTATTTTTACTGTAAGCAAATATTTAAATAAGCTAATTGCTCTTGTAGAACTTAACAGCAGGATTATTAAACTGCCTAAATGAAAATAAACATGTATAATTTTATAGGGGTTTGGAAGATTTTCATAGTCTTCAGGCTATTTTCTTAATCCTAGGGGCATTATGACCTAATAACGGTGACTTTTTAATTTCAAAAATTTTACTTCTGTATATGAATAAACCTTTTCCTCTTCCCTAGCTTGATGCACAACAATTTTTAATCTTATTTATTTATTAGTTCCAATATTTTGGAGAACAATCTGATATTTCACTGTGCTAAGTCAGAAGGGAAATCAAACAAACCTGAGACAGGTATCTTGCTTTGTTCTAATTTATTGAATACTTCTATTCTCCAATGCAACCTCAAAGTGAGTTTGGAAGCCTATCAAATTTTGATAGCATTCCTTATATAAATAGGCATTAAGCACATGGTTTATGTATATCTTTCCATACCTATAGCTATATTTCTGAAGTATATGCCTGTAGACATATAAAATAATTTTTCTGGCCCATGCTACTTATGCTGTAAGAAATAGATACACATGGAATGACTTTAATGAAACCTACTTTTCAACTTTTATTCTCTTATTTTTAGTGTTATGCATTTTATACCCCAAATTTTTCATTTTGTTTTATGGTGTTTGATTTTGGTTTTCATTTCTCTTCCTTCGACTAATGCAGTCTCCAGGAAATTCAGCCTCAGGGTGATGCACTCTTTGAACCTGGTGGTCTTTGTATTAAATTTATGCTAAGAACATACATTGAGCCTCCACTTCTTAGTTGGAAAATATTATATATAGTGCTGTTTTAAATTTTGACACTTCCCCATTAAAAACAATTTGTAAATTAAGATATTTATTGTGTGGCAGAGAGAAACTGTAGTCTCCACTGGTACTTTCATAGTAAACTCTTTTGCATGGCAAACTGCGAAGTTAATCACATTTTAAATAGCATGACCAGTATTCTGTAGTCTAAATCTGCACTAAAACATTTAACGCACAAAAAACATCTCTCCAGCTTCTGGGAAGCTAATTCTTAAGGAACAGAAGCAGCGTATCATTGAGTCAAATTGCAATGGAGGTTGGAATTAGCTTGTATGGTTACATTTGTCCTCATTCCCACCAAAGAATACAGGTTCTTTGTACTGCACAGAGCTACCGCTGTCAGGAATCTGGAACTGAGTTAACTGAACTCATTAGTAGACTAGAAATAATATTTTAAATC
>NW_009260760.1:157697-169026 GCF_000687185.1 Egretta garzetta
TAAGTTTCTTTCATATGAATTGCTCTATGGATAAAAGTAATTGCTATAGCATAGAGCAATAACAATTAGTACACTGAGTAAAGCAGTAAGAAAACCATCTGAGTACAGATTACGTTTATTAACTAAGTCCCAGAAGGAAGTTGAATGCTTTACAGGGTATAATAGTTCCTGAGATTTGGCTTATAAGATAGAAAATGTAATGATGCCTGGTTTCCAAGGTACAAAGTATTGCAGGCTTAGGACAAAAGGTTCAGTACAGAGTTTCTGCAACTCACATGAACATACCTGTGCTTTCTATTTTTAGCCCATGCTTGAACCCTGAATTTTGTCCTGATGAATTTACTGACCCATCGCTTACATATCCAAGCAGAAGACCTCAGCTTCAACCAGCTACCCAAAACTGTCTGTGATATTCTCTTCTTCCCCACCTTTCTGGTAGACAGACTTCAATATCAGCTGAGAGAAAGCCCTCTTAAATATCTCCACAGTCAGATTAGGAATAGCAGCTAACAGACAGTTGGTTAGGTGCATCCTTCTAACGCATCTTTTCACTATGATGTGCATCCTATTAAACAGCATAATAAAATGGTCTCACCAATGATGCCACACCTATTGCAGAAGGACTTTCTGCAATTCTTCACAGCTACAGAGATGAAAAAAGCAAAAAGAAAAATCAAAACTAAGGTCAAAAAAGAGATCCAAGTACGAGGTATCTCCCAGAGCATGTTCAATAATGTAGCCAAGGATCAAGGAAGAGCCTGGCCTGTTGCACAGCTCTGGAGAACCATCTGCGCTACTTAAAAATTAAGTCTCAGGCATTAGTCTAGGAAAACCACTTTTCTCTTTATAAGCCTGGGGTTTTCCAGTGACCAGTTCCAATTTCTTACAGTAGGAGATACCCTTTTTTTTTCCTGTGTATTGTTGCTTCATTTGATGGAAAGCCTGTACCATTCTATGAAGTTGTGTGTGCACATAGAAGTACATGCAAATGTGTAAGCTGACAGCAACTTAAATCTTTATGTATAGTGCAACAATCAGGTGGAAACGGGCTGTAGAATTCCAACCCTTTAGCAGAGTATGAAGTATTTGTCTCAGGTCCTCTTACTTTCCTTTCGTCTGCTGCTCTGTTTCTCTACACTATAGCCTTTTATCTGAGAATAAGATAGCGTTTTTTTAAACTGTGTACACATACTTATATTCATACATGCATTTTCTAAAACTATATGCAGTTGGGTTGGGGAAAAGGCAGAGAAATAACACAACAGGTTTTATTTCTGAATTTCTGAGAGTAGACTCCTTAGAAACAGGAATAGACAGTAGGGATAACCTTCCAAAATTATGAAAAATTGGTTTGGGGCAATGATTGTCAATATCCTATATAAAAGGTTCCGAGCTGATGGGAAGTTGGAAAGCACAGAGAAATCAGATATACGTAAGTGCTGCTTTCCTATGAGCTTAATTATCTGTGGCCCCATGTCAATTAATAAGCTTGTTTAACAAGCTGGTTTTAGGACTGCTGTGTCTCTCAGTGCTGAATAATAATAAGCTGCACTAAACACTTCCTTGAAAGAGATCTAGGGCTTTGGTAGCTGAAGCAGAGGTTCACTGTCTGCTGAAAATAATCAGTGAAACTCTCACAGTTCCAGCCCCTCAGCGGATCTCTGTGGAAGAAGTTCAAACTTACTCACTAGGTGTCATAAATAATACTGACAAATCTTGCAGAATTTTCTCCATTAGTACCCGCCACTTGGCTCAAGGTAGTGGAAGAAGGATATTTAGAGTCAAACAGGAAATAAATACAGCCTGATAATTCAGTCATGACAGCTGTTCCGTTCCTTGTAAACACAGTTCTTTATTCGTGCTAGCTGAGAAGAAAATAAGTCAAATAAAATCTAGATGGAAATTACAAGATTAAAAAAATACATTTGTATTCCAAAGCCAAATAAAACAAAAAAATTAAAGTTCTTGTGGAGAACAGTTTTAAGTTGTTCTGGATAAAATCAGAATATTTTATTCTAATTATGGTCCTATTACATTTTTAAAATGCTGTAATATTTTACAAAATATAGTTGATTTCAGAAGGATATTTATCTGTCCAGTTTTAATTCCACACATGGTTTGTAGTTTGTTTTAGGTTGTGTAATGCCCTTTTAAAAGACTTTAACCTCTTGACAGCTTTTGACTTGGAAGAGACTGTGTTTCAGTAATGTATGAAGTAGATCTGTTGTATATATCTGGCAATTGCTTTGAGCATCTTTGATTCAACAATACAAAATAACAAATACAGGTTATTGCTACATTCATGAAGCAAAAGGAAATTTCATTAAGGGTAAGTGGTGTTCTAACAATATATGTTCGCATGAGAGCTCTGGAAATAGTGAAGGTATTTCGATGATATTATAATGGTAAACACAGTCCTTCTTGAGAAAAAGCTTATTTAAAAAAAAATACATTCTGATACATATAATGTTAGCTAAAAAGGAGGTCATTAAACCCAAACTTTGTGACTGCTGTTGGACACCTTGCACCATACTGAATTTCCAGTGCACTACTCCAGTATTTCTGTGGCTTCTGGACTTAAGGCAGGGACAAACATATCTTCAAATTGTGGACAAAAAGGAAATAGTTTAAACAGTGATCATGTCACTTGTAAGAGAAGATGTTCCGTTGCTTCATCCCACCATCATGTCCGCATGACCGTTAAGGTGCGCCACAAGAAGAATTTGTGATAGGAACATGCCTGTGTATAACTTGTCTCATGGAGTCTAAGGAAGAAGAAAGGAGCAAATTCTTCACTAGATGCTGGTGCTCACAGAGCTGCATGTCATGGAAGTGTGAATGGAGCTTAGCAACAGCCTGACAACTAAATGAAATATGCCCGTTTCCAGGAGATCCTGGGGTGAGGAATGGTCAGCATAGCCTGTTCTTGGGCAGCTTTCAGTCCGCAGCTTTGGTTATGTCTGCAAGCTGTAGAAGGCTCTTCCCTGGTGTTTTGAAGTTTTTCGGTACTGCAACAGAAGCTGAGTCCATGGCAGCTGCTCCATCTTAAGCTAGTAATTAATATATCAAAAAATAATGAATTGGGATATTTATTTGATATTCCTGCGCTTTCTTTCACTTTTTTTCTAGCCATCAGTATAGGTTTAGCAGCTTCACTATATTTTAAATCTGAATTAAAGTCAGTGAAGGCTCCATCTTTTATGTTTCTTTTATTATTTCATTTTCACAAGCCATATTTTAGTATCAGTGTTGCAAGGCTCTAAGCTCTACATCAGCTGCTGCTGAGCATCTCACAGCAGGAGTCTGTTGCTTGACATTACAGGACCGTTTGCATTCCGTTCCCACCCCGCACGTAGCATACAACATCTAGCTGACTTTGTGAATCACATAGTTCTTTAATGTAAGGCTCTGTTATGGAAGAAATTGTGCTAATTCAGACACTGTTATCCAGTGAGAGTAACCAGCAAATACAGTCACACTGGCAAATCTCTTTGCAGGTACAAGGGTTGAGAAATTTAAATAATCTTACATCAAAGAGATGTAGATATTTGTTAAAATTTTTTAAATCATATATTCCCAATCTCTCTACCTGAAAAGACAGCTTAATTTGTTCATTTATACATGAAGGTAACTGTTTCATTCACAGAACAGTGGGGCATTCAGTCAATGATGTAATTTATTTTGAAGGATCTAGACAATATTTCTCCTCAAAATTAGCTTTTTTTGAAAAAATCTCTGAGTATTAAAAAACATAATCCACCTAATGACACAAGGATAAAACAAGTGGATCTACATGATTCTTCTCTGAGCTGACATAGTTGATAGAGCAGCTTGGTGGGCACCTGGTGTCCAGTCAAGGCCAACCCATCACAGGAGAGATTGGAAGTGGCAATTATTGAAGTATGAAGTTAAATCATAATCTTGACTATTCAGTCAAGTTTGCTATGAGTGTGTATTGCTGTCCTCCATAGCCAACCCAAAGCCTCAAGTTGCTTTGTCAGCAACTAATATACCATTTGAAGAAAAGCATTCAGTTCATCCATTAAGGGAATCTACAAATGATACTTCCATAAAAGCTGCTGTTGAGAAAAAGCTTACTGTGTTGAGATTAATTCAGTATATCCCACCCTTATAAAAGCTTAAAATAAGCCCTTAAAGTCTTTTGTACTAAGCCAAAGGTTTTTCTGAGAGGGAAGCTTACAACAGCATCAAAGTTATATAAAAAAATACACTTAAAATCACTGAAAATCTGTCAAATTCTGACTAGAACTCTTCAGTTCAGTTAGGATATTTAATAAATGGCCTGCATCCCTTTTCTAAGTTTATTGAATTTTTGTATCTCAAAGTTATTGCTGTTAATTTATGAGTCATGCCCTGAGATAGTCCCTGCCCTATAGAGCTTCCAGAATACCACATTAAAGCAATTGAATTAAAAAAAAAGAAAAGTACATTAACTCACAGCTATACACCTGAAAAATGATATTTTTTAATCATGAATATCCTGACCTGAATCTTAAGATTGTTGATGGGCTTTGGTATGTACATCTGTATTTCTGAATAGGCAGTACATAACAAGAAGTGAATGTTGCCAGTAATGATTGTCCTTATTCCATTTCTTATCTGCTGTTGTAATAACCATATTTCATCCAGAGTCTCTGCCATTTATTGTAATTAATTCGTAGTTCTTCATATGAGGACAATTCTTCTGAGAATGTGCTAAATTTTAAGAGTACAACCTGTTGGTAAAGTCATCATTTCCTTTAGAAAGACCTATATGTACTAAAAATGCACCTCAATTTTTTTTTTCAATTTGTTTATCCTCAGTGGGAATCAAGAGAATCTTCCAGCAGATGTTAGTGGAAATTGTAGTGACTATAAAGGATGTAAATATTGATTGAATATATTGATTCATGCTCATTCAGGAAGATAGCGAGACACAGAACACAAATAATTGATAAAAATGTGAATTGGGTATTTGGACTATAAATTCTTTGCCCTCTGCATTCTAGTCCTAGAAGTGGACTTTATTCAGTTCAATCTTAAGGGGTTGATCATTAGCTTAATTAATTCTCTAAACAGTAAAGAGCTAATACCTCCTTCTCAATCCCTCCTCTGGAAATCTTTCATCACCTCTGTTAGGCAGCATGACTGATCAGCTCTGATGGATTTTTTTCCCCATAGCCATTATCTAATTTTTCTTTTTCATTTTCTTTTCTTTCTTCTCCTCCATAGTACATCTGATATATTCCTAAGTGAAGAGGAATATACTTCTCACTAGTCCATTACTATATTTAAAATTCAGATTAAATGAAAAGGGAGCTAGAAATTATCACTACTTGAATTTTGAAACAGTTATTCTTGGCAAAAAAATGCAGTACTGTGACAAGCCTATCAGATTATTAGTTACTATGGCTGCAATATTAATTGATTGCTAAGTTGAAATGCCATGGGCCATATGTTACTTACTGCCACAACTGTCAATGGGAGTTCCATTAAATAACCCAGGCCTCCACCTCTCCTTCCCATGCGCATCTCTTCCTCGTATTACTTAATAGGCTAATGATATATGAGCAAAAGAAGTGTATGTAACCCTGAAATTCTGACTTTGTGTTGAAAAAAATTACTTTCTGTGGCACGTTGTGTTAGAGGTTTTTGTTTTGTTTATTAGCATTTTTAGGTGTTGCTTAGCTTTAGGGAAGAGAAAATCAAAGTGTGTGCTTTGGTATATTAACATTTATTTAATTCAACAAGGATATTGTAGTTCATGCCTCCCAGTTGAATGGGATTGATATCAGTAGAGTTTTACTTTAAGGCTGACTTTGTGGAACAACTGTGTAGCTTTAAAACTGAAAGTAAATGCCTGCCATCTCTGGTCTTCAGGGTGGTTGATTTGGAGGATGAGGCTATGAATCTTGCAGTCACTCCACTCCAAATATTTTCTAAAAGTCAGAGGTTCTAGCCTTGTGTTTGATAGCTATGGTCACTTGTTATTTTGCTCATTAATTTATCCAGTGGCATTTTTGAACCTATGTGAAAGTTTACATATTGCAAAATGTTGCAATACTATATTACAATTCACAAATCACATTTTACAATTTAAAATTAAAAATTATATCGCAAAATCTTGCAAAAATCCCTGAAATATTTGACAGGAAGTTTGGTGGTTTAACTATGTTTGCCTTTGGTTTGACCCTGTCTTCTGATACTATCTCACCTTTCCCCCTCTTTTTTTTTTTTTTTTTTATCCAAAGGTATCCTGAATAATCACGTATAATAATAATTTACCTACTCGCCTGTGATTCATAAAGTGGCAGGTTAGAGCAAGAAGTCTACATAACAGTAGAATTACAGAATGCAGAATTTATAAATATATTTTCCATCTAGGCAAAAACCGAACACCCATAATTTCCTATTGATTCGCTGGTTTTACTGAAGCTTTTGAAAGTTGTCAGTTCTAAGCAGCTATGAATTAAAATAGCAGTAATATAAACACTCAGGAATAAAGATGTTCTGGATATACATTTCAGACTGTTATGTTTTTTCCCAGTAAATATTACCAATGTTGCACTCGATAATTTATTCAAAGAAATGATGATGTTATAATGCTCAGTGATTGCATCAGAGTGACGTTACAATACATCTGCTCAGAGAGTCAACCTTTGTTGCAGTTAAGTTCTGAGCAACAGAAGTAGTAAGAGCAAGGACAGGCACGCAGGGGCTCTGTGATTTGCTTGATGCACTCACTGCAGTGATGTACATCAGTAGACTAGGGGCCAGCAAACAAGCTGCAAAATGGTTCGACGTAAAAAGAACAAGATCCATGTAAAAAAACATGGTGGCAGCCGATCAAAAACCGGTTCTCGGATTAAAAAGAAAATTTCAGCTGCTACTGTAATGTAAGTGCTGAAGTACTGTTAGTACTTCTGGATAATGTGTACAAGTTCTGCTGAAGATTCCTTTTGTTACATTTAGTAAAAATTACATGTGTGGGTATATATATGCAGATGCAGATGACACCAATCTGGATGTAAGTGTCCATCTGCTCGAGGGGAGGAGGGCTCTGCAGAGGGACCTGGACAGGCTGGATCGATGGGCTGAGGCCGACTGTATGACGTTCAACAAGGCCAAGTGCCGGGTCCTGCACTTGGGTCACAACAACCCCATGCAACGCTACAGGCTTGGGGATGAGTGGCTGGAAAGCTGCTTGATGGAAAAAGACCTGGGGGTACTGTTTGACAGCTGGCTGAATATGAGCCAGCAGTGTGCCCAGGTGGCCAAGAAGGCCAATGGCATCCTGGCTTGTATAAGGAATAGTGTGGCCAGCAGGAGTAGGGAAGGGATTGTGCCCTTGTACTCGGCACTGGTGAGGCTGCACCTCGAATACCATGTTCATTTTTGGGCCCCTCACTACAAGAAAGACATAGCATTGGTGGAACGTGTCCAGAGGAGAGCAAGGCTTATGAGGAGCAGCTGAGGGAACAGGGGTTGTTTAGCCTGGAAAAAAGGAGGCGGAGGGGAGACCTTATCACCCTCTACAACTACCTGAAAGGAGGCTGTAGCGAGGTGGGTGTTGGTCTCTTCCTGGTAATGGGCGATAGGATGAGGGGAAATGGCCTCAAATTGCACCAGGGGAGGTTTAGATTGGATATTAGGAAAAATTTTTTCACTGAAAGGGTTGTTAAGCATTGGAATGGGCTGCCTAGGGAAGTGGTCGAGTCCCCATCTCTGGAGGTATTTAAAAGACAGTCAGACGAGGTGCCTAAGCATGGTCATGGTTTAGTGGTGGGATGGCAGGGTTAGGTTAATGGTTGCACTTCATGGTCTTAAAGGTCTTTTCCAACCTAAACAACTCTATGATTCTATATGTGCATTTTGTAAATAGTAAAATTACTGATAAAAACAATTTGATGTTTTTAGGTCTGAACATATGAATTTGCTTTATTCAGGTTATTTTAAAGAAGAGTTTTCACAATCAGCGAGTAAAAGGTGAACAATTAGATGTATTTCACAGAATCCACAATATTTTTTATGTATACATATATATGCACACCCATGAAAATATAATGAAAATAATATCTTTTATAATCAAGGTATAAAGAGATGAATAAAAGTTGACAAAAGTTACACACTATGAAATAAGTTGAATATTGGATTCTAAGAATTTGTGATAATTAAGCGTAGTTTGTATGGTGCAATACATAGCCTAATTTATTTCCCTTCCTAAACAAAATTACCATCAAATTCTATATCCATCTAACCATCCATTTGTTCAGATGCGTAGACCCGTCTATGAGCCCTGTCCCTGTAATTACAGAAGAATGGCAGTCATTAGTGAATTTATCCATTTCTAGCAATGCATAGGCCATGAGTAATTTTCCCCAATATAAATCTTATTCTTCAAAAGGTCAGGAAAGTGTAGAAAATAGACAGCTACAAGATGAATGACTAGCCGCTGTTTCCTCTCCTTAAACGTTGTTTCAGTTAGGCTTCTGAAAGAAACTAGTTCTTTCTGAGAAGTTACTAAGGTTATGTGTTGAGGGATCTGTTTACAAAGGATTGTGTTTACAACATAATTTTGCAGTTGCTTTCCTGGTTATTTTAAGTGGGAACCAGAGGCACCAAAACTCTCTCTCTCCCACAGCAGGCTGTTCGGTCACCTCTCATCAGAGAGCAATGGTCTCATGAAAATTACTGGTTAAATGGATGCTTTTTTCCAAATACTGTTTACTCTGTTCTGTCTTCATAAACTAACTCCTATTACTGTCATTTACAGACTGAACAGTCCTCCTATTTTACAGAAGAATATACAGGTGAATTTACAGGATTAGAGAAACTGCAGTGGGTCTTGCTAGCCTTAATTTGTGCTCCAGTGGCTCATATCTACAGAGCTCAGGGCTTGGTCCCAAATTCAGGTCTGCATCAGACTATAGCAGACTGATGTAGAGCTCTGCTTCATGCTGCACAGGTGATGTCGAATATCCCTGCTGTGTGCTCTGAGGCAGCTTAATGCTGCCCATGGCCCTTTTATCACTGGAATAATTTCAGTTCATTTGAGTAACAGTTGGAATAGTTACAAAAATGTGGTTTAGGGATTATAAAGTTTATTCCTGATTATACTACAAATACATCAAATGTCAAATATTCCTCAGAAATATAAACGTACTGATCTCTCCAGGGATATTTAATAACAGTGTTAGACTAGTAGGGATTTAAGTGGACTATAACGTAGTTTTTAATTTAGGGAATAAAATCAATTTATAGCCTCTGACCTATGGCCGTTCTCAGCCTTGGTTCAGTTTTGCAAGATAATTTGTCCAAATCCTCTCCTCTACACAGGTCCTGCTCCTCCAAAATAAATTACTGGCTTTGGGCTTATGTCCCACTGTCAGAAAATCTCATAATTCTTGTCCATTCTGCTCCTCTTGCACTCTGTGCTAAAGAGCCTTCCTAGTCTGGTAATTCTATGTCCCTATTTTATGGATTTTTTTTAACACCCACTTGAAAAGTCTCACAAAATATGCTGCCAGCCATATAAGCTGCTGAAACAGAACTGAGCAGATGAGCACAAAGATACTACGCTCACTGTTCACAAATAATTTATATGACACTTCTGGCATAGTGCTTCCTACTAGGCATCTTCCTACAATCCCTGAAATAGTATTAGATTTACATGGGGATTCCTTTGAACTCTACTGTATTCAGGCTTTTCTTCATCATCCATGTTGCTGTTCCATTCCTCTATGTGCCAGAGAAGATCTTGGTTAGTCAAGGATTTGAAAACATTGGAGAAACAGAAAAAGGAGAACGTGTGAAAGAGCCACTGAATAAATATGAGGAGTGCACAGATAAGGTGAAGAATCAACAATTATGCTAAGAGTAGAAAGAAAAGACACCGGCAGAGGAGACAACATGAAAATGGAAAAGTGATAATTTTCCTCTCCCAAACACCCACCTGCAAATGCTGTTAACTAAATTCCCATCAAATACATTTCCCAGGAATCCTGTTCACTCAGGAGAAGAGACACAAGTTTAAATGGATTGTCTGATAAGAAAATGGCACTCAGAAATGCTTTGTCCATCATTGCTTTGTGTCTAATTCATGCAGACTTGAGCAGTTTCTGAAAGACATCACCAGAGAAATAGATCTATGTAATCAAATTATGCTTGCAATTCGATTGGTACCACTTTTAATGAAACATTTTTGAAGGGCAGCATGCTTTACCTATATTCAAGTCATCCTAACTCTGGGCTTTCTTGCATAATTGCCTGAAGGAAAACTTGTTATCTAGCTCACTAAATAAGGGATTTGGTTCTTGGAAAACTCCAACAGACTGAGTGATATGGGCAAATAACAGCAAGAAAAACATTGTGTTCCTACATCTGGTAGGTTTATAGAAGTGTAGAATTGAATGTAAGTGTTGAGTCTGTTTTAAGAGAATATTTAATTACATGTTTTTTCTAAATAAACTGATGTCCTCCAACTCAGTTCTGTTGAAGTGAAGTTTCTTTTTAATTTTTAATTTACTTTTTCTATTTTATACATAGCTTTTCTAACTTTTTGAACAACTAAGAACTGTGGAAGCTGGTTTGTAATCCAATCTTATAAAACATCTTTACTGCTACGATTTTTTTACCCTACCTTCAATAGGAATACAGATCTCCACACAAAAGGAGTTAATTCTCTTTAATACTTTTATTGCACTGGAATAATATGATGAACATGTATATGGGGTGTTCATTGAAATGCATTCTCCTTAGCATTGCTATGTAGTACAATTTACTTTGCATGTAAGCATCAAAATATTTTTTGTACCATTTTGGAGGACAGATCAGATGGACCACTGGTGTTCTCAGTTGTAGCAGCAACCTTTCTTTCTATAGGTGTTCATGTCAGGATTTTGTAACTCGTTGATTACACTTCAGTCCACCAAAGCTGTGGTGTTGTTGTAGAAAAGTCTTCACTTCCTTTTACTTGAATGTCTTCCATTTGAGTATCTGTTACCTACTGGAACGTGAGCGGAGGGAGAGAGGGAAGATATCTGCTGTGCCCAGCCCCCCAGTGGTCTTGGTATGTCTACCAGAGAAGATGTCTGGTGGATGAAAAGCTGGACATGAGCCGGCAATGTGTGCTGGCAGCCCAGAAGGCCAACCGTACTCTGGGCTGCATCGGGAGAAGCGTGGCCAGCAGGCCGAGGGAGGTGATTCTGCCCCTCTACTCTGCTCTGGTGAGGCCTCACCTGGAGTACTGCGTCCAGCTCTGGAGCCCTCAGCACAAGAAGGACATGGAAGTGTTGGAGTGGGTCCAGAGGGCGGGCAAAAAAATGATCCG
>NW_009260760.1:169309-242865 GCF_000687185.1 Egretta garzetta
CTGATCAAGTTAGCGGTGTCCCTGCTCACTGCAGGGGGGTTGGACTAGATGACCTCTAGGGGTCCCTTCCAACCCAAAACATTCTATGATTCTATGATTCTATGATTCTATGATTCTATGTGCTCAGCCAGTTCTACAGACAACCTCAGCTCCTGTTAAGTTCTGTTAGCTGTTCACCTATCCATACTCCTATTGCTTCATTCTGCCATCTACTTGTTAATCTTTTTGTAGGAAGCTTTTGGACACTGAGGATGAGCTCTCTGACATCCAGTCAGATTCGGTCCCGCTGGAAGTGCGGGACTGGTTAGCTTCTACATTCACGAGGGAAATGGGAATAGTGAAGAGGAGACCTGAAGAAAAACCCAAATTCCGAAGCATTGTGCACGCTGTACAGGCTGGGATTTTTGTAGAAAGGTGAGAGCATTGTTTTCTTATTATAGCAAGTACTGCATTTAACCACAGCATGTATGGTTGAAGATCCCTTAAGTGGTGGGATGAACCTGAAGCAGAACTTTGAGCCAGGATTTAGGTTTCAATTTCTGCAATCGCCGTATTTTTCTATACAGAAATCCTGATGAAACCTCTAAATTTGTAATGAAATTTCCTGGACTTTGGAAAATTCTGGGAGTGAACTTTATAGCTTGGAAACTTTTACACAACATACCAAAGATTGCACTAACATAAGAGAGTAATACGCCAGCAGAGGAGCTTCTCTCATAAGTTCATAAAAAGACTTATGTCATCTTTGGGATCAGATCCTTAAATAGCTTAGTATTATTTCACAAACTGTGAAAGATGAATTAAAAAAAGAGAAATTGTTCCAGTACTTTTTAAAGGGCTATTACTTAATATTTTATTTGTTCTTTTAGGATGTACCGAAGAACTTCTAGCATGGTTGGTTTGCCTTACCCAGCAGAAGTGATAGTAACATTTAAGGTGAATAAGTTTAATCATTGTGGAATTTGAATGTGTTTGTACTCATGTTTAGTGACTTTTAGAGTGAAATGAATACATTTTTCTACTGAACATATCTTAGCCATACTTAGTGCAACAGAACTGAACAAACAAAACAGAGAAGTTCATAGTTAAAAATTCACAAATAGCAAATGTTTCTGTTCATTCTTTCACTGGTTAGTTGCGATTTCATTTAGATGTTATTAGAGCAATAGGATGAAATTTGTATAGAAATTTTTATAGAAATGTGAGACATGGTTTTATCAGCTCCCAGTGGTATGGTAATCAGTGTTTCAGACAGCAGAATTTGTTTCCTTTTTAGGAAAGAAAAAAGAAGAAGTAGTATTGGGATAGAGCTAGCAAAAGAAGCTGAAGCTTATGGAACAAGTACAGTATTTGCTGTGCACTTAAGGCATTACTGTAGTTCACCAAAAGGCAATCTTTTACATATACATATATGTATGCAAGTAAAAAATGGTATTTTTTGAGAATGTAGTGCCTCACCTTTTCCCCTGGAAGTCAAACACTTATATTATTCTCAAATTGGTATATGGCTATAGTGTTAAAGACATTGCAAAATAACCTATTTAAAGGATAGGTATTCATATTAGCTCCATGAAGTTCTATAGCAGAAAGTTAAATTTGAAAGTTTAAGGCCTTTGATTCAAAGCATACAAAGTTGCATAGGTCATGTTACAAGTATTTTATTCCTAACTGACACAACTATTTTAATCATTAATATTGAAATAGCCATTAATGTGTTATCTACAGTAGGAGTTTGAAAGAGTTGGACAATAAAAACCCACCAAATTCTTGCTCTTCCCCCCCAAACCCCCACAATATCTTTTCCAGTGATTAACTGGAAACCTACTTAAACAGATGGAAACTTTATGTTCTTTTTCTTTTCCCCTCATCTACAGGATGTTGATAAATGGTCTTTTGACGTATTTGCCCTAAATGAAGCAAGTGGAGAGCACAGTCTGAAATTTATGATGTATGAGCTGTTTACCCGATATGACCTTTTGAGCCGTTTCAAGGTCAGAAACTAGCCACAAATAAAAATATGTATGCATAAATAAGCATGTCAAATTTCAAATACAAGGAAGCTAGGATATGTTTGAAATGGTGTTTTATTGTACAATGCAGTGCAGAATTTCAAAGAATATGGCAAATTGAACATTGTAATATGCCAATAGTACTACCAAATGGAACTTCACCCAGAGCATGAAAATATGCACATTTTTCTGCAACCCAAAAAATGGAAAGCTGTGTACACCCATGTCAAGTCAGTCTGAGGTGGGATGTTGCTAGTGAGCAGCTAAATGCTGTAAACATTAAATAGATTATGTATACAGCCTATTTACTCAGCAGTACTGAATCAGTGTCCCAGCTTCATGGAACAAAGATGCCCAATAAGGGAGAAAACTGAAGTTAGTCCTCAGTACTTTTTCACGGTCCAGATCATAGTACATTGCCCAACACTGTGCTGGGGTTCCAGCTGAGCTTTCCCCTCCTAACCAACTTGAGCACTACATAAAGAGAAAGTTGCTTTTCCATGGTGTTTGCAGGGTGTTGCAATACAATATGGGGTACTTGGAACCAACTTTGAAAGGCTGAATTAAAAAAAAAGGATCAAAGTGCCAAATTTATCATTATAATAGTACCAAATCAAAGTTTTATTACAGTTTCAGAATCTCCCTACTGCAAAACACCATGCTCCATTTGAAAAGGCTGCTTCACCCTGAAGTTGGTTTGAGTATTTTAATTTTAGCTGATAACCCAGACTCAGCTTTCCCAACCAAGCTTTTCCGTTCAAGCTCTGGGTGCTTGAAGTCAGAACGACACCAGGACTACCATTAGCAATACGGTACACGGTGTTACTGCCTCAGCGGGCTTAAGCCCATTCTCAGTCCCACTGTTTACCTTGCAGAGCTTTTAAATAAAGAAAAAAAAATCTTAAGGAAAATGTCATTTCATTATATGGGAAAAAATGGGACTAGGTAGTACCTGTACTTCATACATTGGCTGGAGGAAGAGAAGGAAGGGAAGGCAGACTATCAGATTCAAGGAAACTGCATCTCAGGCAAAGTAAAACTGGTGAAGAAAAAGAGATAATCCTAGTGTTAGACGCCTAGCTGTCACGCCTTTATTATATGAGCAATCTGCATTCCTGGTACAGACAGACAGACAGACATGTCTTGAAAACTATTTGGTTGATAGCTCTGCAGTCTCTTGTACACTAATGACGTGCTGTGTGAGGTGTATGTAGAGGGATATAACATCTACAAGAACTGGGTGAAGACTTGCTGATGCATGTAAAATATTAGATCTTTACATTTTAAATTTTACTTTTGCTGTTCGTTAACTAAAGTCTATGGTATATTTGTGGTTTATTTATTGCATGATTAACTTTGCAGCTGTTGCAGGAAAAAAACCCCATTTATTTTAATTTTTGCTTCCCCCCAGATCCCTGTTCCCAATCTTATTTCATTTGCTGAAGCTCTTGAGGTTGGTTACAGCAAATACAAAAATCCGTATCACAATTTGGTCCATGCAGCTGATGTTACTCAAACTGTGCATTACATAATGATTCACACTGGTATCATGGTAAGAAATACTGCAAAGTTCAATTTCTTCTTTTCTCAGCCTCTGATGTTTTGGATACATGTGTACGTTTGTCTTTTCTTAAGAAAAAAGCTCCTTTGAAGATTGTGCAGAGATAGATTCAAAACTGCCATTCAGGCTGTGAACTTTATGTCATTTTAACAGTTCTTCCAGGCTGGAACTCTCCTGATGCAGTGGAAAAAAGAGAAAAAAATCCTCCTTAAATCCTTTTTGCTTTTCATTGCCTGGCTTGGGCATTATATATCATACTAAAAGAGATGCAGGAGTAGGCAGGTGAGAATTTTACGCTTCCTCATCAGAGCCTGGGAGGTGTGATCAGGCAAGGAAGCTTTAGTATCTGCTGAGGTTCTGGCCATTGAAAGATATACTGAATCAGTGCAAGCTTACTCAAATACTCTGCAGCTGCTTTTTCTTTTAGTTTATAACCTTATTTAGAACTGCTCTTGCATACTGTATGTGCCTATAGTATGCAGGAGATTGCATTTGCCTTGCAATATTGCAATATCCCAATATTTTTTAGTATTTGCTTTGGGAACTGAAGTGAGTCTGTGCAAGCATTTTTACTCTAAACATTTACCTTTGGTTTAGTACCAGCAGTGGGAGTCTCCTCGCTATCAGTTCGCTAGACAAAAGTAAATACTGACTGAAAGAAAATGGACATTTCTGTCAATGGCCTTTTGAGGATTTGTCTTCACTACGAATTCACTTCTTTCCAAAAAAAAACCCCACCCCAAAAAAGTGGGAAGTGATAGGGTCTGATTTCTGGTTTTAGAGTTGACTGAATGTTTCTGCTCTGATATATACATAATAAATGACAGTCACTGACTTATGTTAAGCCTTTTCTCACTGGAAGCTTTACCTTTGGCTTCAGGAGAGGAAAGAACAAGTACCTAGGCATTGGAGGGTTTAAATCTACTGTTTGAAAGAAGTGTTTTTCTTCCAAGCATCAAGATTTTAAAGCTACATTTTAACACAAGTACTACTTGCAAAGTGAAGCCTGGAGTCTTCAGCAGCCAAGATTCCTTTTCTTATTCAGAGGTTTTCTTGAGAAAAGACTCCCATACTAGACAGAAGAATAGGCTAGACAGTTCTTGCCAAGATCACTCGAAACCAAAGTTGTTGTATAGGTGCTCACCTATCAAAATAATACTTTAATAAACAAAAAAGCTTGAAGATATTAGATCATGGTTCCTATCCTACCCTTCTCTTCTACTGTAAGATCAACTGCAAGCATTAAGTGATGTGAGACATCTTTGTTGCGGGTATACATCTGGATCAGCAACTTAACAGGGAGGAAAATCCCTCTGTTGTATTACACATTATAAACATCCCTTTGGCCCATTGTAACTGTGCCCCTCAGCCCTTCAAAAAAGACAGTAGCATCCATATATTCTTTGTGATGCCAGGACAAGGTTCCAACTTGCCGACCTATCCTAGTCAATTTGGGATGTTCAGCCATCTCGAGTTTTACAATATCAGCATCTTAACCTTGTAACTGCACTTTGATGTGATTTGGACAACTGTTTTCAGAAAAGCTTAGACTGTATTTCTGTTACTTTGCTAGAAAACCTCATTAATGTTGCAATGCTGCTACGAAACATTCCTATAAAATTAGGCCAGGTTTTAAATATTCAGATTTGAATTGCTGAATTTTTATATTGGAAAGTTCTTGGAAAGATGTCTAACTAGGACAACACTTAGTCAAGAGTGCCTTCAAACAGATGTAGCTTGCCAGGCAGAAGGAACGTTTATAGAAATCAGTGTTTGAAAGAAGGCCTAGTGATTCTGCAGCTTGCAAAGTATTTCTGTCCCAAATGTCATTTGCAGTTTGAGAACACATCAGTATCATGCAAATGTTCTATTTAACTTGTTGTGCTTTTTTCCTGTTGCCTGGTTAACTCTACAGAACCTTGTGCAATAACAATTTGAAGTTTGCTTCTCAAGCGAATAGTTTTCAGAGTATGTCCAATGTAATGCCCCTTTTAACTCTGCTGTATCTTCTAACAAATACCTGGACTAGACTCAGTTTGATGCAATTCTATATCAAATTCCTGTGAGTTTTTTGCAGATTAGCATGCGATTTGAAGTTCTTGTTTTTTCATTGTATTTTAAGGAACTGATACTGACTCCCAAATCTTGCAAAGACTTGCTGTCTTCCTTGTTCACTTTTGAATGACATACTGAAACAAATGTTTCAAAAAAATGGGGTTTAGAAAATTATTTTCACAATTCCTGTTGCTGAGGTCATATATTTTGCATCTTTTATAAGCACCTGAAAACCAGCCATATTTCAGCATTTGCCAAAAAATTTGGCTGGTCAGAGTTTTGCTTCTCCACAAGCCTTTAGAGAGATTCCAGTGAAGAATAACACATATTCAGAGTGGCATTTAAAGAAATAAAATGATCACTGTATTTTCCAAAAGTTGCTGTCTAGCTTAGGAAACAAGATCCAGCCACCTGAGATCAATGTGTTAGAAAGTAAGATATCACAGATGGCACACAATCTATTAACCTTCCCAAGAGATTAAACCCCAGATGATATGACTGAAATATATAACTCAAGCTTGCATTTACAAAGTGTTCATCTTCATAAAGATTTAAGAATCCAAGTCCCAGGGAATATATCTTGTAAAGAACTTTTGAGTCATCGATCATCTTCCCACCATCCCTTTTCTCCTCCCACGTATCTGTATTGCTCAAACTGAAGGAAAAAATGTCTTTACTGTCAATAAGTGCATTGTGAGACTCCCTTTCTTACTCATTTTTTAATCCATCATTGTTTAAGAAAATAGTTTGAACCAGAGCTCATGAAAAGTTGAAATGTACCTGTTTACTTATATGCTATTTATAATACTGGAAAACATCTCTCAATAGAAGAGATCTTTTCCAATAGGTGTTACACCTGGATGGCATAGTATCTTCCAGGAGGGAAGCAGGTTCCAGCTCTTTGCAGTCTTGCAGACCTCTGGATACCTGCTTTTCCCTCTCCCTTTGAGAAAAACCCTTGTTAACTGTCTCTCTAATACCTTTCTCCTCCTTCCTTAGAGATTCTTTTGTTAAACTAGTTCTTTGGTTCTCTGATTTGAATACTGCTCTGAATTTTGACTGTACAGCTACAGTCTCTAGAGTACTTACTCTCATATAGTTCTGTATGAAGTTTCTGTGTAGCCCATAGATCGTGTTTGGTTTTGCTTACTAAAAAAGCTGATCTTTGAAAATGCATCTTAAAAAAAAAGATTATGTTCAGTTTAGTTGCCAGCAATTTCTGGGTTTCTGTTCTATTTGGTATGTTGAAAACATTGCGAAAGCCAGGACCGGTCATGGCCTGGTTTCTTGTGACACACAATACGATGAAGGTCACCGTTTCCATTTTTAGAACTGCTTACAGTACATTCCCATTCCTCTGTTGTGACCTTTTTTAATCTATACTGCTTCACCAACAGCCAGTACTTGTTGTTCCTCAGCAGTCTTATTTTGTCGTTGCAAGACCTATTTCATTATTCTTGCATTACTTAACAATATAGACTTCTTTGAAAGAAGTACTACTATTGGCAGCTTATAATACTTCTGGCAGCTTATACATCTTGTATCCATTCATACACATATATGTGCATATATGGGTGCATAAGGATGAGATCATTCTTTGAACCTTCAGTACAGAAGCTTACTTCTACACTAAAAAAATCTGAAATATGTGTGGAAATGCTTGACTGGCATTTGACTTAATCAGTCCTGTGACTGCGGGGGTTAATTATCAGATGATTTTTCTGCCCCCATTTTTAGATTGAGTAAATTTTCTCCTCAAGGATGATTTATCATTCAAGAAGTAGAACTTGAAAGATAGAATAACAGAGGCTATTTTACAAACTGAATGATACAGAACAGCCTCAGTTAGCAAGAGGTATAAAAGTGCACAAAACTCTAAGGTCTGCATTATTTTGTATACAGGACCTGTATTACATTTTGTTCTGTGCAACTGTATACTGGCCTTATGGCCCTTTTTTTGCATTAGTACAAAATATGATAAAGTTTAGAACAGAAAAGTCTCCCATGGGCCTAATTTTAGTGCTATGTACACTGGTCAAATATAGTTAATGCTGATGTTGTACCTGGAATTTATTATGAACTATATATATTATTCACTAAAAGACAAATTATAACCTTATCCTTATATCAAGTTTTTAGATTAATCTGCCACAAGTGACAAATGCCATGTATGGGCTAGCAGGTTAGAAACTTCCTACTCAAAACAGCTACAAAGTACACCATGTTATTACCTTAATAACGTCTTATATTTTTGGCTGCCAATATTTACTTTGCTAGTGAACGTTACAACATTAACTTGCTCTTAGAGAAATCATAATAAGTACAAGGAGTTACTTTACTGTGTAATATTGAAATGTTATGGATATATAGTTACCTGGAATAAGACAAGAATAAAGTTTA
Organism: Egretta garzetta; assembly: GCF_000687185.1. Lineage (NCBI taxonomy): Eukaryota > Metazoa > Chordata > Aves > Pelecaniformes > Ardeidae > Egretta > Egretta garzetta. The sequence continues at coordinate 177,335 of NW_009260760.1, forward strand.
CTTAAATTGAAGGTAATGCAAAACATTTCCAGTACTGTAGTGTTTAATCTGAATGAGGCTATTATAGAAAATATGACTAAGATTTGTTTTTCATTTACCAGCACTGGCTCACAGAACTGGAAATTCTAGCAATGATCTTTGCAGCTGCCGTCCATGATTATGAACATACTGGGACCACAAACAATTTTCATATTCAGACAAGGTAAGCAAAGTGGTCTCTTAAGTGTCATATCTGGAGTTTGCTGTTCATTGGTCTGAACTGTTTCATAGCTCTAACTGATACAGTCAGGAAGTAACCAGGTCATTCCCGATTTTACAAATTCCTTCCTTGACCTCTGTACAGTTAATGGGACTGCTCACATGAACAAAGAAAGTGTTAGCTCCATAGTGTTTGAAATAATTATATTTTGGAGCTGATACTTCAGGAAAGATTTCAAAAAGATTCAGAACACGAACTCGAAACCCCCTCACCCCTCTATTTGCTCACTTAAATTCTGATACTTTCAACTCAAAAATTTCTTGCAGTGTCCCCAGAAAAATACCACTTCATGTTCATCAGTGTGTCTGCATTTACTTCAGGTGCTACATTTTATTTCAAGTTACAGGGTCCTGTACAGAGAGAGAAATCTTGAAGTACAGCTTTAGAAATACCTACGACAAGTCCTCCCCTAGCATGTTTTGACAGCATCTGCAGTAGCTGCAAAATAGAAATCTAGAAAGAAATCCAGTTTGAAAGTCAAGCTAACTGTATTCTCATGCAGGCACAACGTGTCGTCTTAGCCTCCGGTCCAGAACAACAGCACATACCTCTCTCCCTTGAAATATTTTTAGCTTATCAAAGGAAAACCACTGACCAATCCATTCCTGGGTAATAAATGGTACACCTGATACTTAGCCTAGTACAAGGCATCTTATTGTTCTCTCACACTAGACTATACTTTGGTTTTAGTATCCTCAGTCGAGGAGTCCTCTTTACCTGCTCGTGAAAAAAAATTCAGCAAAGTGCTGACATATTCTAACAAAACAGCTCTGTGCTAGAAATACTCCTACTTTCAACAGAAGCATCCTTGAACTCACCTATACAGATAAAGTGCCCAACGGTTACATTTAAATTAAATCCATAACAGACTTGTGCCCCGAGATTCGCCCTTCAATAATGAACAAATTCTAGATCTGCAGCTGAAATACAATCATACTTCTTTTCTCCCTCAGCATAATCTGGCTAAAAATAAACTTCAGTTTGTTGTTCCAAGTTTATATTACTTTTCTATTTTTGTCCTTAATATTTTGCTCTGAAGTATTGCAAAAGTGGAACATTAATTAAGCTGTTAGCCTTTGCATTTTACTTGGGCATGCTTGCAAACAGGTATTGTTTTGTGATGGAGCTCATTCTTCCCTCTTAGTACAACTTGGCCTTGATGTTCCATCCCAGGGCCGTGATTCAAGACTTCTTTTGCCTGAGAAAAGCTGATGAAATGGCTGTCACAGTCATAGCAAGTCTTAGCACTGTTTAAAACCAGACATAAGTAGCTTTGTGGGTCAAAGTGTGCTTCATAAACATACATGATTGGCAAATCACAGATTTTCTGATGATGTTAGTAGGATTATGAATGTAAGCATATTCATTATTTAGGTGGGTTATGGTTTGTTCCCTCCAAATGAAGTTTCCAATCCTATTTTAGTTTTTTAGATTCCTTGCTACCGTACCATACACCTGGGTGGTTACACTGAACATATACTATTGTTCAACAGAACAAGGGGTTGAATTTACCTTATGAATATCATAGTAAGCTGCACTGCTAAATCATCACACCTTTCTTCTAGTACAGACTTTTCAGTTGACCAAATTGAAATACTCAGGAATAGTTTTATTAGAATGGAAGTGTAGGAGAGAGGGGAGACCCGAGGTTGCTTAGCAAGTCAGATCAGGTCTGAATTAATAAATTTTGGAGCTAAGTATGATAAACTCCATACTACATCAAAATTTGTGAAAATCTATGCGTAATTTTAGTATTGCAGGTTAGTCTTTAATTAAGAGACAAAAGACACTCTTGAGGGTGCTAACATTATGGTAAGGGTCTGGCTTGAGGGAGCACATGAATGCAATCAAATTTCAGCAGAGCATCTCTTCCATTCCTTTTTTATGAGGCTCGAGGTATGCCTGGTTTTCTGACAAAAGATGGCATCCATTTAAAACATACGAAATTGAAGTTTTAAAATTATTTATTAATTACAGCTCCTTCTGATTGTGAGTGACATGGGCCAAAACACATCTCTCTCAGAACAGGGGTAGTAACTTCTTAATACCCGTGCTATGTGTGGAGCCCCCTCTGTTGGTGAATGCATTGCATTTTAAATGGTTGTGTAGCCAAAGAGTACTCTTGAGTAGCCTAATTAGAACATTTCTGTTGCTCTGCAATCCTGTCTACAGTCAAGAAGCTTAAAGATCTCACAAATTTTTGCCACGGTTATATCATATAAATAAAATATTACACATTTAAAAATATTACTTTCCCACAAATAGTGTATACAATGGCATAATGATAATTTTTTATGCATTTAGGACAGAAGCTTTACCAGTGGTTGATACAATATGAACAAATAAACACAGTTTGATATATATGTAGTCAGTATTTCTCATAGAGAATACACAGTCCTACCTTCCCCGATGCCATCATCAGGATGCTATTGCAGATTCTGCCTTTTGTTTTTAACTCTAGGTCAGATGTTGCAATACTGTACAATGATCGTTCTGTTCTTGAAAATCATCATGTAAGTGCTGCTTATAGACTCATGCAAGAAGAAGAGATGAACATCCTGGCAAACTTAACCAAAGATGACTGGAGGTAGGACCTACTGTGACATTCAAACTTAATTCCAGTATTTAAAAATAATAAAAAACACCAGGCCTTCCCTGTGAAGTCTATTTTAAGACTTTAAATTACAGGAAGAACCTTTGGCACTGGAAGGAGTAATGGATATTTAGAGCTCAGGGAAGGCTGTGGTGGTGTAAGGAAGTACTGTTTGGGAGACTCCATATAATTTTCCAAGTGAGGTTGTGCATTTATGAGGCATAGTGTTGGACTGTGTGGACAGTGTCTCAGGTAAGATAGCTCTTCAGGAAAACCACAGCGCTGCCCCTCTTGAGCTAGGTTACCTTTGTCTAACAGTGGGTTAAAACCTCGGTGCTGGGTCACACTCTGCCAGCTTGAGCACTACTGCTTCTGGGATTCCTGTTGTGTAACATAGCACAGCAGTCACATCTTGGTTAAGCATTAAAAAATGAAGTCTCTGGAGAGTACAAAAATAATAAAGGCCCAGAAGCACTACAGAAATATCTTTTCTTCTTCTTCTTCTTAATTTTAGTGTAATTCCTGAAGAAAATTTGACCGGCTGCAAGAATCAGGATCATAATTGATATGTCACAAATATTAAGACCTGTAAGACCAAAATGAACAAGTGTTAAAGATCAGACTTTCTCCATTATTAAAAGGGATGTTATCTCTGTATATCTTTATCTGCTACATATAGCACTTAAAACATGAGTCTTCTCTGTGTTTCTGTAAATGTAGCTATTATTCAGAACTCCTAAAAATAACTTTTAAATAGGTGGACTGTGAAGTCAGAGAGAGATGTTCTGCTTCCACGAAAGTCTTCCACTGGGAATGCTGCCATCATAAATAACAAAGCTATACTCTGCTTTATTTATATTTTCACAAAACTATACATTTGTGGAGGAATATGTGAATGTCAGACCAAATTTTGGTGTGGTATGTATTTACAGATGAAGTTGTGTTTTACATGGTAGATTTACATGATTTTGCTTATTTACATGATCAAAACACCCCTAAATAAAGCATTTATTAAATGTAAGTCTCCTGACCCTTTTGGTTTTCAACCCATTATTTTTCTGTAGATACTCCAAAACATTTAAAATTAAAGTATTATCAATTTTTTATTTAATGAAAACTGAGAGAGGAAACATAAACTTTTTCATTTTCATAAAAGATTTCTTCTCAGAGGATACTCATTTGGATTTAGTTATCATAAAGTTTGTGTTGTAAATTCAGTTCTGGAGAAAGATGTCTGGAAGTAAATTTTAAACGTCAGCAATAATAGTTATATACACCTAGATATTCATTGCCAACATGAGTCAGCCTTGCTCTGCTTGGAACTATTTTGGACCTGATGGGTTTGGTGCTGATAGGTTTCTGTTTCTCTGTTTTTACTTGTTCTCACTATTGAGTATGGAGAAAGTGATTGTGCAAGTAGACAGCCTTCAGAGGCTGGTATTCTGTCGTTTAAAACCATCACTGTAGAGAGGCGATGATTTTCAAATCATCAGACTTGTTGCCTTGAGTATGTTTTTTTGAAGTGGTGGTGTTTCATATTGTGTCCTACCAGATAATGCTTCCAGGTAAAAATGAGCAGATCTTCTTCAGCTGAGTTTCAGTTCAGGACTGGACCAAGGATGGCTTGAAAACACTTACGTGCTTCCCCAGTCCTGGCTCTTTCATCACTGGGGACCACCATAAATAAGTGTAGTTTGGGAATCCCTACAGCAACGTGCAGTTGCTCCAGCTGACAGAAGTCTGGCTGCCAGCTAGTAAAGTGCGTCCCAGTTGTTCCCTTTCGTTATGTCACGGGAGAAGAGAGCGATAGGATGGAAACTCTTGTGAAAGAAAATATTTCCCAATGGAAAGAGGAGCCTATGGTTTCCAGGTGTGTGATGTTTACACATACTGCTGCTGTGGACTGCTACGGAGTAAAGGGAGGAATGTGATAGACTGTCTTCACGTTCCTGAAGTACAGTCTTCTCTGCATAGATTGCTTGGTCTGGTCTTACCACAGTTGTTTTTCTTTATATTATGGACCCTTTGCTCTAGCTTCTGTTGCATTTCATTTCTCCATGGTTTTTGAGCCTGTGATAAACTACCACGTTCCTTTGGAAGTTGCTCAATCACAGGCTAGGTGTGTTTGCACTTGCTTTTCAATCTTCTCTCACTGTAACCCAATTCAGATTTCCTGGAGGATTTTATTTTAGATTTGCAAATTTTGTTTGTATACAGTGGCTGCAAAGATCCAGGCCACTATTATATGCAGCCAGTTTGAAGTTGGTGGGATTTGGCAACCAGAGAAAAGAGAATTTATGGTCTTGTGTTGAGACTATACAGTACAACTTAGAAGAGATGTATGAACAGACTAATAAGCTCAAGGAACTAAATGAGGACACTCAGTTCCATGTTTTGTCACTTAGCTAGGCAATTACAGTCTGTACTTTCAAACTGGTAACTTCCAAAGTGTCAGTCCGAGAACCTGCACGACCTGTTGAAGTCTGATACTTAATTTAGAGGGTCAGTCAGGGAAACGATGTTTTCCTTGTACACATTTCTAATATCCAAAAATACCTGTTACCCTGTCGTCAGATACAGTTGTTCATTGGTGCAACAACAGATCTGTAACCACTTAAAAGAAGCTCTTAAATTTTCTAATTATTACTAGAGCGAACTTCTTGGTTCTATACTGACATTCATGCTGTTAGACTCACAGTTTTGAAGTTTGCACTGAATCAAATTGGCAGCAAATTGAAATGGTAATTTGTTCAACTTTTTAATGTACTTCCTGGCACTGATTAATTTCTTTACTACTGTCAGATCTGTTTTCTTGAGTTGCAGCGATTTCTTTTTTTAAAAAATTAATACCCCTGCCTATTTAAACTGTGGTTCTGCTAATTATTTCAGCAAGATGAAGCAAAATGACTGAGAATAACTTTATAGTATTACATTTTCTTTTCTACATGTTAATGTTAAGAAGATAAAGGCACTAATAAACTGTCAGCTTCAATTAAGTTTAAAACATAGGGTTTGGGTCTGAACAGGGAAACACTGCCAGCATTCTGAGGAGGATGTCCTTTGTGGATAATGCACAGGACATTCATAGTCTTTTCTCACCCTTTTCTCAACTCTGAAAATGTATTCCAGTCTTCCATATTGTCCTGTTTCTCTCACTTAGAGCCCCTAAATAAATAAAGAGGTATCCCTTTTTGTCCCCCTTTCTCCTTTAATTTGCCAGGCTTCTGGTGTTCTAGCACCCCGTATGTTACGTCAGCAGTTATAGGTGGTCAGGCGGTTCTATGTGGTCAGGCCATTCGAGTCATAAGGCATACATTGATATATTGCCTGATTATATAAAAAAGACTAAAAGCCAATATGCATTATATACAATGCATGATGAACAGCTTTTATTTTACAACTTCCCTTGGGAGTCGTCTGTCTGAGGAAAGCAGGATTGCTATCACTTGCAAGATGAACCTTGCGTCTTCCGTTCCCAACTGGCTTCTGCTTGTCTTAGCCTGGTCCTGCATTTTCTCATTAGTTTCTCACTGACTAAATGTCTTTGTCACGGACATATCCAGGTAAAGCTGGTTTCTCTTTATTGGTTAACTACTTTTCTGAGAAATTCATGTTCCACTCCCTGCCTCTTGTTTATTATAGCATTATTCATGTAATTTTTTCACATCATCTTGCATCTATTTTTTTACAGTATCCTATGCATAGGACGTGGACATAGGAAGGTTAAGAAAGGACGACAGCACAGGACATGACAGTTTACTTAAGAAAAGTGGAGATTGTATACTCAAAATGAGTAATCTTCCAATTGTGGGCCCCCAAAAACCTCTATGAACTGTATGTGAATACTGTTACCACTTCCCATCATAGAACTAAAGATGGCAACACCTCTGTACCTTTTTGCCATGGTAGCATGGGCAATGCTAACCGTATTATCCCACTGCCTGTAGCTGAGGACTGCTTAATGAAGTGGGCAGAGATTTCTGTCCAGGAGTTCCCTATGAGACCAGCTGAGGTGTCCTATATGGGAGTTGAGATGGTCTTTCTTCCTTGGGAAATGGTTTGGGAATGTTTTAAGTCCAAGAGTAATATTCTGTGCAATGGCAGTAGACTGAGCATTTGTAGCTCTCGTAAAGCTTTATTTAACATTTCCCCATCACTTCTGAATTTCCTGTCTCTCTATTGGTGATTGATGGGGGTGCAGGCAGGAAACAACCATGGGCTGTAGGTGGAGAACCTCTGCTTTGCTGTTAAGCAGCTTTTTAGTGGCCTGAAATCTTCAGAATTGTGTGAGGAAGACAGTACTACATTGTTTGATCCTTATTCAGGTGAAGGAAGTAAGAATTAGGGTTCGTCTCCTGCCATTACAGCATGAATCTACAGGAAGCAGCATTTTGCTTTTCTGTGTGTCTTGTGTAGTAGGGGTGGGCTTAGTTCTGATTACTCTTAAAAGTTCAGACATAGAAAGTTCCTAGGAAAATCTCCCGTAGAAGGGGGAAGTGATAATTATTTCAACAACAGGCTTTAACAATGCAGAGCCCTCAGTTTTCATGCAGTGTTAGCTGGTTTTTTTGGTGGTTTGTTTTTTTTTTAAATGGGTTTAGCTGTGTTTGGAGCCTACAGTTTCAAAGCAATGTGGAGGAGGAACAGTTGGGATGCAAATTAATTAGTATCTTTGTATGAGGTCAGATAAGGTAAGGCATTTTCTAAATACAAGTTGCTATGGCTGCATATTATTGAGTAGAAGTGAGAGGACTGAGTCTTTATCCAGTTACATCAAAGCAAATCAGGAATAAATACACAAGAATCAATGAGGAGTATCAGCTTAAATATGCAATTAATTTGGCTCAAAAGCAGTCTTGATAGTTTTTGTAACAAACTATTCTAACAGCCCTAAAGGAAACTGCAGTTTACCTCTTCAAAACGTAGTCCATTGAAAACAATGCATTGTTAAGTAAATCAAAGATATGAATGCAATATGAAAGATCAGTGAGAATGACTAAGGTAGATTCTGCTGTTGTAATTGATCCTTGGACATCTTTAAGATTGCGAGTGTGTTCATGAAGATATAGGCTACATAATCACAGATTTATTGTGGTGAAGTGTCCCCGATGTACATATAAGCAACACTCCTGCACAAAAATCCTCCTAAGCCATTTAAAAAAACATGTAAATAAAGACCCAGTAGACTCCTACATGGTCTATATACAGTCCTTCTACATCGAGGAAACTGAATTTTCCAAATCAGTAATTATTGTTGACAAAGTTAATGTGCTTTCATATACAATGAGAATTAATACACCTTCTTACATGATTCATGTCTATTTCCATATACACTTAAAAGAAAGCTGATGGACAAGACAATATCTCTGCCCATAATGCCAAGATACAAGTAAACTATATATCCTGAGCTTCTGATTCATGAAATAGGGTAGTTTGTCATAATGTTCATATATTGGTGTAATGTTGATAGTGTTTCACGTGTAATGCCTCTTGCTCTTCTGAGTGTTTTCACAGCCTTCTTCCTAGGTTTAGTGTTATGCCTACTCTGCGCTAATATGAGGGCGGTAATAAAAGGCACAAATATATCCTCTTGTGTGGTGGTAAGCCCAGAGACCGACTGGTTTTTTGAATACTCTACTGTTGGAAAAATAAGGAAAGACTTCTAATGGATGACAGTACTGCATGTAATTTTAGTTTATACACTAGAAAGGAGGAATTACAAAACAGTGTGACTCTGAAATCATGATTGCAGAGTGCATTTTCTGAAGTACATTGCTTTCACAGAATCCCTTTAGGATACAACATTCAAGTTGTTAATAATTTATTTAAATGCTTTTTAAAACATAATAAACCCCGTGATGTTGTTTAGAAAGTTATAAATTAACAAATACTGCTTAAACAAATGTACCATACATAGAATAAATGAATTGTAATGAGTCATTTTGCTTTTAATTATTCTTAGGGAGTTGCGTAGCTTGGTCATTGAGATGGTCTTGTCTACAGATATGTCGGGTCATTTTCAACAAATTAAAACGATGCGACATACTCTACAGCAGACAGAGGGGTAGGTTATTTTCCATTCTGTTCATTATCTATAGTCTTTCAATGAGCTCATGTACAAGAAAAGAATTTAAATAGTTGGTTTTGTTTGGAGATAATTTGAGCATGTCCTTGAATTGACAGGGTAGACAAAGCCAAAGCCATGTCTTTGATTCTACATGCAGCAGACATAAGCCATCCAGCAAAATCCTGGGAACTGCACTACCGGTGGACCATGGCCCTGATGGAGGAATTTTTTCGACAGGTGCCATTTTTAAAATCTTTTAATAAATCTAGTTCAAGAAACAATGGTTACACAATTAAATCTTTTCATAAGTCTACCAGCAAGGATGCTGTTGGTTGTGATTGACAAGCATAGTCTGTAGTATATATTCCTTACTCTTCATACATACCAGTGAAATTAATTCAACTTTTATGTGCATGAATAAGATGAAATTGTTATAGCTCTATATCTATTTCAGCTGATACCAGGATTCTGAGTGTTTTAGCATTTTTTTTCTTTCAATAATAATATAACTTGTCAAGCTGTTTTCATTCTGTAGACAGAGATTTATATATGCTTTGAGTTAAAAAGAAGCACCGGCAGGGTAGGATGAGGGACTTGAAAATAGAAAGAATTCATGTTCAGCAGAGAAGGCAAAAAATTATTTCCTTTTCACATTCCAGAAAGCCTTGCTATTTCCTTTCCTTGCCAGTGCTTGCCATGCATGTGCCACATAGATCTGAAGGTTTTGCTTTCATAACAACCTGATCCAAAGCCAGAGATTAGATGGTATCATCCTGTTAACACTGTGGCCATATATCCTAAAACAAAAATGAAGACACACCTTTGTGAAAGACTTTTCATTTCTGTGAGATACTGAATTCAAAGACAAAGTCCAGTAGGTGTTGGTGTCACTGCTGCAATTTTTTTTACTCACAGAAGGTGAAAAAACCACATTTCTCCAAAGGGGGAGTACTCTCCCTGTGATGAATATTTGTGACTGTGCACATTTTTAACATAACAGTTACTGAAGTACAATTGATAAAGGACTCTAATTGAGGTGTTACACAGTTTCTGCAGTTAGACACAGGCTTTAAAAACAGTTAATACAGTTAGTGGAACAGTGTATGTCTTGCTCATCTTGATAGTCATTATTTTGCTATATGCTGACATTTTCAAATCAGATGGGTCACGCTGGAAAAAGGGGTCAGAGAATAAAAAAGTCGGTATGATAAATGATGAGGCTGTTAGGTCCATCTGCCCGAGAAGGTTCTTGCTTGGTTCTTACAGGTTCTTTATACAAATTCTCAGTAGGGAGCATCAGAGCATGCTTGACTCTGGGCTTTGCACTGGGGAGACAGATTGGAGAGCTGGTGCCTTAATCTAAATAATGAATGGACTAAGTTTTGTGGAAATACTGAGTAGAGTCATGAGTTTGTGTCTGCTTCTGTAAATAGAAACGATGAGGATTTCAAACTTGAGAGGAAAAAGGAGGAACAGATTACCCCAGATATATGTTACTTGAAAAGGTCAGAAATGACCAACTGTAAAAACATTTTAGACACAGAGAGACGGACTAGACAGAGCCCATGGGACAGTGAGGCAATCTGTCCAGTCAAGTGGATATAGCATTAGCAATAAACAGTACCACACTTGGTCGTTGAGTGCATAGGATCAGCTAATATTTTAGTTATTCCTTTATCCTTTCATTAGAAGAAGTAACTGGATCCCAAGTAAGCTGCTCAAATACTTGAGAAGTCATCTAACAAAAGAATCAAATCGCCATATATGTATTTCTGCAACTCAGCAGTATAAATTGTGAAAGTCTTTCAGGCTGTAGAGGAGTGTGCAAGGAACTGAATCTCTCTTTGTACGTGCTACTAAGAACAGCATGTGTGGAGTAGTTCTAACACTAACGTGATGAAGTAACTGTATACATACAAATGCACTGAGCAGTGCAGACACAGTAGGTCTCCTGCTTCCTAGAGGCACTGGCTTGGTTGTGCATTCTCTGGTCTGTTGATCTGAGTGTGTGTGGTAGAAATCTCTGGGATTTCCAAATCTGTGATAGCCAAGATGAAGCAGTCCAAGTGTATACAAACCTCACTAATTCCTCCTCTTCTTTTCTTTAAAAATAGTAATTGGTCTACTTCTACGGCTTACAGGATAAAGCAGCAAAGCCTGAAACTGCTGATGCAAAACCAATGCTTTAACAGGCATCTTTCAAAGTAGGGAGCACCAGCAAAAAATGAACATTCACCTAAACAAAAAACTTCATTAACTGCAGCTAATGGTTAAAATATGTGCCGATGCTAACTTCAGGGAAAAAGCCAAACAACACTTTAAGTTTAAAAGCAACAACTACAGAAATTGTGTTATAATGCCAAGGAAAATCTGAGCTACTTGTTTAAAATAGAAATACACCCACCCATCTAAAAACCTTAAAAATAAAGAAATACACAGTTCAAGTCACTCAAAGAAGTATCAGAGCTCCTATAGCATTCCGCTCTCAGTCTGAATAGATCCAAAAGTGCAAAAAGAGAATTTGTCCAGTAAGGTTTTTGATTTTTTTAAAATTTTAAATCTCATTAAACGAAATCTCATGAAATTTAAATCTCATTAAATTCTAATGATCCATTTAAAGATCAATGCTGTGTCCATTATGACAATTTACAATAGGCTTAGGCTTATATGACATTTAAATATTAATTATGTATTACATTAATAGCTAAGTAATTCATAATTAGAGTAAGAGCTACTTGAAAACATAAAAAAGTTAAAACTGATTCTTTGCTAGTGTGGAATTTTCTGTTTTTTAATACCTAGTTAAGGGAAGATTGCAAAATTAATATTGCTTTAGAAATCCTGTATTCAACAATGCCTGAAATTGTTAGAACCACCCCAGTTTATATTAGATCACAGTCTGGCTTCTGCATTTACATGGAGATACCACTAGCACTGCTCCTAGTAGTGAGCATTCATGTGTTCTTCTACACTCTGAAGTCAAATTATGAACACTTGGGTGTAAAATTTAAAGGCCATCGTGATAAAACTCTCCACTTCCACGTGAAACACAATCTGTGAGCTACATCTGTTCCTGTGGCTGAAGTGTTTTTATTGGTATCATAGTTCTAAACTTTTCCCAAATCTAGTTCAATGATATATGATATAAAGAGTAAGGAAGGTTGATACTGCCCCCCTTCATCCATCAGCTTCTGATGAGATTTTTGGGAAAATGTTCATGTACTTCTTCCTACGGAATGATCATGGAACAGCACTCTCCATGACTAACGTAATATGTAAAGCCATTTTACTTGAAAGACTAAGTTTTCCTGTATCTATAATGTCAGTTCTTCTGGGGGCCAGGTTTGCACAGCAACACAAATTAGAGCCTCCTTTGAAAGGTGTCTCTGCGAGGGCTTTTTTTAAGCCGTTAGACTTTCTTTTTGAGCTTTTGCGAGTCAGTTGGTCTGGAGATAACAGCCCCCTGCCTGTTAAGACTGTTATGACAATAAAACTTTTTTAATGTGTTACGTGTTGAAATATTTTCAGAACTAGGTTTGTACAAGTCATCTGAGTAATGAAATCGAGCTTGTGCTTTTTTATGGCTTCAGCAGCAGAGAGACATGTCTGCTTCTGAGAATGACTTCAAGTCAGTTCATGCCCTTAACCTGTGTAAATCCGTTGAAGAAATTTTACATGTTTGATAAACCAATGTAACAGAAGTATTTATGCGTTTGGCATACTGTTACAAACATGTCTAAATATCTCCAATCCCATTACATGTGGGATCAGCAGGACTAAACTGTGAATTTTGAAGGACTTCATATATGTTAAATCTCATTGGCAGATGCCTTGCTTTTGAGGAGAACATGGTTGCAATAAGTTCCTTTATATAAAAATTGTCAAATGTAAGTTAGGATTTTGACTTTTGCTTTTCCTGAAAATTTAAAGATAAATAATGAGGGGGTTTTTGCCTGTGGCTTGTTTTTATTTAGGGGTATAAGTGAACAAAGTGATCTGTTAAATAAATACTAAAAATGTACAGATTCCTCTGTCTCTCTGTCCATCTATCAAATACATGCTTATAATATTCAATGTTGTTGTTTACAGGGAGACAAGGAGGCTGCTTTAGGTCTTCAGTTTTCCCCACTCTGTGACCGCAAGTCTACTTTGGTAGCTCAGTCCCAAATAGGTAATGACAAGTTGTGCTATGTGTAGAAGCATGTAAAATCATGTGGACATTTCTTATACCCATTTTGAATGTTAAATATTTCAAATGCCATCATATAGAAGGTACTTCTTTGCACCTATCTGTTCACCAAACTCATATGCTTTTACAGCACAAATGTGCTGGTCTCAAAAGAACATGAAGTTATTTTAGGACATGTGATGCCAAGGTGGGGTAGGAGGGGGATTAACCAAAGTACTGGATGTGGCCACAGCTTTTACTGTACACGCTTTAGAGTTTGGTAGATCATGTCCTCAGACAGATTGACTCTTGCTCAAAAACTCACAGGTCTGTCTCTACTACAGTCTGAAAGCCTGGTACTGTTTTTGTAGCTGCATCTCAACTTAAAGCTAATTCATACATCAGACTGCACTTAAGACTGTCAGTGTGACAGGGTCAAACTACACAGGGTCAAGCATCCTGGCGTTGACAAGGACCACTGCATTCTATTCCCATCAATCCTAATTGCATTTTGATCAACAGTGGTCAAACTTCAACTTCCCTTTTTCAGAAATGCGGGTCTTGTCTCTCTCTATCCCCATTTCCATCAGCAATAATAAGGAAATAAAAATTGCTAGAGATTACTGGGGCTAGTTACAAGGAGATACCCTAGAAGCATACTCAGTAAAGTAGTATGTCCTACCAACAGCTGTACCTTTTATGTGAGTGGACAGAGTACTCAGGGAAAGATTCTATGGGTGACAGTGTCTTATCCTTGAACTGAAGCATGTCATCCTGTCTGATCTTGTCACTCAAAATGTCCTTTATTTCATTTCACTGGGACTTTAAAGGCAACGTGCTTGAGTGTCATACCTGCTGCAAGAGGGAAGCTGGATCCTAGGCTGAAGCCCTGTTTCTCACCTTTGTGCTGTGTTGCATGAAGACTTCTGGAAACCCATCGCTAGCTCATCTTTTAGCTTTTTTTTTTTCCCCTGTTAAGTGCTTAGCAGAGAATAATGCTTCATTCTCTCACTGTGTCATTCCATACCTTGATGAGCACTTTAAAATGTAAAAGACATTGTTCAGAGCTGACATCTCAGAACTGTGGGATGAATGCTGTCTCCTAAGGATATTACTTGTTCTCTTCACTGATTTGACAGAACACTCCTACACACCGTGAAATAACACTTTACCTCCAAAGAATAATAAACAGCAGTTTGAAATATTAACTCCTTGGCAAAAAGATCTGAATGGTAAAAGAGACAGTATGACTCCTAGCCCCCTGGCTCAACTGTAGCTTCCCTTCTGTTCAATAATTAATATTCATTTCAAATGGTAGGTGTGGTCTACAGTGCATAAAATTTACAAGAAAAGGAATGAAAAGCTATAATTATTAATATCTAGTTATATCTGTACGGCTTCAGGTGGTTTGGGGTTTAGTTGTGCTTTTTTCCTCAAGAAAAAACTAGTGGTATCTAGCTTATTGAATCAGTACTACAGTCAGAAGATCAGCCTGATATCAAGTACATATTTTAGATTTGAGAGCTGTGAAGATGTAAAATCTGATTTTCTCTCTTTTTCTTCTTTAGGTTTCATTGATTTCATAGTAGAACCAACATTTTCTCTTCTTACTGACTCAATGGAGAAAATTGTTATGCCTCTTATAGAGGAAGCATCAAAATCTGAAAGTCCTGCATTTGGGACACCCAGGTATGAGTACACTGCTTAGTTATTGAGCTAACATAAACTAACATAATAATGTCATTCTCAGAATTATTGCAATTATTTTAAGTTGGGAAACATAAACAGCTGTACAGTATTGCCACCATGTGGTGCTATGTTGTATTTGCAATATGCCATTACTCCATTGACTGTGGATGATCATGCATATAAAAAAGCAAAACCACAATAACAAGCAGAATACACACCTATAAAATACAAAGTTGATTATCTACAGCATATCTATATCAATATCATTTTTTTTCATTTGACTATAATCTTTGAAATAGATTATTGAAGTTCCTAGTTCTCTTGAGCCATTTTCAGTGTAATTTTAATTGGCAGTACCAAAAGTCATTCTTTGCTTTCTGAGAGACAATTGGAAGTGGAGATGGTGAAGGTGGTTTCAGGGATTTTTTTGGTTTTTATTATGCTGTAGGTCATTTTCCTTCTTCACCTTTCCATTTTAGTATTGTTTGGTACGTACACTAGAGACAAAATTGATTCCACTTGTATAGACTTGAGAGATCTAAATACAGTAATAAGTGGGGGTTGTCCATCAAGAGATTGATTTTTGCATTGTGATAGGAGTTGTCTATAAAACAAACTAGCTGTGACAAACAATGTAATCTGAGTGACTCCACACTGCAAGCATTGTTCAATAATCAGATACTGCTTTTACAAATATTGCCTCTGTAACCACAGGTTTTTTTTTCATTTTAAAACTGTAATTTGAGCTTTCATTGAGGCTACTAATGTGAGGACTCTGCAGGGCAATTTTTCATTTGCTGTGCATTAGATTTTAATAGCAAAATGATGAACCTTGCTCTTTTCTGATCATGGGTTTACATGTATTTCAGGTACTGGAAGTAAGTAGAAGTAACTACCAGTAGGCATTTATGACTGTTCTTAGTGTTTTGGTTGACAGTGCTAAACTAAGGCATTATTGATAACAAACTTGTTTACCTACTTACTTCTTCACAAATGAGTGATTAGCAGCTGCAAATGATTGGTAGCTCTAGGTTTCATTCTTGGTTGGTGTTCATGACTGAGTGGTAGATGAACAAAGGCTTATGATCCAGCAAAGTGGAGAACCTCATGTGAGGTGGAGGAGAAAAGGATTTTTTTCATGGTATGGAATCAAGAGCTGCACTTAAGAAGAGTGGAGATCCTATACGATCCTATGATACGAATGGCATGAGGGGGACCAGGAGGGCAAAACCCCTCCTGCTGTAGGAGAAGATAGGGTTTGTGACCTCCTGCGGAACCTGAATGCACATAAGTCCATGGGCCCTGATGAGATGCATCCCAGAGTCCTGAGGGAATTGGCCGATGTAGTCTCCAAGCCCCTCTCCATGATATTTGAAAAGTCATGGCAGTCAGGTGAAGTCCCTGGTGATTGGAAAAAGGGAAACATTGTGCCCATTTTCAAAAAGGGTAGAAAGGAAGACCCTGGGAACTACTGACCTGTCAGCCTCACCTCTGTGCCCAGGAAGACCATGGAACAGATCCTCCTAGAAGCTATGCTAAAGCACATGGAGGCCAGGGAGATAATTCGAGATAGCCAGCATGGCTTCACCAAGGGCAAGTCCTGCCTGACAAACCTGGTGACTTTCTATGATGGAGTGACAGCATCAGTGGACAAGGGACAACCAACAGACGTCATCTATCTGGACTTCTGCAAGGCCTTTGACACGGTCCCCCACAACATCCTTCTCTCTAAATTGGAAAGCTATGGATTTGATGGGTGGACTGTTCGGTGGATAAGGAACTGGCTGGATGGTCGTGTCCAGAGGGTAGTGGTCAACGGCACAATGTCCGGATGGAGACCGGTGACAAGTGGTGTCCCTCAGGGGTCCGTACTAGGACCGGTGCTGTTCAACATCTTCATCAATGACTTGGACAGTGAGATAGAGTGCACCCTCAGCAAGTTTGCAGATGACACCAAGCTGAGTGGTGCGGTTGACACACCAGAAGGCCGGGATGTCATCCAGAGGGACCTGGACAGGCTGGAGAGGTGGGCCTGTGTGAACCTCATGAGGTTCAACAAGGCCAAGTGCAAGGTCCTGCACCTGGGATGGGGTAACCCCCAGTATCAATACAGCCTGGGGGGAGAAAGGATTGAGAGCAGCCCTGCCGAGAGGGACTTGGGGGTGCTGGTGGATAAAAAGCTGGACATGAGCCGGCAATGTGCCCTGGCAGCCCAGAAGGCCAACCGTACTCTGGGCTGCATCAGGAGGAGCGTGGCCAGCAGGTCGAGGGAGGTAATTCTGCCCCTCTACTCAGCTCTGGTGAGACCTCACCTAGAGTACTGCGTCCAGCTCTGGAGCCCTCAGCACAAGAAGGACATGGAAGTGTTGGAGCGGGTCCAGAAGAGGGCTACTAAAATGATCCGAGGGCTGGAGCACCTCTCCTATGAGGACAGGCTGAGAGAGTTGGGCTTGTTCAGTCTAGAGAAAAGAAGGCTGCGGGGAGACCTGATTGCGGCCTTTCAGTACCTAAAGGGGGCCTATAGGAAAGATGGGGAAAATCTTTTTAGTAGGGCCAGCAGTGACAAGACAAGAGGTAATGGTTTTAAACTAAACCAGGGTAGGTTTAGACTAGATATAAGGAAAAAATTCTTTACAATGAGGGTGGTAAACCACTGGAACAGGTTGCCCAGAGAGGTAGTGGAGGCCCCATCCCTGGAAACATTCAAGGCCAGGTTGGATGGGGCTCTGAGCAACCTGATCTAGTTGGCGGTGTCCCTGCTGCTGCTCCTGCGAGGGGGTTGGACTAGATGACCTCTAGGGGTCCCTTCCAACCCAAAACATTCTATGATTCTATGATTCTATGAAATGTCTGAGCCAGCAGAGCTGCACAAACACTACTGGGTGGACGCCATGAGTGTATGGTGTGACATCCACCATGGTGCCTGGAAAAAATTAGAATTACAGACTATTCTTTCCATCCAGCTGGCTGAATATGTGATCATGCCCCCGTACTCGGTGCTGGTGAGGCCGCACCTTGAATACTGTGTTTAGTTTTGGGCCCCTCACTACAAGAAAGATGTTGCATTGCTGGAACACGTCCAGAGGAGAGCAACCAAGCTGGTGAGGCGTCTGGAACACAAGTCATACGAGGAGCGGCTGAGGGAACTGGGGGTATTTAGTCTGGGGAAGAGGAGGCTGAGGGGAGACCTGATCGCCCTCTGCAACTACCTGAAAGGAGGCTGTAGGGAGGTGGGGGTCGGCCTCTTCTCCCTGGTAACAGATGATAGGATGAGGGGGAATGGTTTGAAGTTGCACCAGGGCAGGTTTAGGCTAGACATTAGGAAAAAATTCTTCACTGAAAGGATTGTCAGGCTCTGGAATGGGCTGCCCAGGGAGGTGGTAGAGTCCTCATCCCTGGAGGTATTTAAAAGAAGGATAGATGAGGTGCTTGGGGACATGGTTTAGTGGTGGGATGTCAGGGTTAGGTTAAAGGTTGGACTCAATGATCTCAAAGGTCTTTTCCAACCAAAGTGATTCTATGATTCTATGATCCTATCCCATTCAACATCTCTGGAGCACACAGAGATTAGTTAACTCTTCTTGTACAGTTCTCGCTGATATGTTCACTGCAACTATATTTTCTGATTAATGGAAATCCATTTGTATGCATATTAACATCTGTCTTTGGTACCAATGAGATAAAACTATGCAGCATAATTGAGTAAACAAAACCCCGTATGTCATGCTTACTCATACAAGGCCAGAAATAGGTCTGAATTTTTAATCCTAAGAAAAAAAGAGGGTTCATTCTTTTTTTCCCCCCTTTACATATATCTGCATATTTACATGCAAATAATCAATCTGACTTCTACCTTACCATGCAAGGTAGCTGCAGTAGCTCTCAAGTGCATTTTAAAGTCACTGTACTAAATCCTGCTTGGGCTCCACTTGAAGGCATGTACCCTGAAAAGAACTTTCAGCTGAAGCTGAACTTACTTACCTATCATATACTTTTGTGTCTTGCCTTTTTTTTAAATGGGTTAACAAATAACAATCAGCTGTTCCTGTAAACCCCAAAGATAGCATTCACTGTTCAAAAACACAGCTAAGAAGCTGCTCCAAAATGGCTACATAAACATTCTTTCAAGAACAAATTTACAAGTAATGTTGCAATTTTTTTTAAGAATTCCCTGGGAAAAGGGCGGTAAAATGGTCCCAGGTTACAGCTTCATAGTTGAAGAAATGTCTTGTTTCTTAGGCACTCTTTGGTGAAAACTATTATTTCTAGTTAGGGATTGCATATGGGTCCTAAGGAATTTGATTCAAATTAACTGTTGGTGTATTATTAAAATTGCCTGACTATGTTCATAATTTAGGGGTTTTTTTCCCTTCTGCAGCCAAAATAGTTTGGGAGCAGTAAGCAATGCTGAAGCACAAAGACGACCCAGTTTTAAAAGTACAAGTGATGGAGGGACTCACACAGAAAATTCCCTAGCAACTGTAGACCTAACGAGCTTTAAGGACAACTTGATGAAGATCATTCAAGCAAACAAAGAAAGATGGAAAGAATTAGCAGTAGAAGGTATGATATACTAAGGTAGAATGTTTTTATAGGTTACTCCCTAAGATCTCCCCTACTTTCATTTTTTATTTTCCTTCAACCTATAAAAATACGTAATTGTCTTGTATTCATATATTTTATGTCTTAATGTTTGTTTAGATGGTCCTGTTTTGCTCTTCCAGGAGGTAAAAAGAGATTTAGGTGGTCAAGGGATGAGAGGAAATCTTACAGGCTGTACAATAAGGCTCTGCGCTGCTCAGCTTATCTTTAGAGATCCAGTTTAGAAATGTGCATGCTTGCACATTTAATCATAACTGATACTGACATCTGCTTTAAATGCCAAAATCAACAATTCAAAGTGGTATTTGCTGCCACATTTCTTAAGAAATGTAGAAGTTGTACTTTTCTATTAGAAATGCTATTTGTTCCCCACTGTATGAAACAAAATTCAGTATTGCAGGCTTCTTGGGACTATGCTGTAGGCAATTATTTAAATGACTCAGTGGATCTAAAGATTTGGGCAATCACAGCATGTATTAGACCGAAACAAGGCAAAAAGTGACTCTTCATTTGCCAGACGAAAGTTAATAAAGCCAAACCTGCATCAAGCATCTTAGTTCATAAGCCATACCTGCAAATTGTCTGGGTTTGCAGTTATCTGAGAGAAATGATTTGTGATAATTGTTGAACACAATTTATAATCTTGATCCAGGTTAAGTGAATGGCATTTGGGAATATTTATTATAAGTGAAGAGCATTTGGGAATATATTATAACATCTGTGTTGTTTCCAAGTAAGCACCTGGAATGCTTCAGTATAGTGTTTCATTGCTGGGACTGGTCCCACTGTACATGACCCAATACTGACTGCAGGTAATGGTATCCTGGAACACAGTGCCTCTTTTTCTCAAAGAGGTGTCAGACAAGAAAGAAAAGCACCGCTGAGCAGTGCTAAAATCTCATTTAGTGCTAAATTGCAAACAAATATTCTCATTAGGAGATTAAGTAAGAACAAGCTTCCATAATCTATTGTGGCAGTGACTTGAGTGTTAGATAGAAGGGGCAGCTGAGGAGGAGATTTAACTAATATGGTCTCTTCTTCATGAGCAGCTCCATATGATTGATTGCCTCTTTTGGTATTGATCAGACTGGTCAAAAGGGCAAAGCTGCTAATTTGTGATGATCAGTAGTAATAGCAGACCATCAGGGTGCCCAAGACCACTGAGCTACAGCCTGCAGAAACCAAGCAGTCCTACATTGAAGGTTCTTCAATATAGAAGAATGGAGAACTTGCTCTCTGGAAGTTTTCCATTTCCAGTTACATCTAACTAACCAGTTTGATTTTGGTACATCAGCTTTTTGGTAAATTGTTTTGGACGTGTACAGTGCTATCATAAAGATAATTTCCCCTTCATTTTCAGTGCTTTGTAGAGCTCTATAAATCACTGATAGATTCAGCATAGTTCTACTGGGCTGTTGACAACCATTGAAACCACAAAGCTTCTCACAGCAAGAGATTTAAGAATTATTTCTCTATACAGCCAATATTAATGTGGGGCCCAGCAAGAACCAGGAAACTCTGGGCATGCTTTCTACTGTGAAAAACAGAGCTGTTAATGTTCAAAACTCTGTGGTCTTTGTTGATATTGTAGTTGTCCATATTCTAGCATGCCCTTCTTTTCTTCCATCAACTTCACCAATGAAGTATGTCTAAGTATTTCCTGAACAGAGTTATGGAATTGCAGTAGAATGTACATTAGGAAAACTGATGGGTAAGTGGAAATAGCTGCTGTTGACGCCAGAGCTTGATGAATAATATCTGCTCTGTGTGATTGTTGTTGAATTTGTTTTGCAAAACTTCTGTGAGAGCAAGAAAGAGATTTATAGAAAACTGCGCCCATAAAGAGACTACTTGCAGCAACATCTGCAGTTGACTGGAACATGGCATGGAGACCTTAGGGTGCCTGGTTAGAATCTAGAAGAACCTTGTGAATAGTGCAAATACTTTTGAGTACAGATTTGTATTTTGTTAGTACACAGATAATAAGTTTTCTAATAAGCTGGGGGAGGGGGGGATTATATAGGTTTTGTGAAAGTTTAGATATTTTCCATTCATTTTTTGCAAGCAATGTGTGGACATTTACTCTCTATGTGGACACTAAGGGCTGCTGAAAAAGAGGTTTTCACTAAGTGAATGTAAATCCTCTGTAGAGCACTATCTGATGTAGCACATAAGTTCCTTGTGACATAATGGGAGAAGGAATCTTCCCCAGCTGGTCCAAATCAGCAGTATATCTGCTCTGAAGCTGCACCCTGCAAAGGCTGTAAATCTTTAATCAGACTGTGCAAAATTAACATCTAGTAAAGAATGAAAAATATTGAAATACCTCCCCTTTCCACTTGAAATTCCTTTCAGATTGCACTCAAGTTTGACTAAGCTTGTAAATGAATAACCTGAGACCTTGAACTTCAGGTAATTTGTTCCGTCCTGTCTGGATCTCCTGTTACCTTCTCTGACTCTGTTGCTTGATGATAAGTCTTTAGGTTGTTCTGGGCATATGTATGAAGTTGTGTTTTATTCATACTCTAGTAGGAGCACGTACGGAGGGAAGAAATACCAGGCATAAATCACTGCCAGGTGAAAGGAGTTTTGTTACTGCTGCCATTATTCCTAGGTAGATAACTTATGGCAAATTGCAGAGCTGAGTGCACCGAGAAGGTCATGTGTCTGAGGGCAGTATGCCATGGTGGTAAGCGGGCTGGCTGTTAGCGTCAGTCTCCAATCGCACTTCCTGAGTGGACTGTGACAAACAGTACTTGTGCTGTTAAAAGAACCATCTGCATTCTTGTCAGTGGGCTCTGCAAACACTGGACATTGTTTCCAGATTAGTTCACAAGCTCAGGAGAAGTTTTCTCTATAAAATGTAGTAATACAGATGCACAAGTAATACAGCAAGGAAACTAGTGACAATCCATATAATTTCCCTGAGCATCACTTGAACTTATCCCAGCTTCTCACCTTTTCAGGATAAGGCCACATAGGTAGCACTGTTTGGGAGGCAGTTCAGCGTGAGGTGAGCAAGATCGGAGGAAGATGGTCTGACTCCTATGCCCTGACTCCTATGCCTTGACAGGCCAGAGCAGGAGACCAAGGCACGCTGACAGTGCTGTTGACCAGGCAGCTTTCCTGGGGCTGGAGCAGGACCAGCTGCTGGTGCGACCCGTCCCTGAAAAGGTAGTTGCTGCTGAGGCTTGATTCAGAGCAAGCAGCCTGTGCAAGGAACAGTGTGCTTAGTTTTGGAAAGGTCTGTGTTAGTAAGGAAAGCATTTATCTACCTAGGCAGCTATTTGAGAGCTTTCTTAACAGAAGGCTCACTAAATAAGATGGCTCCATTTTGCTAAAAAGGCCATGTCTTATATAATTGATGCAGAGGAGCTCAGTGCTCAATAGCCTAAGGGTCCTCAACCTTTTACCACTGGAGAATTATAGGAATGTTTCTTAGGCCTTTCAGGGAATGCTGTTAACAGGGAATTACCATAATGATGAAACATCTGGGATTCTAATTTGAGAGCCTTGATGTTTAATTAATATTCCAAACCCCTAATCACCAGATAATCTGTCTTTGTTCAACTCAACACAGTGATAAAGAGACCATTCCATCCTGTGCTTTTTTCAACACATAGTAGTGATGGCTGCTGCTATTTGTAATTGTGGTAGTTGTAGCAAATAGCCAGTAAAGACGCTCAGATGAGCCTGAGAGGTTGTTTCATTAGAGAAAATGTTTGCTAAATGGATTTTAAGGTCTGGAAGTTACTGACCTACTGAGAAAGCTGTAAGAAACACACAACGTGTTGGGAAAGATTTAAATGTCATGTAAGAGACTTCATGATGCAGTTTATGTTAGAGTTGTCACACAATTTAAAAAATACAGTGTTTGTTCCTTATGCTTGCAACGTTTAGTCCTTCATTCTTATTTTGTTCTATAAAAATGTTATAAAGATTTACTAATCTAGTCGGTCAGTGGTTGGCAAGCTCAGGTACTCTTAACAAAGTAAAAGAGTATGGACTAGTAAATCATGCTTACCACCTGTTCAGTAGACGTCATTGTAAATAAAGTTACAGGGATAAATAAGTATCATTATCTTCACTTTATAGTTGAGCAAAAAGAGGTATGGACAGCTTAGGACGCTCACCGCAGGTCATATAATCACATGAGGGAATGCAGCATATAGCCCATGGGTCCAGCTGCCAGTCCAATGGACCCATTGCTGAAGCACACTAACGTTCTTCATCTCCAGTGCTGCTTGTTGTTCCCCTTCTATGCGTATGTAACTCTTCGGAAGAACTAACTGTTACAGGACCTGACCACAGGTTGCCTTATCTGTGTGGAAAGTGATCAGTGGCAAACCTCGTCCTCAACACCTTTTGGCAGTGCGCTGTGCTGCATGGCCCGAAAGTGTACGCCCGGGGCGACTGACCGCATTGGGGCAAGATGAGAAATATGTGAGACTGAACGAGGCGCCTGCGCTGTCCTGTGCCTAATTTTGATAGTAAAAGTATGAAAAAATGACAACTATTACATCTTTGGAGTAGAGATGAGCTTTTTTTTTTTTTTTTTCCATGGGCAGCAACTTTGAATAACAAATGTCTCTTCTGAAAGACCTCTGCATGGTACCTGCAGGCCCCCCTCGGGCACTTTCAGTCCTGCATACTTCCAGTCACAATAACCACAGGGTTCGGTTCCATTTTGTCTGAAAGATTTTCTCTGCAGACTCACTAATAAGACAGTAACAGCTGCTGAAATGGGAAAATCTAAGAGTGATGATCTGATAGCATGTTAATGTGATTTAGCAGCCGCTAGGAAGGGCGGGGGGGGGGGGGGACTGGTTTAATCTGTTAGAGAAAAACAAATTCAGGGGGCTAAAGGACTCCAGTCTAGGACCAGTGACAGTGATTTTAATTGCAGTGCTAAAACGTTTAGGTCATAAGCAGTTTTTGAGCTAATCCAGAGAAGTATCAGAACAGTGGGTAATGGAGAATTTTTCACCATGGTCTGAGGAAGTGCAATGAATGGGTTGAGCTAAGAGTAGCGAGAAACATTTTGTATCAACAATACCTGGTAAATCACAGACTAAGGAATGATATCTGAACCTGATATCGGAACCTGTTGTATATCCCCCTGGAGTATGAACTGGAGAGCTGGCCTGCCTCTGCACATGACAAACTACATGACTTAAAGCACCTTTTCCCTCTGGTAGGCTCAGAGCAGCATGTCCCTCCCTTCCCCTGTCCCAAAAGCCCCAGCATTCAAGCCCCTGTGCTTACGGCAAAAGTGAAGTAGAAGGTAGAGGTAGCCACCCTAGGAAAACATAAACTCACAAATTATTATTAACCAAATGTTTTAGTAAAATGTTTTGATAGCTAATAAAGCCTTTGCTACTTTCTCTATATGATGTAATGCTGTGACATCAAGTGCCACAGGATTACATGCTTTGTAGTGGTTTTATATACTCCTATATCTGTGATTAAATTTGTGAGAGGAGTTGAAAGTGGAAGAAATCCGTCTCTAAATAACTCTGTGGGTTACTGCAATGTATTCTTGGGTTTGAAAATGACAGGTTGGTTGGGAAAAATCACAGTTGTTTGGGAACCCTTGGACATGTCTTTAAATTTACTTGGGAGTCCCAGAGGCATCAAGATAAGTCTTCTCATTTTCTGCAAAGTTTTGATGCTTATTGCTGGTCTCTTCCTCTTCTCTTTAAAGTGGATGATGTAAGAACATGGCTTCCAGAAGGGTGCAGTTCCTTCCCATATTGTCCCGGTTTTGGTCTTTTGTCACTGCTTTCTGGAATTTTGTTTTCCAGTAAAAAGGAAGGCAGACAAGCCTAGAAATCCAAGTTTGTGGTAATACATGCAGAGACACCATAAAATGCAGCAGCATTCTTCATTAGAGATTCCTCAAATAGTTTAATTCTTAGTGAAGATGAACAGCTTTCCTCTCTAATTCTGTAGCTTGCTAATTCTTAATACTTGGGTGTCATTATGTCTTTCTGTAAGGGTAAGTTATTGTAGCTTATTTTCAACACAGCCAATGAAAATAGCAATGTGATTCAGCAGACATTTGCTTTACTGGGGTTTAGCCCTGTGGCAGTTGCTGATTCAAGGTGTTCTCCTTACATATGACTTTCATGTTTTTCCTCTTCACTCTTGTTAGGTCAGTACATGCTCAAGCGGTGCAGTTTCTGGAGACAGAAAGGTATTTTATAAGCCCTGTGCTGTGCAGATTATAGTAGTTGAATGCTCTGTTTCCTATTACAGAAAGACCAGGAAAAGAAAGTCGATGGACATGTACAGAAGAGAAAGCTTCCTCACCACTTAGCAGACCATGTCCTGAAAGTGTTGCTGCAAACACAGGCAGTAATGTAGCTGAGATGGCGGAAATCCGTGTTGTAGTTGATAATGCAGACTCACCAGAGCTTCTGCAGCAGCAGAGCAGCGATACTTCAGAGACCACAGCGTCCTACAGCATGGTGCTAGAAATTGAGCTGTGTGACAATTTTAGTGTTTCGTGGACAGTTTAGTCCTTCGTTGGGCTGACAGGAATTCAGCGCTCCCATTCACGCCAGCAAACAATAAAAAAAAAAAAGAACGAACTTGCTTCAATTTTCAGAGACTTATTAAGCCAAAAAAAAAGGTGACTTAATGAAAGAAGATTAGTATCTGGTGAAGAGGGAAGAGGAAAGAAGTCGCCTTCACTAGTTAACAAATTTTCTGTAGGTGTAGAATTACTAAGTACCAGAATTTTTCAACTATTCTGAAATTTGGCTGTTGCCTTATGACTCCTGCCAGTTTTCCAAACAAAACAATGCGTTACAATTATTTTGCCAAGAGCCCAGCCTAAACACAAAGGAAGACAGGCACCATTTTTACCCTGTTTATGTATCAAATGCCATTGTTGATTCTCGTGAAGGACAGTGATTTAAGGCAGGAGTTCAGAAATGACACAGAAGTACAGAAGAGAGGGATAAGATCAAGCCACCCCTAACAGACCACTTAGGAGAAGCCATTTGTTTTACAGATGAACTCACACAAATTTTGCTGAATAACACTTGGGTTCTTGTAAAGAAAACAATACCAAACAGTTGAAAATATGTAAACAGGCCTGGCTCCAGGCACTTTTACTGAGTTAAAACAGTGAGAGCAAAACCAGTAACAACAATAACACATACCCTGAGTTCACTGCACTGCACAACACATTTCTGTCTGCCTTTATCTGAATGGATATGATAATCCTTAAGCTGTTCACTGCCTAACTGACTTCCTCCCCCCAAAAAAAGAGGGGAGTTTTCTAAAGGGCCAAGAGGGTTGTTTAATCTTATTAATCTTATTCATCTATTTGCTCTTATTAAATATTGCCAATGTTGCAAATGCCAAGTTATGCTGTTCATTTAAGATACCCCGTGTCCATCTCCAGCTGGCCACAGCCACGTGTGCCCACAGGGGAGGAGGAACTTGCTCTTCCTAGCAGCCCAGTGCGGGGTGAGGGGTGGCAGCCTTGCCTACTGCTCTTGGAGGGCCCTGGCCGTTCATGGATGGATGGAGGCAGAGGCTCTGCTGCAGAATTCATTACAATTGTTACTGTCCGGCACTGGGGATCAAATATGATGCCAGCTCTGCTTCTCTTACAGTAGTGGTATTAACTTAGCAGTGCCTTGCTTGAATTTTAGTTATTCGGTCACTGTCCTAGTCTCAGCTTCTTTTAAAGACTACTAAATATTTCTGTTTCATCAGAGCGATAGGACAGCAGAAATGAGAGAAAATGCCAATTATGATATACAATAAAAAGCTCCTATATAATATAGAGTATAATTATTAGCTGTTATGGAAAGCAGAAATCTGATTTTTTCCAGCATGTATAGCATATTCCATAAGTGGCTGACGCACCATAAGTATCCAGTGTTTTTCATCTTTTGGGAAGTGGATTTCATAGGGATTGAAGCTGAGTGGAGTAAAGCAAGTCAGAACATAAGACTCAGACTTCCAGCAGATGAGAGACTTAATACCAAGAAAAAGGATGGGGAGTCTTCATGAAAGTTGTGATATCATCAGAAAGGACTTTGTATATGAGGCTTCTCAGTCTCAGTCACAACTACCAGACACTCCTCCTGGTTGCCCTGAACAAAGTCCTCCTAAGTGGACATGATATTTTTCTTCAAGCTTATTTAACTGAGAGTGACTTTGAAATTTTATCACCATGTAATAGTAATCACATATATCATTATCTGCATAAAAAGAATAATGTTTAGCAATAGTTTTAACTCCAGAGATTTTAAAATTCCACAGTATTTTTCATACTTAGGAAAGATCAGATTTTTCTCACATATTCTTTTCTACTGACTTCTGGAATAAATAGTATCACACCAGTTTAAATGCAATAGGTATGACATTTAAGTAGGATGTTATCAGGTGTAACTTGGTACAGAGCTACTCCATTTCAAAGCTACATCCATCAGATGTGCATAGGCCTGAGATAGAGTTTGGCTCTGTTTTAGATATCCTTAAACAGTCATGCTTGAGATCATCTCAAGGGCAGTCATAGAAAGAAGAGACCAGCATGACAAAAGTTAAGAACAGGCCATCAGCATTGTTCTGATTAAACTTAATCTTCATTTGCCCATTTAAGTTTGTTAGAGAGTGAAGGAAAGCAATTTTAAGTTTAGATATTCACAGCTCTATGTACTAAAAAAGAATAGTGGGCTTTGCCTATATAAATATACTGAGACTTCTTACATGAGAATAAAGTGGTCAGCCACCCGGTTACACCAAGACAAATCTGAATTCTGGTTAGCATTGTCCTAAAAAAACATTCTGTAAGAAAAATACTGCCTATTCTTACCAGCTTTCAGGTTAAAAAAGCCACCTTTTGTAGCGTGAGCTAAGTTAATATTACAGTTTTATGTGTGATTATAGTTCAGCTTTGCTATCGTCAACTTACAGATGTATCTGAACAGCATCTGAAATATTTTATCTTGGAATTTCCTTGGCTTTTTAATAAAGTTAAGGAAAAACGCTTGTAGCTCTGCCATCTGGAGGCAAATATGGCACATAAATCAGTTTATTGGGACAAAAGCCTTAGGTAGGTAGATTACACCATGAGTGACAGATGCTTTAATTAACATAGCTGGATTGAGCATCAGATTTGCCTCAAGTTGCATATACATATTTCTTACTGTCTTTAGCTCAACCACTTCTTTTTAAGAGCTGCATTGAAGTCTGTAGAAAAGAGGACCTGTCCAAGTTTCAGAAGATTTGGAGTCCAAAACAAGCAGTTCTCTAAAGTTTGTAAAAACCCTGGCTTAACAATTTAGAAATTGCTCAAGTTTGAAAGTTCTTGGTTTTTTTAAAAAGTATGACAGAAAGTATAAGAACTGACAAAAGAAGGAAATAATTAACTATTCCATGCTTCTGCACATCAGTTCAGGTTTGGAGGTGTTCCTTTCCATCCCATTGCACAGGTCAAATTGTACTTCAGGGGGAACTTTCTTTGGATTCAGAAAAGTGAGGTGGCAAAGATGCCAAATGCTGACTGTGGTAGAAATGTGATTAGAGACTGGGCTACCTTTCAGTTGTCATATGCAATAATTTTTGGTCTGGATTTGGACTGGTCACTCACAACCAGAGTTTCTGGGAGCTGCCAGGTGAATAAATATCTCAGTGCTTGGCTTACTTCCCTAATACAGTGCACACAGCCAAGTTAGAAATGTTATGCAATAGCATACAGATATTTTGTGGAGGTGTTGTTAAAACTGCAATGCTTTCACTTTTTAAATTGATAGTGGTTTTTATCTATCTTCTATATTAGTATACAGATTCTAAAATCTGAATTTACAAAACAGAGATTCTAATAGCAAGAGAACAGGCCCTCACGGAAGATGGTACAGTTACTTTTTATCAGACTTTTCACCCTCCATCACAAGTTTTCCATTCTCTGTTTTCTTCATCTTCTAGTTCCTCCTGGTACCACCTCTCCATGCTGCTCTGTTCTGTCTCCTTTTACTCTCGGTCATTTCACTTGTACTGTTCTCCAAGTCTCCCCAGTAGAGCAAGCAATAGTGCCTTCCACAAACATTATTTTCTCCTGAAGCTGCTGTCCCCTGAAGCACGTTTTCCCCCGTATTTTTTCCTTCCCATCCTGTATGTGCCAGTAGCTATAACGGCAGCAGTAATGGATTGCACGCATGTAACCCTCTATAACTTGTTGCAGCTGAAGCTCTGTATTAGCTGACATGTTGGACTTTTCCAGGCTGATGGGCCAGCTTCCTTCAGAGCTTCCCTTCAGTTCTGATGCCTCCCCCATCCCCAGCAAGGTGCTCCCCTCCATGCCCTTTCTCTGTTGCAGAACTGATGTGCTCTGCTCCTCCTAGTTCTGTGATGGTAAACACCACTGCTGGGGGACGTGCCTACAGCATGGGGTCCTCCTGCTCCCATCCTTTGGCTTATGGTGTGTCTGATGATGCTCCTTGCTCTGTACTGTGGCCAAAAAAAAGAGGTACAAATTAGAGATCAAACCAGAAAGCGGACGACTATGGTTCAGTTGCAAGAATATAATCAGGAGCGGAATCCAACCCATATTAAACACACCAGTGCACATGTCCTCATGCAGAAAGTCAATGTTCAGGATGTTCCCATGTGCAGCTCTATCAGTTGCTACTCTGAAATCAAACAATTGTGGCATATCCTTCTTATCTAATTCACATATTTTGTTCCCTCTTTGTAGAAGAACTTGTGAAAAATGTTGGTGAACAGGAAAAAGACCAAAGCAGAAATTCCACAGATGCACAGTTACAGGAAGAGACAACAAGGATACAAAATGAGAGTAGTCAGGGAAGCGATGGTACAACCTGTCCTCCCAGATCCATCGTCCTACAAGTAGTCTCTTTCGACACTCCTCTGAGTGATGAACCCAACTCAGAAAAATGCACTAACTCTGATCTGAACCAGAAAGATCCCACCGATGCCCAGCAAGAAACACAGAATACAGACCCACTGAATGGTAATGCTTCATCACAGAGCACCAGTCAATCTAATGAAGCTGTCCAGGGTGAAGCTGCAGCAGTGTCTGGTATCTCCCTATCAAACCTCAACAGTAATGTAAAAATATCAAAATAAGGTGTTGTACAAACCACCAGCATAAGACAGTTTCTTCAGGCACGTGTAGAAACAGTAGCATCCTAAAACCATCAAATAAAAGCTGTTTGATGTAAACAAATGTCATCTTCTTGATATTAGCTATTTGGTATCTAATAGAAAATTTTTTATGTAAAATACCAAGACCTATAGTTGAACGGGAAGAATGATTTTAAAGTAATTTAAAGATGCATATTTGCGATTAAATAGCAGTTTGTTATTGGAGAATGAGGTAAACTTTCAAAACAGAACTACCTTAACTTTTTCTCTTCAAATTGGTAATTATTCTTATCCTATTAAAATGCTTTTAATTAAGATTAAAATCTCCTTAGTTTAGGCACCTCATATCATTATTATTTTGTAAACTACATTTTTTGTACTAGATGTAATGTGAATTTTAGAGTAAACTTTAAGTAGATGGAATTTGCTAACTGTAGTACACATGGGACTGTGTCATCCTCTTAATCAGAAACATCAGTCTCCTGACTGTAGTTTGCAGGACAAGCAGAGCAGCCAGAAAATCCCTATGATGTCAGAATGTTTTTTTAGAATGTAAGTATTTTAGCGCAAGCTGACTATGATTTAGTGTCTGGTGACTGTGAGACAGTATCAAGGGCAAGATGCCTAAGCAATAGGACTAGTCATCAAAGTAAGAGAAATACACTGCATTTTTATTTTATTTTCTGAATCTACTTTTTGTTAGAATAAGCTTTGAGGTATTAGGGTAATAAGAATAATCAAGGCATATAATGACACTTCTTTTCCTCACTTCTAATTAAAATGCTGAACTCATTAATGCTTTTATGACAGTGAACCTTGCAATAATGTGCCAGAAGTATGGCATTGTCTGAGCAGCAACACTGAAGTGCTTATACGGCTTAGCTTAGACATAAGTATATGGCTTGGCATATTTCTCAAAAATGCTTTTTATGGAGAACTCCTACTTACTCTGGAGTTCCCTATTCCAGCGTTCCATGTTTTTATTGTTGACAGGATTTTTCCATTATTTGAAATAACAGATGGTTATTTTAGGGTCCTAAATCAAAATATTTACACTAAAATTAATTGCACAGCATTTGAAGTTGTCTAATAATTGACATTTTTGTCTTTTGACATATTTTTTGCACCAATTTTTGTATTCAAGCCCAGCCTGAAATTTAAGTGCCTTAGAAAAGTTTCCCATCTTCTGGATGAGGAACACAGTAGGAAAAGCTGTATCTTTCATCTTCCAAACTATGCAGAAGGCAGTAACTCAGCATGCAGTTAGTGCGCTTTGTTGCCTTGTCATTCTTTACCTCCCACCTTTCCTATGAGAACAACGATACCTTATTTTAGAAAAAGCTAATCTCATCCATTTTCTAAGGCAGGGAATTTTCTACAGAATGCCTTGTGCTTTAACACTTCAAACTGCAAAACTGATGGTAAAGGGTAAGAAGTGATTGAGTTTGTAATAGTGTATTTCCAAAGGTTGGAATGATCTGGAAGCTATTTTTTTTCTTGAAGATGGTAAAAAAGGTTTAGTAACATGAATTCCACCAGTCCAAGGATGTTCCTTCACTAGAGATGGCAATATTCAAATGAGTTCAGATAAATAATGAAATAGAAATAAGAGATTGATTGAATTATTTTGTGGAAATAAGTAGTATTGGTAAGGTCTTGAACTAAAAGCCAGAGCTCATATGAGGACATTGCTCAGCTCTTGCATCACTGAAGAGGCAGTGGCACTTAAAACATGGACTGATAACAAGTCATGGAAAAACAGGCGATAGAGCAGGAGAAATACCTGCATCAAGGGATTAATCACACAGTAAGAGATGCAGAAGATTATTTTTAAGGCAACTGCAGAGGCTGAGCCATGAGCCAATACTCCCTTACTGGGATCCCCCAACTTACATCTGAGCTGTTGTAGGTTTTGCAGCACACGTCTCAGTTGCTGCTGATTGCTATGGAAAGCTTTGGTATAGAAATGTAGGTTTCCCTACTGAAACTAAACATCTATGCCTGGAAATCTCAAACTGCTGTCTAAAGATCTTTCTCTGGAAATGAAACGGAACTGAAAGGATTTTTCTCCAAACCCTGCTTTACCACAAGCTGTGCCTTTTCCTGCTGGTGAGAGTGTGTAAAAAGTAGAGGCTTCTGCTCACACCATTGACCGAATGCATGCTCAGCCATTGTAAAATTCTGTTCTGAACAGGTCTTCAAATTAGTTTGAAAACTGTTCATCTAATACAGTTTGTGAACAAATGCAGTCATTAATTCTTGGTGTTGTTATGGGAAATTATATTGTCACAGGAAACGATATTGCCAAAATGCTGTTGTCGTGGGAAATTCAGAGAATTTATGCTTTCCCAATTCTTTGGATCTTGCATTCTAGAATAGCAACTTTTCACCTATTTAGACCTGTGAATCCTTAAAATTTTCCCTGGTCAGCCAACTTGAGCCTACAGAAAGTCAGTTTGCATTTCTTTTAGTCTCATGAACCTTTCATGGATCCCCTTATAAGTAATTCATAGTTCCTCAAGTCAGAAAATCACAAGATGAAGCTGGATTTCTGATCTACACTATCACAAATTTTTGGTAGGGTGATACTATGCATAGAATAAGGATATTGGTTAAGTGTTATTTTTAAAGGCAGCTGATATTTATAGGCATTTTTAGTTGTCATTTTATGTGAAACTTCTGTTCACTTGGTGTATTGAATTCACTCTCATTCATCTGCTCAGTGATTATTTGTGTTCATTTTCCAGTGTAGATAAATACCCAGGTAAATGGAGAGCTTGGTGAGTGTTTTGTCCAGTTTCTGTAGCATATTAACTCAGAGTCCAATAGTCTCTGACCAGGTTCTTTTAGATATTCTGTGTGTGAAGGATGTAATGTTTAATATCAGATCTACGTATTTGAAGTTAGTTGAAGTTACATGGAATTTCTGATTATAGCAGTGATACAAAACATACTGAAAGCACACTACAAACGTTCTTTTAGATATTCTGTGTGAGAAGGATGTAATGTTTAATATCAGATCTATGTATCTGAAGATAGTTGAAGTTACATGGAATTTCTGATCATAGCAGAGTGATACAAAACATACTGAAAGCACACTACAAATTTAAGTTACACGTAGCAAAACAGCAATTGCAATGCACAGCTCGATGGCAGTGCCGATGTGAGCCCCATTACCAGTCTCTAGAATATGCTGACTGTCACGACACTGTGTGTCACCAGTAAGGCATACATGGGTTGAAGCCAGCTCAAGCCCATTGCTCTCCTCAAAATTCTTTTGGTAGTTGTTTAGTTTTTATACTTTGTATTGGGCTGAGCCTCGTATTCACTCCCTCCACGTTGGCCTGGCTAATTCAGGGGGACAGTCACACTCTTCTAATGAACTCAGGGACAAACATCTACGCCACCAGTTGATCCCTTCCAGTGTGGTACAGTCAGTGGATCTGCTCAACTGACATAAGCGCTTGTCTGATCCAAAGGCCAGTCTCTGCTCCCCTTCATGCTGAGATGTCAGCTTGCTTTGCAACAGCTCTGGGCAGTCACCCCTTGCATTAGCCCCTGAGCTTGATGGGCACATCCCCCTTGCCCATTGCCATTGAGCCTTTTCCATTGTAGGGGTTTATTGGTCAGTCACGATATCATTTATGTTCTGATTTTATGTCATTAAATAGTTTGATTTTTACTTTAAATTTAATAACATTTCATTCTCTCGTTTTCCCTATTTTCCCAATATTTAAATGTCATAGAAAAATACTTCGAATATTTTATGGTCTTTTGAAATGATTTACAGAGGGACTATGTCATCGTATTCTTAAAACTTTCTTTCCTAAGGACAGACCAGCCATGTTACTATGTAGTGAGAAATCTGTCTACATAATATTTAAACAATATAATCTTTTAAGTCAGCACTGACCCTTTCATGGAACTTCATGCTTCTAATAAACTGCAGAGGAGACCTAATATTAATTTCTCAACTATGTCATAGATGATATAAATAAATGACATATATGGTGGGCTTTTTCTGTGCCTGCCAATTAAAAATGTATACTGCAGGTATTTACATCACTGTAACACGCAGGGGCTGGGGCAGCAGACTTTCTACAAACACATGGTGAGACTCAGGTCCTGGCTCTTTGAGACAAAATTCATTAATATTGGGTTTCAGCAGCAGCTTTAAGTACCTCTGCAGAGATTGTGCCACCGTGTTAAAGATAACTGAAAAGAAAGACAATGCAGGCATTTAGTATTGGAATAGTCTGCAATATTCGATACCAAAGGGAAAACTCAGGCTAAAGTGTTTCACATTTCTCTTTCACAGTGGTGAAATGATTTAATATCATTCTAAATGGAGGTGATTGCATTAAACCGTCATTGTTGTCAAAATGTAGATACTTAATATTTGTGCTTTTGCAAGAGTTTTCATTGCTGCGGCGTGTAGAAGCCTCAGAATTTCAAATGGCACAGCCGTCTCTGTTTTCTTACTTCTCCCCCCCACCCTTTTTCTGTGTATAAGCGATGTTTGAGACGGTCAGGAGTGAGTGTGTTGTGTACGATGCCGTAGCACTCAGCACATAAGGGAGGTACAGCACGGGTAGCATCCCCACTTTTCACTTTTGCACCTCTGTTGGTGGCCAGCGGATCCAGACAGGACTCTTATAACCAAGGGCAGATACTTTCAGTGGAATTTCACTTCAAGCATGCAGAAGGTAGCATACGCATGACCTTACATTTTTTCCCTGCTTCCCAAATTAGAGTTATTTGAGTATTCTAAGAAGCACTATATATCTATCAGGACATTGTTAGCACTCTCCATGCCAGATTTTTCTACCTCTGTACTTTCTGTACTGAGGATGGGGGTAGAAGGCTAGAGCGATGTCCAGAGCGCTTGCCTCCCGGGGTGGAGAAGTAAGCACCCACAGGCGCTGGGGCTGGGAGAATGAGATAGAAAGTAAGAGGAAATGTAGCATAGTTATTCAGATTGAAATTTTGTATGTTAGCTGTCACTATTCTGTCTTTATAAAAAGCAGAAAACTCTCTTCAGTTTTCTGTGAGTAAGCAATTGAATTATAACAGAGCTGGGGAAGGCAGGGGAGGATGATCTGCCTGCATTCTTGGGAACTGCCACTGAATGTTTGGATGTGCTATGATGAAAGGGTTCCCCATTAAAAAAAAAGTAAAAAGGGACCGTTTCCTCCTCTTTGTATCACATCTCTTTCTAGGTGTAGTTCTTGTAGTCTATCGCGTTTCATTAACAGGAGTAGCTGTGCCCTGTGTCATGGTCAGTGCGGAGGGACAACCGGAGGGTCGCTATTACAAGAACTCCGGTTTGTAACCGAATGTCGTTTTTCGCCATGATACCTGTGTCCTTTCCATCATCTCACTTTCATTTAATTGAATGTTACAAGGTTAAGTGGAACTATTATAGGCTGATTTTTTTTTAAGTGATGATTTTCCTTTTCTCCTGAGTGATTTATTAATTAGAACATTAATTTTAAAAACTGCTTATGTTTAATTAAACAACTCCATGTTTCAATGATTTATAAATGCTAATTGGCACACTTTTAACTTTTCACTCATGATGATAGCCACATTAATCCTTAATATCAAAATGTAAAGGAGATAATAAATCTGTGATAAAACAGCTTATCAGTAACTTCGCTCTATGACAGTAGAGGACTTACCCCGTCAGATCGAGTTATACAAAGCTTTCAGCATCACCAGCAGTCAGTAACTGAGAGCCTCTGGAGGATAACCAGGTTAAATAGCGGCAGGCAGATCCACATCAACTACTTGCCAGTCTGATTTAAGGTAACGCAAGTGGCATTAAAGAAGCATCCGTGCCATGCGAATGCCAGTGACCGTTCAGTGCCGCGGTGGCCCCGTGGTGCTCAGCCAAGCATGGAAGCCTTTGCACCCTCGCAAAGCGGGCGCGGGTCGCTGCGGTGCCTGGCTCGGTAGCGCGTCTTGTGCACGCTGTGTGGCTGAACAGAGTGGCAGTAAATCAGGGTCCTGGCACTAAGGGAAGGGATCCGTGCTCGTGCGTGGGATGAGGGTGGAGGGAAGGTTATGCTATAGTAAAAGAACAAACAATGTGTTTATAAAAGCGATAGGGATTGTAAGATAACAGCCATTAGCAACCATTCATAAGGCGGAGTTTACCACATAAAGAAAACCCTGATGTATTGAAAGGAAGAAAGTTATGTATGGTTTAGAAGTTAATGTTTAGTTTTTATGAAAACATACAAAGTTTTTGCTTAAAGACCTCCACAAACCACTCCTATCCCACTCCTAAAACTCTACTAACCACTCTATGTCAAGTATAAAATTTAAATATTTAGATCAATAGATTTTACTTTCATACCCCTCCTCGCCCCCTTTTTTTGTTTTTACGGATAATAATCAAAGTTTTGCTAAATCTCTCCAATAACAACTGCAGGCTGAAAGAGCTGGAGAAATTCTTGTTCTAATTCATGTTAGTTCAATCTCAAGACTTCAAAAAACGTTTGAAGAATTTGTCTATATTCCAACCACACTAAATTTATGTAAAATAAGGGGGTGGGGAAAAGTGCTGCTTGGGGGAATATGGCCCATCTGCTGGTGGCCGCATTACAGACTGGGCACCGCTCATTCTTGCCACCATTCATGGCAATGAAACAAGTGTAAAATCAGTAGCAATTCTCACCTGTTTACAGTAATGCCATGGTGAATTTATAGCTAATAATTTCCTCATTCTCATGAGCTCCTTTTCCTCTCTTCCCTTTCTCTTTTCTAAACTGAGAGCCTCTTCTTCAACTTCGACTCGCTGTCTTTCAAATTTCCTTTCAGGTCACACATCATCTGCTTTCCCTTTCAGCTGCTTGTACCTTTGTTTTTCTCCTGACTGTATTTTTGTTTTTATAACTTTTATGCTTCTCCCAGCACATCTTGTCTGCTTTGAGTCTTCTGTGGTTTTCCTTTTTCACATTTTCAGTTCAGCGTTATTAATCACTGGTGGGATCACTCAATCAGCTGGTTAAAACTGAGAAGTTACTACCTAGTTAGTAAACAGCACTGTAAGATTTCTACATTCTCCCCATGCCTACTACCTCAGTTTCTAATTTTGTCAGCTGTACTCATTCAAAATTGCTGAAGGAATAGTTTAAGCAGCAGCTTAATATTATGATTGGAGGTTTGAAATTTAAGTTGTACCACTTAGTTCGAAAGCTGCTTGTGTCACTTGGTGTCATTTCTACTATCTGATTGAATTAATTGAATTCTTAGAACTTGACACTGGCATCTTTCATTATCTGAGAGAAACTTACTTACTCCCAATTTGAAAGCCTACATTGAAGAGGATTTAAACAGCACTTCACTGCAGAGGGTGAATTTTGACTTTCAGTAAGTTGGAAGATAAAATAAACCAAAACCAAACCCACTTTAGCAACACTTACTCATGTAAATGTCTTCATATTTTTGTTTCATGATGTCACCTATTGCTTTCATTCTATCTTTTGCCTTGTGAATAATCAGTTAATTCAATCCTGTGCTTAGTCTGGTGAGAAAGCAATTAAAGAAAGCGGTGCCTGAAGCCTCATTTTAACCTTAAAAAAGTCAGGGGGGAAAAGTTCCTGTCTGTCTTGGGCTGTGCAGATGCTCTTCGCTTGGTTAACTTCCTCACTCAGGTTCCCAATCACATTTTTTTTATCTTCCAGGTGAGCCTAAACACTGTAAGAAGTCAGAAGATATAGTAAAAGCCACTGAGCAGAAAGAAGCACTGATACAGAACTAGATTTGCCATTTCTTAAAAGCTTCTGACATTTCAGGCGCGACAGGTAATTTTTTCATTTCTTTCTTATAATGGGGAGAGAGCTTCATACCATAAAGACTCACTTATTGCTGTTATTAGCCTCTTTGTTCTATTCCAGTTGTGGTTTTATTACAAAATTTTTAAATGGGGATATGGTGCACCCCACTTTCTATGTCCCCTTAAAAGCCATTCAGTGTAAAGAAGGGAAAACCCATACTTTTACATCTCCAAATCCTTAATGTCAGACTAAATGATCATGCAATAAACCATCCTCAATTCAAGTATATCAAATACTGGAAGTAATCGTATTAAAAATCTATTGCTTAGGAATTTTCACTTGACCTCTGTTGCAGGAGAAATGAACAACTCTTGCTGTTCCTACCCCGTGCTCTCAGAGGCTGTTATCTGTCAACTTGTTCTTGGATCATCCTGTTTCTGTGGAGAGTGATTGGACATAATGATCAAAAGTGTAAAACGTAATCCCCTGAGCTGGTAACTCAAGGCACTTAACAACTTGCAAGATTTCAGTTGTATTTGTTGTTGCTATTTCCTCTTCTATTCTGCTTTCTTAAACTAGCCAAAATACTTTTTTCAGCCAAAGTTGGACCTCGCTTTATTGCATCACTGACACCAGACATTTCCAGTTAACCATGAGAATGTGGAAACACAACATTTATCATCTGCACTGGATTGCCGATATGTGTCACTGCTACTGGCGTCCAATGGAAATGGAAAGTCAAAATGAAATGTTGTTATGGATACTTGTTCATGCAACCATGCTGCATGCAACATTAAAGTCCTACTTGTTAGCTTCCTTAAAATATCTGGAAATAAAAATATGTAGACTGTACAGGGACGTTCTAGAGTTATTCTGACCAGCCTGCGTGAATGATGATTCTTCCCCACTGTGGTGGCTGCCATATGGAGAGAACTGGTGTTTAACAAATCAGTATTCAAAATATCTTTTTAAAATTAATTAAATAGCATCCAGTATTAAAGATTAAAACATTCTCAGTCCTATAGTATTTTGGAAGACATCAGCAACGCTGTCAGCCCTACTACGAAGCTGGTGCTTATAGTTCTGTAGGGCAGAAGAGGCAGCTGCAGGAATACATGAAAATTCCTTTACTTCAGCAAAACAGTGTGTTGCCTCTCAGACAGAACTGGAAGGTGACACTGAGGCCTTATATCACAGTTTATCTCAAATGCAAGGCTGACAACATGGATCCAGCAAATCCTTGCTAGCATTTGTTTCATTAAAAGAAAATACCAGACTATCTTTCTCTGAGAGGCAGTGAAAACGGAGCACGCAGGCAGTTACCTCTGCAAGAAGCCTCAGAAGGAGCCCTCCAGCCCAAACTGTGCCCAGAAGAGACTCCATTTTCATCTCCACTTCCCTCGAGCTGCAGGTGACCCCTCCTGGCTTGCCCAGGTGTCCCACACAGCTGCAGCCAACCTCATTTCCCTCTGCTGGAACCTGCCAGGAAACTTCCACGCTCCCCTTCGCCTTGTAGGCGCTCGGGTGGCTTGGGTCCACTGCACTTCCAGTTCTCCTTTTTGGACCCTGTGGTTATTACCTCACTGACCAAAAAGTCTTTACAATCAGCCACGGGGGGCGGTGGCTCTCCCCTCTATGCAGAGGCCGACGGACGATTGAGACCTATGTGCTATTCATCTGCTGCTTCAGGGATCTAACGAGAGCTCAGCAGGCATCAGGCTCAAGCTCAACAAGGGCACGCTTTGTCCCGACTGAAGAAGGAATTGTAAAACAACCACCCTAGACCGAGGGACCCTCGCACCTCCATACCTGTTGACTGTCTCTTTTCTGACAGCAGAGCAATTGAAATTGAGCTGGGAACAGTGTGAGCTCCGAGCCCTGGGATAAGGGCATGCCAAAAGGTGGAATTCCTGTCATAGAATATGTAAGCCATATACACGCTATGCATAAGTAGTGTGCATAGTTTTAACTTAAGATATGTTTGTGCATATAGGATGTAAAAAGTGCATTTAAATTGTTTTGTGTATCTGGTCCAGGGCTTGTACTTAGCATGGACAAATTTCTGTACAGTGCAGTTAACGAATGAAATGTTAACGAATGAAATTGTATCATATATGTTATAACGCAATCGATATTTTTTGCTAAGAGGTAAGAATTTATATATTCTCTGCTAGTGTTTGAGCAAACCATTAGTAGCCTGGACCGCTCCGTGCACCTTTGCATCCTTTTTGGGAATGTTGGACACTTTTCTTTTTTTTCCTTTATAATAAAATGTAAACCATCTTATGGTTTCTTATTGTCATTATGAGAAGAATAGAAACATAATGATCATGTCAGACATTTTTTTAATTTTAAATTGCCATATGCTGTGGCAGCGGAAAATCATGTTGTTTAAGATCTGAGAACTTGGGACCTTATTTCAGATATGTTGAACATCTGCAGTTCCTACCAAATTTGAAAAGAACAAAAGATGACTGATACCTTTAAGAACTGGGCCAGTTAGGTATTTATTTGTTACAGAGTGTTCTTCAACATTGTATTTTATAGTTCCTTGAGACTGAAAGTCTGGAGCAATCAATTCAATGTTTTTATTGTATTTTCAATTTCAGACTTTTACCATAGTTGGACTTGACTTTTTTTTTTCTGTGTCTCTGTCCCATTGTGATTTATATACTCTGCAAGCATTTTCTCCTGGAAATACAAGCAGAAATTATAACAGATTCCGCAGAGTACTTGGAGCATCCCGTGGGGCTCTCAGTGTCCTGTTATTATAATACCTGGCATCAAGATCTCCCGCTGCAGAAGCTAAAAGGAGCTCCTGATCTGACAGGAGGCACCCAGTGCCTGCAGAACTCATTCATTAATATAGAAATGTGATTTGTGTATGAATAATCCTATTTGCTCATTTGTATTCAGTTTTAATCACTGTGGTAGATGTTACTGAAATACAAGAAGAGTCCTTAGTTTTTCTTTAGTGCCAGCTGATTCTCTTTCTTTCTTCCTTTATTCTTAGCAAGATTTTACCTGGACATGACCCAAAGCTTAGTGTGTTGTTTGGATGAGGAGAAATTTTCTTTGGTGGAGAAGACCAATATAGCCAAGACATGTTAGTTAAGGCTTTGACCTTGGGTGAAATTCACGTTCAGAGGGCAGGACAGCTTCCTGAGAGGGCCTCTCCCTGAACAATAGTTTCTCTCTGAAACCTGTAAGGCTGCGCTACCAAAACACTGCATGGGGCCATAAGAAATGGTGTTTGTATATGCATCTCTCCCACAGCATTATGGGCATGTACCCCTGCATTGAGCACACTGAGGAGCTGTAGCTATAGATTAGCCCTCAAGAGTTTTATTTTGTATTTTTATCTTGAGATATTTGACAGATATATTATGTAATATTGTTATGGGTTATGATCTAGCCAGTATTTTTTTATTTAATTTTCAACAAGGCAACCTACAACTGTGTGTTTTTATTCTGCTGTATTTGTCTGTATTTCCTATGATGATATTCCCAAATAAATTTGATTTGAGGGCAAGGATTGTGAAGCTCCTGAGTGTTAGTTACAAACTTGCGTTCTTGAAGCATGTTTGCTCACTCGTGTATGGTTGTCTTTAAAAAGTGACGGAGCACAAATAGTTGTTTCCAGCTTTTCACCTGCTTCTGACTCCACGCTTTTTCCATAACTGTGCTGGTTTGCCGTACAAGCTCACTTGCATCTTCATAGCACTCTAGAAAACAATTTCTTTAAGCAAGTCTTGTCTTCTTAGACTTTACTGCTAAAATATCCCTCACGTCAAGAAAACCATAACCAACAGAACATTTCACCCCCAAAAGTTCTTACCGTGGGTTGGTATTGATGGATACACTTGGACTGTTCATGTTAGCAACAATTCTTCAGGAAGGGTACGACTTTCAGAGGCACCTCCATGGCATGGTGTAAATTTAGTCAGCCGAGTTCAGTGGAGCAGGGAGTAAAGAGGGCCCCTTCCTACTCAAATTGGAAATCAGTGGAAAGAATGCCATTGACCTAGACATGTAACAAATCCTAACAAGGTACATGATGGAAATAAATCAAGACAACTACTTTATATCACATTCTTTGCAGTTCCTTTTTCCCAGATGCTATCCCAGCTATCTGTGCAAAGGATCTTCATCTGTTGTACAGACACCAGAAGTCAAACCAGCCACTGCTGTGACCCAAATAACTTCAAATTGACAAATAAATCAAGATCCCCAGTGGTAAGTGTCTAAAATGTATATTTTTAACAGCCTATAGAGTTATTACATGAGAAAGAGAAAAATGTAAATACAACTAACATTCTTCAACAGCAACTTAAAGACTTAAATTTACAGTAGTTTAGCAGACAAAGATTTTTCTGAGAGGAGAGTGCATCCAGTTTTAAATCATTCTTTGAAAAATCATATCCTTGACAACTGGTACGGAAAAAATGAGTGGAAATGGTGTTTAATACTATGAGGAAAAGAAAGTGTCCTCTGTCAAACAAGCTATGCAAATATTTAGGCCATTTCCTGGGATAACTTAACTTTCCTAGTCATTTAATTATTTAATGGGTCTCCAGAGACCCCTTTTCCATGTCCCAGGATAAACATTCAGAAGCTTTATCAAACCGTGAATGTAGTAGTCTCATGGGAACAAAGGAGCAAGTCATAACCACAAAGTTATAAATGTGAAACAATCTCTTATAAAAACTGTGATTTTAACTGTTTTGGGCTGAACTTTGCTGCAAAATACTTCCCTTGTGCTTAGGCAAGTCCTTTGCTTACAGCACTTTTGTGGAGAACTGTTGGAGAACTTCCCATTAGCTGAGCTTGGATAGATAATATCTTCACCAAATATGCTTTTCTGACAGATTACACTTAACTTTGAAGCTGATGAGTTTTATGCATTTGTAACATCCTG
Source organism: Egretta garzetta (assembly GCF_000687185.1). Lineage (NCBI taxonomy): Eukaryota > Metazoa > Chordata > Aves > Pelecaniformes > Ardeidae > Egretta > Egretta garzetta. The sequence continues at coordinate 220,542 of NW_009260760.1, forward strand.
TATAGATCATTATTACAAACCTGAAGTAATATAAAATGATATATAAATAAAGCGGTCAAAATCAAAATGGTAGGTACAACCTGGGCCTTCAGCTGGGACACGGTTAAGCAGAATAGCTGTTTTTTTACTCTTGCTTGGACTGTAGTTATAAAGCTATCTCATCGTCACACAGGGCCTAATACTGATGCACTTACAAGCCACACCTCAGAACCTGCAAGGACTTCTGTTAGCGTAACACGTTGGGATGTACCATGAACAAACATGAAATAACATGAAAGGATTTGCTTTTTATTTGTATAAAGCCATATATGATTATCTTAATCCAAATTTGATGTGCCAAAGGGTCAAATTCACCATGACAGCCAAGGGAGCCAGTGTCATTATACCAGAAATGAATTTGATAATTGGGTAGCCATTGGTTGTCTCTTGCTTTCTCTGTATTCAGCTGCTTTACTGCCTGTTTTCTACTGTGGAGGGTACTCTGGGTGTCTAATGACTCCCTACATTTAAGCCATCTGAAATTCTTTTATTGAAATTGTGCTTCCTTTTTGTTGAGACCTCTCTCCTTTGAGAGAGAACTGTGGTTTTCTTTCCAGTCAGAAATTAACATTCACCTTTATTGTTTGGGCTACTCCAGCAGTTGACGACTGGAATCAATGGCAGCATATTTGTGTCAGGCATTGCAATGCGATTCACACTGCATCTTTATTTTAGCCCTCCTGTCCGAGGAAGACCCCGTTCTGTGAGTCAGAATGTGGTTTGGGGTAAGGCAGAACTATGACTGCAGCCAGAGCAGTTCTGAGGGAGGACACGTGCGTCTTCTCAAGTAAATAGTAGGTACAGGAGCAGGGCTACAGAGTTGATATTTCCAGTAAATTAGAGAATAAAAATGGCACGAGTAATTTAAATATTATTTATAATTGACCTTCATGTCTGTTTTTAATATTCAATCTGCTGAGTGTATAAAAAAGCAATTAAATGTCCCATATAATGTTAAAACCCTTGATAAATGTAATAAACAAATGACATATTCAAAAGAGAGAATCTATGTCCCATTAGGAGAGAAAAAGAAAGATGAGAGCAACATATGGCAGTATAATTAGCATGATTAGGGAAGCACATCAACAGAATTTATGCTGCAGGGAAAATGTAATAAGAAACCAACACACTTTCCTCACTGCCTTGAAAACTGCAAATATCGCTCTCTGAAAAGGAGAAGATGCAGAAAGGCTCTCTGGCATTTAAAGCTGTAACTTGTGTTCTTCTGTCTTTATTAAAGATGCACACAGCCATCTGCAAACCATTTATTTTTTGCAGAGTTCACATTGTCCCATTGCTTTGATTAATAAAGAGCAATATTACACCTCAGCTGCTTTTCAGAAAGATGCTATTTTGGAAACCTAATTAATACTCGTTCCACAGTTAGCTTGAGGTGTTCGTTAGTGCCAGATACTGAGTTCTTATTTGTTTCTCATTATGTGGAGAGTATTGCTTCTCAATGCCAACGTTTTTGTTTTGCATTTTGGAATAACCTTTCGACACCCCTGCTTCCCACAGACCTCCCTTCAGAGGAGCCAATAACACCTGTCATCATTATTTTAATGTGCCTATTATGTCTGTTGAAGGCAATGTGGGCTACTTACAGAGATAGACTATCCTGATGCACAGCAAATATTCCTGCCATTTTCTGAACAGCTGGGCCAAAGAGAAAAGCAAAATTTAGAAACTTGGCAATGCGATTCGAATCTCAGCTTACCACTAAGGGTCAGTATATACTAAGCAAATGAATCACTGCAAAATTTAAACAGAGCATGTTTGGCCTAGCAGTAGTAAAAAATACCCTTTCTGCCCTAAAAAGCCCAGATTATTTAATAAAAACCAAAACAAAACCAAACTTCAAAAAAAAACCTATAGCAGAAGTACCCCTTCTATAGATATTGGACTTGTATAAACTCTGTCAGCCAACTTTGTTGTAACTGGAGATTAGTAGCGTGTTATGAAGTGGCCTGAGATTTAACAGGGAGTGCACAAATACCTTACTTGAGATTTGCCCAAAGTGTTGCTGTCCTTGCTGGACGATAAAGGAGAGAATACAGCAAGGCATCGGAGACATTTAGCATCCACTTTGTTGCCAAGTATAATGCTCTGCATGAAAAGGTCAAATGTAATTGCACATGTCAGGAACCAACAGAACAACTGAAACTCTTACTGCAACTCACCATTGCACTGAGCTGCTAAAGAAAAAAAAAAAACAAAACAGAAGAAAAAACAGGGAAAAAAAGAAAGTAAAAGGAAAAAGAGAACAGCTGTGGGCCTGAGCACCAACATGGGTGCAATAGGAGAGGAATAAAGGGGAGCTTTAGGGACAGCGTGTTTTAAATATGCCCTTGCATTGTATCCCCAGGGCCAGGGGATAGATGAAGGCTTTTGTACAGCAGGAGTCAGGTTCCTCATAAAAACCGCCTTGTCTCAATCTGTAAGAGAAAGAAAATGAGGAGGGACACCCTGCACTGAGCCAGGGACATTTCATTGTATGGTGCTGGCTGCTAGGCTCATACAAAAGCAGCCCCACAGACTGCAGGAGCCCGGCTTAGGTCCTTCTCCAACTGCCCACAGCACCGCAGCCTACCCAGACCAGCTCTGGAGAGAGCTTGGACAGCCACCCAACAGTTTGCCTTCTGGAATACAATAAATACATTTTTTAAAGTGCAAAAGCTGCCACTGACCTGCCCCTCGGTATTGCAGTCTGTTAGAGGAAGCACAGGTCTGGAAGCCCCTTTCTTGCTTACTGGCCTGGACCCCAGACACCGTGGGAGTCCCTGGCCCAAGCACGGGCAGCAGTACCTCTGCCTGCAGTGGTGTTGGATGTGACAGTTTGGTTCAATAACACGAGCAGTGCAAGAACTAATGGTGATTTTTCCGTTAACATTACTGGGGACAAATAATGACATTATGAAATGACAGTGGGGTAGGCTTTGAACACTTCAACGACTTCTATGGCAATCTTGAAAAAAATGCAAGAAATTCAGTAATTAAACTGATAGCACGATAAGAGCTTTCCTATACACTGCACATCATATTTCCCCCAAAGAAAAGTATACTGCTGGCCATAAACCTGTGGCCATTCTCAAGTGAAAAATCGTCTGACTTCAGTGGAAATTATGCTTTAGAAAGGACTTCTAAATCTTGGCTCTTCCTTTGTATCTATTTAAGTATTATCTGGTTTTGCACCTGGAGAATAAACAACATATACCACCCTGTAAGTCAAGCCGTGGAATTTTTCCAAATAACTTATTAGCACAATGTCTCAATAAATCTCTCTGAAGGGAAGAACCTGTCATGGAATAACAAGTATAGCATAAGAAAGAGAAACAAGGCTGTAAAATACAATAACAAAACACCTTTAAACCACTGTACATTAATGACTTAAGGGATACTGGGAAAAGACCGAGATCAGTCCAAGGAGACAGCTTCCTTTCAATTCTGCAAATAACATTTCCTGCAATACCTTGAAAGCAAGAACAACAGCAACCATACCACAGCGTGGCAAGGCTTCAGATTTAAAACCATGGAGGAGGGAAGAAGAAAAAGACATGAATCAGAGTTGCCCGTTAGGAAAGAACTATGTTCATCAGTTGCCTGGGTGGGGGTTCTCTGCTTGCTTTTTCTATCAGCCTGTTTGTGGAAAATGAACTAATACAACCCATCTCTCAAAATCCTGGTCCCACCAAACCTGTAAGTGCTCCCCAGCAGGAGCAGGTATTTTGAGAGGAGACAGCTCAAACAGGAAACATGTCCCATTAAGGTATTTTCATATTGGCATTTTCTTTGAGACTCTTGGTGTTCACTAACTTAACCTACATTCTCAATCCGCTATCGATTCATTTACACTAAAACAAAAGACAAAGTTAATGGTTTGGGGTTTTCTTGTTGTTTTAATCCATGCTTTGGTGACATAAACACATTGGGCAACAATTATTGACCACTGACTCCCACAGAGAGATCTACATCATTCAAGTGTACCTATATGGAACTCACCACGCTGTGAGACAACCAGAGCTTTCAATTAGATGCCAAAGCATATCAGAAGCTCTCTATTTAGGGCTGCTGTTTTTAAATGTCAGAGGCTGCACCAAAACCCAGAAAAGACCTAGTTTAGTAAGCAGACTGTTTTTCCTGACTTTCCTTTCTGATTTCCCTACACCCAGACATTTCTACCGTGGGGTCCACTGCAGTGTTTCAGCTCTGCCTCGTGACAAGCAGTTCTTCCCTGGGCTCTGTTGTTATACTGATTCTTTCCTTATGGCTCCACTTGCTGTATGCCTCACCAGTGGAAGATCAGACAAACAGTGTTTGCTTATGTTTTTAAACTAAAAACATCTGATGTATAAAAAAAACATGCATCCTGACTTTGTCCTTCAGATGAAGTCCCACCAGCAAATGATAGCACGATGCATCTGTACTAAAATCTCTGCAACAAGACCTGTCCTTTTCCCAGAAAGGAATGGTCTATTGCTGTACTCAGACATGCTGCTTGCATAACATTGGGTCAAGAAAGAGAGAAAGAAACAGGCTTTTAAAATTATAAAACCCAGCTGGAATATTTAGAGTTGGGGAGATGGTAAGACCTGGATTTAGAGATGCATCTAAACACTGGTGTGGCTATCTGAGGCTCTTATTGGACCTCGATGCTTCATCCAGGTCACAGCTGTAAAACAGAATTGTCGTCTCGTTGCTGTAGTAACGATCCTGGAAATACTCACATCCAGTTCAAACTAAATATATTTTTTATTTTTTCCTATTATTTATAAAGTGTAATCTTCCTCAAGTCCAACAGTCATCCTGAAACAGGGTGTTCAGTGATGAATACTCCAAGACCTTACCAGGCGTATTGTGTTTCCTTTGAAAAGTTGAGATTCCAAAGTGTTTGATACCTTGTCTTGCTATCAAGTATTAAAATTCATGCACATTTTTTCTATTGCCCATAAGTCCTAGACAGGCCTCATATGAAGCCTATGGGTACTAATAACCAGCAAAAAGCCACTAATATCGAAAGCATTTTCGTAGCTAGCAAGACAGGTAGATGGTGTGAGGTTAAACACCGATGACTGTTTTACAACCGGGAGTGCTGTGGCAACAAGTGACTGTGTGAAGAGCTTGGTGGTGTGCAAAAGCAAAGCTGTGGCAAAGCTGGGACCAGAGCCCAGCTCTTCTTGCTACCATTCCAGTCTTAACTTTGGTCCATTCAAATGTTTTCTGAATATTTGGTCACTTCCTTCTTTTTGTTGTTTGTGGCATAAAAATCTCTCAGTCTCCTAAGAAGTCCCATAGCTGCTTCTGTACAACTGAAGAGTCCTTCATTTAGTCTGTCTTGCACACACATGCTGAGCTGGAGACATGGATCCTGTTTGCAGAGTTTCTACAGAAAATGGCAACAAAGAGGACAGATACAGAGATACAGATGGAGGGCAAAAAGATGGCTCCCAAATATAAAGAAACACTTGTTGACAGATCCTGTTCTCAGCAGGTCTTTGTGGAAGAGCTCAGATTGAGACTGAAACCACCACGCAAGGCATAGACAAAAGGCTCTGTGTTTTCATACACTTCATCTCCTTCTTTTTTTTTTTTTTGCTAGCTCAGCCCTTTAAAAGAGACTTAAAGGAGTGGAAAACTAAACCAAGGGTAAAACTTTGTATAAAAGGCAAAGAGTTATTACAAAACGACAGCGAATTTGTTTTAAAATTGGCCATTGATAAAAAAGGAAATGATCTGTCAAGTGTGACTTTGAAGAAACAGGGTTTTCCTTCTTCACTTTATTTCATTTTGTGCCACAGCGTTTGCGTGGTCTAACAAATGAAAACGTTGATATGAACCACATCAAACGTGAACCCAAACCCCTAGGGCTCAGACACATGCTGAATCACTGCAGTGTGATATACTGCCATGTGCTGAAACTGTGACAAATGCGGAATAATTCAGCCCTTTTTCTCGGAGAAGGCTGTACCCTGTACTTGCTGCAGGTGATGAAGGTGAATATTGGTGTTCCTCGTGGCTCAGCTGGCACGTGGGACCCTGCTCACAGGTCTCGCGCACTCGCATGTTTCCTCTGATTCCCAAATCAAAACTTTTTCTAATGCCTCCAGACAGCAATGGTCTTGCATAAAGAGAAACCATTTTGGCTGATGCAATGAGGCAGCCTCCGACCAAAAGCAAGACAAGTGCTTTAAGCGCTGTATATCCAGGGAGCACAGGGAAGAATGTCTTTGCCTCCTTCTTCACTAGACTGAGCCATCTCTGTTTCTATCTACATTACTGCAAGTACCTCTAACAATACTGGTAAAAGCTGCCCTTAACAGATAGGATCATTTTCTATGAACTGTATGTTAGACAAACCCACTGTACAATATACAGTCTTGTCTAAATGATATTATTTATTTTGTAGCTTTTAAATCAGTTTTATTTACAACAGGTCATAGAGTACAGCTCACACGCAGTAGTTAAGCTCTGGCAGTACTGACGTCAGGTCGCTAACACATTTGCAAATTACATTTCTAAGTCATAGAAAATGAAAGAAAAAAATTACTTTAAAATAACTGTTTTCTCTTCAGGTATAAGGATCACAGAACAAATTTGCAGGTGGCTGTAAAACCCAGCCGAGGGCGCTCCCCGGGGAACCCCGGCGCCACCGGCACGCCGAGCGCTGCGGTGCGGGGACACAAGCAGTGGCAAATGGTCTGACGCACGCGCGGCTGCGCAGTTCAGTGACTCTCTGTGATGGGGCTCGAGGCAGCTCCGTGCTCTTTTAATGGCCCCACTCCTCTTCCCTTTCACTGACTCCCTCTTCTTCCTCTGGAAATGCTGAATCACTCTGACTTTTCAGGTGCTTAATCCCTGAAAATATAGAAGTCATGATTACAAAGTTGTGGTAGCTCATATCAGACATTTTTTTCCTGAAAGAAGAAACAAACAAAAAAACCAGGCTCATGGAATGGGTTTTTTAATGCCCGTACTGACTCCCTTTTTCACAAACCTCTTAGTTCAAACAATACTACTGTGTATTGCCAACAGAATCACACAGAATCACAGAATGGCAGGGGTTGGACAGGACCTCCAGAGATCATCTAGTCCAAACCTCTGCTCAAGCAGGGTCACCTAGAGCAGGTTGCACAGGACATCATCCAGGCGGGCTTTGAATATCTCCAGAGGAGACTCCACAATTCCCCTGGGCAGCCTGTTCCAGTGCTCTGTCACCCTCAAGGTAAAGAAGTTCTTCCTCATATTCAACTGAAACCTCTTATGCTTCAGTTTGTGCCCACTGCCCTTTGTCCTGCCGCTGGGCACCACTGCAAAGAGTCTGGCTCCGTCCTCGTGACATCTACCCTTGAAATATTCCCTTTCTTGAATATAGGCTCTTCAGAAATTTATCATGTTTTGTTGGAAAACCTGATGAAAGGCACCTTGTAGAACAGAACATTATTTGCTTCTCTTTTTTGCTTGGTAATCCTTGATCATATTAGCATTGCCCATCTCAAATAAGTTCAAACTTTTCAAGGCTCAGACAGTAGAGGTGGGAATTATTCTACCAGAATTTCAACTTAGACCTCTTTCTGCGACTGATCTGCTGGAGGTCATTTCTCACACAGACCCAGTGCCCCATGGTCAGAGCTTCCCATGTGCACCCAGAGGTGTTCTCCAGTGTGTGTCCCGATATTCTGTACATGACCTACAGAGCAAAGAGAGCACTGCACCCAACAGAGAGGGAACTGCTGGAGCCAAAGTGGTGACAAAGTTGGATCCTTTCTCACATCACGTGTGTTCTGTTGACCTTTAAATGCCACATGGGGCTGGATGAAAAGGGTAAATAACTATCACAGGGTATTTTGAAGTTTAGGTTTGAAGAAAGTTGGCTGGTTTCAGCCAGCAAGTGAAGCAGGTTCTATGAAAATTAATCAAATTGCAAAGTTATTTTCCCTGTTCCAAGTTCAGTACAAGCAAACAGGCCTTAATGAATGGGCCTAATCCCATCTTCTCAGCTCTACCTTGGTGTGATAGAAGAATTCAAGCTAAAAAAGGAAGCAAAATCAAGCTAAAATGATGACAGAAAGACCAGAGAACAACAAGGGTAGTTGTTTTAAAAAAATCTAAACAAGTGCACAGGATTGGTTTCTGGGTCCCCTGGTTTTTAACAAAAATAGTTGTAGTGGGAGAGTAACTGTTAGTTAAAAACGTGGTTTCAACAAAACATAAGCCTGAATTAAGTTTTCTGGTGTTGTTACTGTCATAACATGAACGCATTTTTTTACAGATCATACATAGGTCTACTCACTACTTGTAACTGTCAGAAAAAAAGCTTCCCTTATGCATCATTTCCTCTGTTTGATGAGAAGAAATGGCTTTAGACAACCGCAGCTGGAAAACCAAACACCCCACTGTCACAGCACTTGCAGAGGCACAATTTTCAAAAAAGTGGGGCACCCTCATGGCATACAGGGCGAGATCCAGATTACTTCGAATTGTGAGGAAGAGGAATTGCTGGTGTATGTCCAGGAGTCATGGCCCCAGCATCACTTAACCTGGAGGCTCCTACGTTTCACTGTAAACAGTTTACTCCACTCCAAAATATGCAATTATTTTTTATTTGGAAAAAAAAATTCAACATAAATTATTCTAGTTCAACAAAGTTACAAATAGCTGAAAACAGGATCTTACAATGGGTCTTACAACAGGAGTAAGTGCAGCCCGCTCCGCTTCCAACAGCAGCCCATCACTGCTCTGGGCTGGGCTCTGGGCTCCTCTCTTTTTTTTTTTTCCTCACGGTACTTGTTTCCCTGGGAAGCTGTTTTTCAGACTTAAAACAAGCAAATAAATTAATGCTCCCAAGCTATGGGACTTGTAAATGTGCCCTGCAATAATCAAACCACTTCCAATTAAGTAACCATGATACATGAAGAAACACTCAGGGTGCTCAGCTACGAGCAAGCTGGGCTCCTTAGCAGTCCTCTTCAGTAAGACAAACAGTTTAAATGTTATTTCACCTAACTATAGGTTAATGGACATTCATTTTAAAAATGATATTGTGTTTGTAAGGCAGATTTGTCTCCTGCTGTTTACCTCTGGACTTACAGAGCCATTCCTTTCACATTCACAGCACCCGTCTAACAGCTACTGTTCAGATGGGAATTTCTAAGAAGCAGAATGTATTGTTCTTTAGGGAGTTTTTCAAAGATTAAAAAGGGAAAGTTATGGACAGAAAAGAGGGCATGTGGTATACAGTTAGTGTGGTGAAGCTTCATGGATTTGTATTTTTGGTAGGAGAGCAGACTCTTGTCTATGTGGTTTGATTATAATATTCAATGTGAAAATTGCAGGAAATGGAAAGGCATGACATCAATAAGTGTTACCCATTGATTTTCACGTAGCAGGCAACTATCAATCTTACTGAATGATTTTTTTCACAACCTCCAGTCTACAGCTTGCCTTCACCTCTGCCAGTCATTTAATGCCACACTGTCACTTGGAAGTAAAGGCTCACAGGGTTTTCTGTACTGATCAATAAGTGCACAAGACTTGATGTCATTATTCATAAGCCTCAAGATGTTCTGACGACATCAGGTTGTCAGAATTAACCAACCCTATATGTGGCATTATAAAATAAACCACTCAGCTACACAACGAAATAAGTTAGCATGAATCAGCAGACAGGTAATGAAATTCCTGTTGGTAACATATGAACAGGCGTGTCAGAGAAGGCCGGTGGCTTTCCTGAAAAGATGCATTTCATGCACAAAGCGTCAGATTTAGTGCAAAAAAAAAAAAAAAGTCTGGGGTAATAAAAATACTTAATTAAGTGACAGCAACCATACTCTTAGATTAAAAGAGTACCTAGCCACGTAACACTGCAGTAACTGGCAGTGCCTGCCAAGGGTGGTCAGGAGGCGCTGGAGCTGGGCATGCCCAGGCACACACTGGCACATTCATCCACAGCTCCTGCTCAGCTAGAACAAGTCAGAAGAAGAGGCCACCACAGCGGCTCTCCAGTGTCACGCTCGCAGGGTTGTTCAAGCTCCGAGCCCTGCCCTTTGTCAATACGAAGCAAGTGATAAGCAGGTAGCAAGGTGGAGCTCTATCCACAGAGATATTTTTTTTCTACGCAAGTTGGATCTATTCATACCAACTATCTTTGTTTAGCAATATCTAAATTGTTTGCTGAAAGGTAATATTCTGGCTAGAGATGGAGTGAAAACTTATTACTCAGATCATTGATTTTCACGTAGCAGGCAACTATCAATCTTACTGAATGATTTTTTTCACAACCTCCAGTCTACAGCTTGCCTTCACCTCTGCCAGTCATTTAATGCCACACTGTCACTTGGAAGTAAAGGCTCACAGGGTTTTCTGTACTGATCAATAAGTGCACAAGACTTGATGTCATTATTCATAAGCCTCAAGATGTTCTGACGACATCAGGTTGTCAGAATTAACCAACCCTATATGTGGCATTATAAAATAAACCACTCAGCTACACAACGAAATAAGTTAGCATGAATCAGCAGACAGGTAATGAAATTCCTGTTGGTAACATATGAACAGGCGTGTCAGAGAAGGCCGGTGGCTTTCCTGAAAAGATGCATTTCATGCACAAAGCGTCAGATTTAGTGCAAAAAAAAAAAAAAAAGTCTGGGGTAATAAAAATACTTAATTAAGTGACAGCAACCATACTCTTAGATTAAAAGAGTACCTAGCCACGTAACACTGCAGTAACTGGCAGTGCCTGCCAAGGGTGGTCAGGAGGCGCTGGAGCTGGGCATGCCCAGGCACACACTGGCACATTCATCCACAGCTCCTGCTCAGCTAGAACAAGTCAGAAGAAGAGGCCACCACAGCGGCTCTCCAGTGTCACGCTCGCAGGGTTGTTCAAGCTCCGAGCCCTGCCCTTTGTCAATACGAAGCAAGTGATAAGCAGGTAGCAAGGTGGAGCTCTATCCACAGAGATATTTTTTTTCTACGCAAGTTGGATCTATTCTTACCAACTATCTTTGTTTAGCAATATCTAAATTGTTTGCTGAAAGGTAATATTCTGGCTAGAGATGGAGTGAAAACTTATTACTCAGATCATCCCAACCATTTTTACAACTGCTAGTATGGCAAGGCTAATTTATTAGAAAGGATATTTGCTTCTCATCTTTTCAATCTTCATACACTAGCAACAGAGTTCATGTCCCCAGCTTTCTCAAATAGTAATCAAGAGGCACCAGAACACTGTTGTTTGGGGTTTGTTTCTATTAATCGGTAAAGCACTGTAGTAAAGATGAGCAACAGAGATGCTAAGATTTTACTCATAGGAAGAAAAAAAAAAGAACAAAACAGAGCAAAGCCAGGATATTTGAAGGGGATATATGGGGGATATTTTAGAAGATACTGTTTGTACATACAACGGATCTCAAAACCTCAAGTTACGGATTCCGTGTAGACTACACAAGCTTCATAATGTTAGTTGCAAACAGGGAGGACTGCAAATGCTGATGACCCTGTCTCTGCAATGTCCCTTATTCCAGGCAGTGGGGAGCGCTGAATGTGCGGGCACCCTCACCCTCCTGAAGCACTGGGCCTGCACCGCCTTGATGCCGTATCATTTTCCCTCACTGCTCGGCCCCCCCAGCCCGGGTTGCCCTGCCCTGCTCTTCCCTTGCATGTGAAGGTGGCTCATGGGGTCCGAGCCATCCCGCTGACCCCACTGGTCCCCAGTCCCCACTGGCCCTTCTGCCTGGGGATGGGGCTCTGTGCCCAACCCGACTGCTGCTCCGCAATGTCACGCCCTGGCTGGGGCTTTGCTCTTTGCCTGGGAGGTCTGACAGCAAAAACCCCCTTCCAGCCTGAAGGCTGCCTCTTCTCACCACCCCCTGACAGTGATTTCATACCCACAGGTTGTTCAAACTCTATATTCTGCCTTAAAACAAAGCCTATCTGAACACTACCTCTTGGTTACTTTTTCCCCCCCCCCCCCCTTTTATGCTCCAGAAGCCAGCAGGACAAGAATTGCTTTTCCTCTAAGGGCTCATATTTCACTGCAGGTAATTCAATCCAATTAATGCTGATGAAGAAACCCTTAATGCCAAGCCGTATTCAGCAGCCGTGCACTAACACACTTTGAACTGGAAATTCTTTTTAGATGAAGTCACTGCCTCAAAGCGTATTTCTGGATTACTTATAAATGATGAGAGCAAATGGGACAACTTTCTGGCATTTTTGCAGTCACATAATAACATCTATGCTGTTTATTCAACAGCTGTCTTTTTGCTTCTCTCCATCTGACCAAAGCCCCAGATTAGAAGGCTAAGCAGTGTCACAAGATATGAAATACCCAAGTGTTCCTGAATTAAATATCTCCTAGAAAAAAAAAAATATTCAAGTAATTAAGACAGCTCCCCATCTCAAGTAATTAAGGCAGTTCCCCATCCTATTTAACACTTCTTTCTTCACGCCGCTTCACTGCCCAAGGAACGGTGTTGACATTTACCAAACTCAGGATTGAAGTCTGGTTGGCAATTTGAATTCCCTAAAGTTTGAAGGGTTATTTAGTTTTATGATTTGGAGCTGATCCTCTCTCTCGATCAGAAACACATTTCCAGATTTTCAGAAAGCAGCGGAAGGCAAAGCTGAGCTACAGACAAAGCAGCCTAATTTTCAGAGCTTCAGAACTCAAATCACTTTGAAATTATCAAGCATACCAATCTGGCCAAAGAGGATAATGGCCAAGTAAAAATGTCTATTTTATGCCAATCCTAAATGAAATATGTTCTGGTTCCCTCAGCAAAAATGAGAATATTAAAACAAAAAATCATGTAGTCACACCACTAAATGGGAAAAAGAACATTTCTTTTTTATGGATTTGAATTTTTTTGGTTTGAATTTATCAGTCAAATATGTTTTGACTTCTCTGAAACTCCTTCCTCATCATTTTTTTTTCCCCAACAAAAATGAATGTTTTAATTAAAAAAAACAACAGAAAAAAACCCCAAAACTAACGTAATGAAAAACAGCATCCATCACAGGTCTTTGGCTAAGTTGGACCCAGTGGGAGGAGGTTGTGAAGGTGACAGAGCCCAGAAGAGGTGGCAGTGGCAGTGTCCTTCAAGCATGGGAGAGGCCTACACTGATACAGAACAAGTAGTTGTATCAGAAGACCAGCCTGGTGAAGCAGAGACCCTGTGACTGAGCTCCGATGCCAAAAAGATGATGTGTACAGTGGAAGAAAGTGGAAACAAGGTAAAAAATAGGTATAGAATAAAATACAGCCCCACAATACAGGCATGATGTTAGGAAGGCTCAAGCTCAGCTTGAGTTGAAACTAGCAAGGGGTATCAGAGGCTATGGAAAGAGTTTCTTCTCCTACCAACACACTAAAAGAAAAACAAGAAAAATGTGGATCTGCAGCTAAGTGAGGTGAGTGACCTAGACATAGACAAGATTGAAGTGCTCAATACTTTCTTTGCATTGGTCTGGACTGAGAAGGTCTACCAGGCCCTTGTGCCCACAGGCAAGGTCCAAGGAGGAGAGGAAAGGTTGAGTCAGGGATCCATTGAGAAATTTTGACCTGCAGAAGTCCATGGGGCTGGTGGGCTGCATGCAAGGGTGCAGAGGGTCCAGCTCGTGTCAGTGTGAGGCCATTTGCTGTTGTCTTTCAAGGGTTGTGGAATTCAGGAAAGGTCCTCAATTAGTCACTGTGCATTAGGTTGTGCCTGCAATACTAGCTCTCTGCTGCAAACAGTGCAAAAGGCTGCCTGCTGTTACCACCTCCAGCAGAAGCTGAGGACCATCAGAGCCCACAGGAGTGGCTGCTTGGCAGAAACCTCCTTCCACAGGAGCTGAGCAGTTATTAAACGCCCTTCCTGTCCGCGACTTCCATCAGTTCAACGGAACACAGCTTAAGCAGCCTCCATTTCAGCATTTTCTGCTTCATAGTTTAGAAAAAGCAGGTTTAGTCATCTTCAAACATTCATTGTCAAGTGCACACCGACTACCATATTTATTTAAAGGTAAGAATACATGTCTTGTCTTCCCTCTGCCCCACTTGGTGAAGGTATCAGATACACAACTCTCACTACTGGGCATGGAAAACCTCAAAGCTTATCCAGTGCACACACAGTGGAAACACACATTCTGGGTACTTTGAACTTCTTGATTAAAAACTCAGTTGTTTGGCCAGAAAAAAATAATTCCTACTACAAATTTGTTGTTGTTGTTGTTTTAAATAGCTGAAATACAGAAGGGTATGTACTCCATGTAGGAGCAGGACAGTAAAGCAGTAAGGAAAACGCTGTAGTTTCCCAGTTGTTTATTTTGAGCTTTCTCTTCTTTCCTCTTTACATAAATGACCTGCTACCTACCTTCTTCATCTGTACAATCAGTTCCTGAAACCTTTAATCCATTTTTACTTAACGGGTTGGTTTAGATAAGGTCTCCTTGCATACAAGTCAGAGTTCAGTGCATAAGCTTTTGTTAGTAACGCCTTAAAAAACATTAACCCCAATCCTTAACCCAATGTGTCTCCTCAGCTGCTTGCTCAATGCTTTCTTCTACCAACCAGCTCACCAGGAATGATGCTCACTGTCTCTACCTTACCTTTTTTATTTTCTTTTTTAAACCTCTCACTACATCCTCCACTTCCTTTGATCAAGTTGCCCTTGGACTCAGCCTGAAAGCTTTCTGGAAAAAGTGCCCAGAGATCTCTATCTTCATCTTTTCCACCTTGTTGATGTCTTTGCCTCTGAAACTTCTTTGCCCTGGTTCTTCTTCCACTCTTTGTAATGTTTTTCTATTGCCACCCTCTGAAGGTCCTTTTCCCTTCACTCCAGCCTCTGAGGATGGGTGGCAGAGGCTGCAAGTTTCCTCCTACAGCACTCCCTATCTTCAACAGTGTACTTCTCAAATACAGAAATAATAAGCACCTTTATAAAGGCTCCAATGGAAAGAGTTTGTTCCTTCTGTCCGAATTAAAACTCTAGAGTGCATCTTTGGTGGAACCTTGCAGAAGTCTAAGCCATCATTTCAAAGTGGTCAAAATCAAACTCTTGATCTCTACTCCTTTCCAAAATTATTTGTTCATTTACTGTGGACAACACCATCATTTTTTTTCTGACACTCAGGCTTACATTTCTGATCACTGTTCCCTAGATCACCAAATCCAATTTTCATCCAAGTCTTGCCCATTTTTCTTGCTTCATGTGTTCAATATGGTCTTTAGCCTTTGTCCAATGGAAACAGTCATGGAAACTCTCCTTATCCTGGGGTCTTCACTACTACCACATCTCCTTCTCTCAGCTTTACAAACGTACCTTTGCTGCTGCATTTAGCATTCTGCAGTTACAATCACCTGAATCATTTCCCTGATCACTTGCTATGCCACCACTGAGCAACTCGCTTCCACTCTTGAGTTCCCTCTACTGATTCCTTCCAAGATATTTCAGACTAATGGTGGATATTTATGCTTTTAATTCTCTTTGCATATTATGAGCACCACCCGCACTCATCTCAAGTCAAGAACTGATTCAGCTTTGGCGCTCCATTTGCAAGGCTTTAAAATGAGCATTTTCATCCTTTCTCCCACATTGTACTGAATGCTGGAGAGATAAAACTATCAGCCTCCATGGCCACTTCCAAATCCTCCTCAAAATTCTCAATTAGGGAATTTGATAAACAACCTGAGAACATTTCGGTTGCCAGCACGCTGAGACAAAGACCGTCACATTCCTCCCTAATGCTCTGTATCCGTTCCTGGGTTTGATTGCTACACCCCAGCTGGGACCTCCCTGGTGCAACAACTGACTTTGGTCAAATGTTTGAACAAGGTTTAATGCTGTTAGTCCCATCCCTGGTGTGAGTTCCTGGGTGCTATGTTAACATCAATACAATAGGAGAAGAACTGTGGCGTACAGTGATCCGTGGGGGATTAATGAGTATGAACCAAGAGCTAGACCATGACTGGTATTTGTATGCAAACAGAAAATGTGGTTTACATACCTTTCCTTGTGTTTCTTCATTTCTACCTACAAGAATGGCTTCAGTCTGCCAACCTGGCAGCAATTATTTCATCTGCTGATGCTCATGTTCATGCATGAATTGCACCAGATCACCCATGGCAGGAGGCTAGCCCTGCTTCCAAGGAGACCCAGTGCAGGAGCAGCAGCCCAGCCAGGGTGGCAGCCCTGGTGTGGCCCAAGGCAGCCACTCTCTTGGGTGGTCCCTGAGCCACCAGTGATCCAAAGAACATCAAAAAGTAATCTGTGAAGTGACAGCAATAAAACACACAGACCCAGACCTTGACAATTCCCATGTGTATGAGTGAGCAAACAGAACAAATGTGAGGAAGAGAAGACAAAATTAAAGTAAATGGACGTAGAAAATTTGGCTTTATAGATGTGGACAACTGTGAACAGTCTGCTTGTTACAATGTCTGGAAACTTCCTGAAAGTCGCTCTTTTTTGAGAAACACTGAAAGATGCCGCTCTGTGGCACTATCTGAAAGGACTCTAAACTGTACTTGTGCCTGTAAGCTTTTGTTAACCACAGTTTCATGACACATACTAATCACTTGAAGCTTGAGAAATTACATGCAAAGGTCTGCCCTTACTCCTGTGGTCAATGAGTCTGAACACAACCAAGTCACTTGTTATTACACAGGACTCGGTCTGGCTTCTCCAGAAGTTAATGAGACTTTCCCTTGCCATTTTCAAAGAAAGAAGGGTCAGTTTTTATAACTGATCTTAATTTTCACTTATGAAGAAGAAATAACTTCAAACAGCTACTGTTTATTTACAATGAATGTATGTGAAATAGTATAAATTAAAGTATGTAGCTTTAAAGTTTGAGGTGCGAGAGAAACAAAGTGACACAGAAAATTGGCACACTAGGGTTTCTCAGACTCCTGTTTAGATTATCCAAGGAAAAGCAAAATCAGGCTGTCACGCTGCCCTTTACAGCTGATGGAGTCTTCGAAGGCCAGCACACATGGTGGGCCTTCAACATTTAGAATAAAAAGAATCTGAAGCACCAGTGTGGCAGTTTAAACTGTGTTGACATTTTAGCAATCTATAAATGAGCAAAAAAGCTTCTATGCTATTTTATACCTAAGCTCAGTCTGAGGAGGAGAAAAAAAATTTCATATATCTGTTATGATTATGAGACCAAGGTATTATTCAGTCATGCAATTTAATATATCTTTTTTCTTTAATGTGCACCTCTTTCACAAATGCTGATGACTAAATCAAAACAAATGACCTGAAACACTGGCGAATATAATGGGTTTATGAAGGTCATATATCTGATCTGGAGCAGATCACATCTTCAGCACATCCAGCAGGTCGCCATGGCCTCATAAATGTTTGTGAATGATCATTCGGGTACCAAGCAACAAGGATTGACTAATTTTGTAAATGTCTGCTGGTTGTTACTAACTTTCCTCTTAGCTCCAGCCATACAATACTCAGTCCTCATGGTGAGCCTTTTAAATGATAAATTTTAGGGCTCATGCTACTTCCCACAGTCAAAAGTCTCAGTGTTAAGCTAACACAATGAAGACTGTATGAGAGCGGCAAAACTCATGTTGCAAATGTCTGGCTGCTTTCCATTTTGTTCCCTCACACAGCACTTTCCACTCCATTTTTCCCTCTCAGCAATCGCTTGAAGCAGCACGGGCTTCATGAGACTCGTGTGAAGGAGCTGCTTCAGCACAGAAGGGCTTTTGTCAGTCCTCCGCAGGCTGGCCAGAACGTGCACCGGAGACAGAGATCAGTTTTGCCATGGCTGGAAGGACTGCATCTCCCACTTGTGGTAGCCAAAAGAGTAAACAGAGAGGCTTTTGTCACCCTAGGCAACTTCTGCTAGTATGTAAACATCGCGTTTTGCTGGTTCCTTTCTTCCCTCACTCACTCTCTTACTGCAGAAGTCAGACGGCCTTCAGAGTTCAGACGAACAGCAGAAGCCCCTGCAGTCAGAGAAGTGGAGGTTTCAGCCTGGAGCAATCTCAGCCCAACGCTAATTCACCCTTTGGAAAGCCAGAAAACATTTCTCAGCTGATTCTGTGGAGGATGGCTCTTGGTCACATACCTCAACAGCATCTTGAGCAGAAAACCACGCAGAGATGACTTCCACATTGCAACCAGGAGAGGATTAAAGCTTTTCAGATGACATTTTTTCATCCCAATTTTTTGTAGTTCTCAGAGACAGGCTTAGACCTGTTGATAAGTGTACTTGAATTCAATCAGCGCAGGCAAATCTTTGAAGGTGCTGTGCTCTGATGGGTCCTGGGAAGCTTGCTAGATCGTCAGAATCACCCCTCAGAAGCAGCTGTCTGGGTGCCAAGTTTTACTGGGCAATATGTTTATTTGCTGGAATTGCTAAAGCCTCACTTTTAACACCATGACCATTTGCAGCCAGGTGGCTGGCTGTTTAACAGTAGATCAAAATCTCAGGACAGGCAGGATTGTTCCCGTAAATCAAAGGATTATAGTAATTCCATCAAATATAGGACCATGGTTTCAAACCTGAATCAGCTGCTCCTGCTTAGGGACATGGTTTAATGGTGGGATGGCAGGGTTAGGTTAACGGTTGGACTTCATGATCTTAAAGGTCTTTTCCAACCTAAACAATTCTATGATTCTATAACAAGAGAAGCCAATAGCTCTGCTACTGTCACAAAATATATATTAGAACTCACTGGCCTTAAAAATTTACAAGTGGCATTTTCTAAGCATGCCTTTTTAAAATTAAATCATCTTACATTTTCCCAGGCAACTTCTGTCATCCTTATAATTCACCACATGCTGCTCCAGGCTAGTTTGTCTTTCCAGTTTGAGACACTGTGTAGGCTGACTACCTTAAAATAAGCCGTGAGGTTTGAAAAAGCGGGGAATAGGTTTTACAGCTAGAAAATCACATCAGTCAGGACTTGGGAAAGCTGATGCTCAAGACAACATGAAACTGTGCTCAATATTTCAATTGCAGCATGTAAGTCTGTTTAGAGATAGGGACAAGACAAACATTAGTTAGATAGTCTGCTGTGTACAAAATGAAACAACCATATCGTCCTACCTGCTGTAAGTAAAGGAAGGGAAAGGTTAAGGACAATGAGATAAATCTTAACTTTCATAAACAGTCTTAACTTCTGCATTCTAAAATATATGCCGTCTTTCAATAGAAATTATGGATCAAGCATAGAATTGTGTTGAAGGGTGTGCATTATGCCAGAGACACAATTATATAAAAACAGTGGTCCTTTCCTAGCCCTAAGATCAACGAACATTTACAAAAATGATCCTTCTCTTATCTCTAGGAACAAATGCTTTGTTCACAGGTACTATTCCTTTTGCTGAGGATAAAAAAGAAGAGTTCTGTTCCCAATATGTTCATATATTAAATGGTGATTTATATGTGAGAAAGGACATTGAGTCTCATACCAATTTAATTTCCAAGAACATTTTATCTTTTTTTATTTTTCCTTTACCTGTTCTTAATGGGAAATCTCTGACTTGCTCCCCTGGCCACTTCTCTTCCTACAGCACAGTTATTCAAGCCTTTATAATTTCCAATGAAAATTAGAAATGCATTCTTCTCCAAAACTGCTGTTGAGGCTGCACAAACTAGTCTTCAAAGCAAATGCATAAGCATTTCTAAGGGATTTTACTTCAGCAATTAATTATTGGGGAAATTACTGTATTAGAGAACCTGAACTGAAGGAGCCCGAGCTGTTTGGATGTTAGGTGGGCTGAGACTTGCACCCAGTTGGGATGTGAGATAGTTATGGTTGCCATGATGTGGAAAAGTACACTGTGATGGAAGAGCAGCACAGCTTTTTTTTTTCCTTGTCACATATTTTAACTTCAAATTAAATTGCTTCCATTTGAATGGCCACTTCCATTAGGGTCTAAAAAATTTAGTGGTTGGCAGAGGTCTATTTATGGTGGGGACAGATGAAGTAGTACGCCGCTGCTGAAGAAGCTGCAGGGTAGGCAGTGGGTGGGACTGACTGTGCCCCAGATGCTGGGCAGGGCTGCGACAGCAGACCAAGGGCAAGGCAAACCCACTGCATGCTGCTGTTCCAGCAGCGCACGTGACAGAAGCAAAGTGAAAAAAGGAAACAAGGAAACTGCTGCTTGACTGCAAACTTCTGAGCAGTAAGAACAGTGTTGCATTTTTCACCTATACTTTGCTTACAGTGGTTTGCTCCCACATCAAAAGAAATATGTGATATAAACTCCAATTAGTCAAGCAGGGGAATGAAATCTTAGATGACAAAAGAACCTTTCAATGTGTGGCAGAAGCACTGATAACAGTAGCAACCATCTTTTCATTCCTCGGCCCTCCCCAAACCCCTCCCCAAACCTTTTTTTTTTTTGAGAAGATAATTTTGAAGGTTCCCTTTAAAAAGAAAACAAACAGCAATGTCAAAAATAAAAGTACATAAATAAAAGAGAATAGGTCCATTCCCTTTGTGAAAGCAAATATTTATCTCACCATAATTTTGTGTTTGGTTGGGTGTCTGGATGGCAAGGAAGGATTTTTTTTTAATCCCAGGGACATTTATAGATGTAGATTGCAATCATGTGAATAGGATTCTCATCCTGATCAGCTCTGTTTGTACAGCTCAGGCAAGCCTTTGCACTGTGATAGAGCTGCAGTTCACACCCCTGCGGGCAGGTAAGGTTTACTCAGAGAGTGTCTCTGCAAAACTTAACTAACCTGTGTAGGAAGAAATGTTTTTATGTCCTAAATACAGGCAGAATTCTGTTAGCTATAAAAGGCAAACTTAAAAAGTAGTATATAAAGAATAAGGGGACATAGGTACTTCTGTAATACTGAACACCATGGCAGACTTGGCGAGATATAAAACACATACGACCCCATCCAGGTTGGATGTACCAGGTATTTGACAGCTATGATTGGATTATCATACAAGGACCAGCAGTTAAATTTAGGTCCAGTCACAGGTCAGATGCAGACAGAATCCAGGATCAGATTTCACCAAGATTTTAATTATGGCCCCTTTTGCTAGAATATGTAATTGGAAATGCTCATCCTTAGTCACATGGGGCCAGTGCAGCCTCAGTCTCACTGGTTTTGGCCATGCTGCCTGGCAAATGCAGAATTAACTGTTACAAATCAGGGAGGTTTGGGTTTGGTTTTAAGTGCAAAAATATGTGATTCTCCTCCTTGCTGTAATAATGATAAACCCTGTAAAAAGGTAACATGGTCAAAGTCATCCTTGCTTTACCTCCGCTTCTTAGGTCTTTATTTCCCTTGTTCCCTGCTCACTGCTGTGGCAACACAAGAACTGTCCTTGTGGGACACCCAAGGGCGGCCTGCGTTTGTAGCTAAGCACGGGTGTCCACCTACCTTTAGGTACTTTAATATCGAACGCACTTGCCTGTGATTCCTTACACAGTCAGCAGAGAGAGGGACTTCCAGGGCTTGATTCTTCTCTTGGCAGCCTATGAGAAGTGCAAGGAGGACTCCATGCCTGACTTGGGTTAAGCAGGATGGATTCAAGCCAGAGCATTTATAAAAACGACAGCAGCAGACTTCAATAGCTGACTGTTTGCTTGGAGTCCTACAATTTTTGTTTGCTTGTGAGTAGAAAAAAAAACCTGAAATTTCACAACTTCCTTTATGAGGAAAAAAAGGAAAAAACATTTCACCAAAAGGAAAAAACATTTAGTTTTGCCTAGTTTTTTAAACATAAAAATTTAAACATGCTATAGGAAAATTAATTAAATCTTTTATACCAGTTCAAAACACAAGGGAAATTAAGTTTTTTGCACTCAATACCTCACTGAAAATGCTTTACGAAACATTCTCATCTCCACAACTTCGCAAGCCATTTCCGAGCAGCTGTATTTCAGTTTTCTTTAGGCATTCCTATCTGACTTCAGCGTTAACGGACAGCATTATCCAGCTGCTCTCTTTTTCCTGGACAACTGCACTGTGGCTCTACTTTTTTATATTTTGGCTGACATGTGGATTTTTCTGAGGTCGTGAAACCTAAACAGATGAGAAAAAACTTACTGCCACATCCTGAGGGGAGAGAATCCGTGACAGAGAAGGGGAGGCTGCAATGCTGAGAAGCAGAAGCCTGAGTACATGATGGGGTGAATGAAGTCCCGCCTGTAACGACTGATCAGCTTCTGCTGTTTCACAGCTTCTTCTGTTTCACCCCCAGGCCTGGCATGTTACCCTGAGCATTCTGTTCAGTTTATATTCTGAATCTGTATTTTCTATTTTTGCTATTCTTTTTGTGGCTATTCTTACCGCGTTCTGGGGCCGGTAGAGT